>NC_135576.1:126312264-126634764 GCF_965152235.1 Eretmochelys imbricata
AGCCAACATTCCATGAAGCACTCAGTGCTGAAGTGGAACCCAGTGCTAAGATCAAAAGGGGGGCGGAGGGGACGACTCCTGATTTGGCGCAGTACGCATTGTGTGACAGTCTTTTTTCTTCTCTGAAATCTATAAAATCAGTAGCAACAAAACAAAGATGACCTTCAGGTTCCAGGAGTGATCTTTTTGTGGCACAAGCTTGCTTTTTCTCTGGAAATGTCTTGACTCGTGGTGACGGATCAGAGAGGAATGTGTAGCCGCTGAAATATTTGCCAGTTGCAGTTTTGCATAATATATGTAGAAGCAAAAACGATGTTCTACAATGGAGTTAGGGTCAGCAGGACTTGGCACCACTTAAGTACAGTAGGCCAGACAGACTGTTTGCATGTGGGCTGTCGCTTTTGTTAGCACAGCTTAGCTGTTAGTGTGCTGTATACATTAAAAATACTGGGCACATAATTTCAAAGTGATAGGGGCAAACTGAGAATGGATCATGTAGATCTGCAAACTAAATATTACCAGTTGTGTTCTTGTGAAGGCATTTCTTGTTACCTTGTTGCTGCTTTCTCTGTCTTAGATGTGAGCTTTATCAATTATCCCATTGACTTGATTTGTATGGTGTGGTAACTACATATATTGATGGGGCAATAATTAGTGATTTCAGCTTCACGAAGTATCTGTACTTTGGTGGTGGACTTCAGCTGTTTATGTGCTAGTTTCTCATGATTTATTAACTTGTATTAATTAGATTGAAAGAGTTTAAGGTCAGTACAGCAAATCACATCCCTATAAAGAGAACATAAATTATACTGTATTTAACTAAGTCTTTCAGAATTCACTTGTATAATAAACATGGAAGCCAGCTGTAATGTCCAGTTAGGATAACAGATTTGGCCACAGTGGCAGTAGGGATTGTATAATAAGCGGACATAATGCATGGCTTGGAGATTCCAGTTTTCCCTTCCTCATTCATGTAATGGGTTGGAATATCTTTGGAATGGGCATAAGTGAGCTGGAAGGTTAGGGCAGTTCAATATGTGGTGGTGGTCTGAGTCAGTGGTATATATTAGACAAGTGGTGGAAGAACAGGTGCAGGACCTAGCTGCAGGGACAGTTGTGCTATCATATTTTCTTCAGCCTTCACATCATTAAATATTTCTCTCTGGAATTCAGTCCTCAAGTCTGATTTCCCTCTTGTTTATGAAATAACATATGCTGGACTATCTGCCTGTCTGAACCTAGCCTGTTTACAGAAAATTAGTAGTTCTGGTCTTGTCCTCCCTGACCTGTAGCATTCTGTTGGACTTTTTTCCTCTCCCCTTGGATGTCCAGGAAAAGTTCTTGTCTGTTTTTTTAGTTTTCCTTGCTCTCTGGCCAGTGTTCCACCACTTGGCATCTTGTGCCTGAGGTCCCCCACCCTCTTCCCTGCTCCACGAATTCCTTGGTGCAGTACTGGTCTCTACAGTGGAAAAATAGAGGATGGGGTGTTTACTATAGCACTGACTTGTCAATACTTTGAAATACCAAGGAATGCAAAAAAAGTAACCGTTTCAGTTCTCCTCAGTTCACATGCCTTCCTACAAGATATTTAATTAGAGATTGATAAAATTAGATTTCTCACACACGGGTAATAAGTGCGGGCTATAAAGGCAGGTGGGGGGAAGGATTACTGCGGGTGTAGCCAGTGGAAGGGGACATTTTTGAGTCCCAGGAAGGGAAGCTGACTTTCTTTGAAAGTGAAGAGGGGAAGGCTGTTAAGTTTACATTCATGGGCTTATATCAGAGGCCCAGGTCTGGGAATAACATGGTTGTGAGAGCTTCTGTGGGAGCGTACTGAAATATGCATTGCCCCAGATTTGATGGGCAGGCTAGACAACTGGCTTTTGTAAATGATTTGCAGACACAGATTCAAGGCCTGGGGGAAAATAAGGGCTAAGATTAATTGACATCTCTGGAGAAATCTAACATGCCTTTGGTGTCTGGCAGCAGGTAGGAAGGGTAGTGCAATTATACCTTCAACCCTTGTGACCTGTGTTGTACTGTAGTTTGCTATCAAATTATACCTGGCTGTTTTTCATGCATTAAATAGAAAGGTAAGGATGAAATATGATTTTAAGTAGATAAGAACAGCATGCTAATTAAGTGGCCCAGTCAGGTGCTGGGATTGATGGATAAAATATAATGCAAATGCTTTGTTCATAGTGGTTTTGTGCAATAAAATTCTCTTGTGTTCACAGTTTGCACATAATGTATACAGCTTTTCATTGTGGGGTGAGTCTGCAGGGATAGGCACTGGGGAAGATGTTTGGGGTTCGAATGAAAACTTTTGCCCACATGCAAAATGACATCCACCCATTTAACACTGATAATGCCAAGCATCAGTCTTTCAGCGTTGTTTTTTTCCAGATTTCTCCCTGACTCCGCGTGTACGTATTTAGGATTATGCTCACACCGATTTTTTTCTTACATTTTTCCAAACTAAATCTCACGTTATTTTGTACCCACAGTTTTTTGTCTGTCCTCTTGTATTTCCATTGTAATGGATGTTAACAACTTTCTGATTTAGTAACATCTGCAAATCTTACCGTATGTTTACTCTTTTCTCCAGATTAATAAAGAGATTTTATCAAACTATTGCGGACATCAGTCCCACTGGTACTCCACTGTATGCCCCCTAGCATCCTAGGATTTTTCACACTGCCAACCAAATGAAAGCTTAGTAGGAAGTTTGAGGGGCTCAGTTACTATAATGATGGTGTGCATACTACAAGTACCTAAACAGATATTGTCATTTATCATTTTTTGTCTTTTAGTCAGTTTTCAATCTATACAAGTGATCCTTCCCAAACCAGTGTGAATTTATATTTTAATTAAGATTTTGAGACCATATCAAATGCTTTATTAAAATACAAATGTAGGACATCTGTTGGTCACTTCCTCCACTAATTTTCTAATTCTGTTTTTAAAAATCAGTCTTATCCTCTCACTTATTAATTTTATTTGTTTACTTATTTGGCTAGCACTTAGCTTTTATGTTTTTGTTTTGTTTTGTTTAGGGGTTTTGTTTTGCTGTCTGTATCTCCTCCATACAGGTCTGAGTGCAATTTGACTCATCTTTATCCTTAACTACACTTCTAAAATGCAGGATGTTCCTTACCAGTAAATTCCCCCACCTCTTCCCCCCAAAAGAAAGTTTTCTGACTTTTCCAGGTTCTGGGTCCTCCAAGCTGACCGGTTGTTTTACCTGGTCAGCTGCTCAGTATAGTAAGATGTGACACAGTTGATTGCCTGGGTTACTGTTTGCATGGCCCTGTGGCCAGTGAGAAAATGCAAGCAGGTATTGCAAAGAAAATGATTATTCTTATTCTAGTGTGCCTTTCAATGGCATGCTTTTTAAAATCTTATCCTTCGACTAAGCCGTAAGTTATCTTTCAGAGGGACACTATATTCAGAGGGTGAAAATGGTGCGGTGGTGTTCATTGTTATGCAGCTTACATTTATTTAAATTAGTTTGTGTCTCTGAGAGGTATGACCGTATTTGAGACTAAACTAAAGGTGGGTGGAGATTTTCAGGGAAGCGAACATTTTAACACTTCTGGAAAGAGCTATAGAAAGAACAATAGATGTGTTCTAAAGGAGTTGAAGAGGAGCAGACACCCTGTAAAGTTGTGACCTGTTGAAAGTTTTGCTAGATCACCTTGATTTGTCTGGGGTGGGTCCCAAGCTGAAAATTCTTTCAGGCTGACGGAACATCTTTTTTTCTGTCAGGACTTGTTCCTGCAGGAAAAACTTCTAAAGATTGCAGTTTGAGAAAGCAGAATGAATAGAGTGAAAGGGGAGTGACACGGTAACAGATGCAAATAGAAGGGGCATCTGATCTTGTTCATAGAATCATAGAATATCAGGGTTGGAAGGGACCTCAGGAGGTCATCTAGTCCAACCTCCTGCTCAAAGCAGGACCAATCCCCAATTTTTGCCCCAGATCCCAAATGGCCCCCTCAAGGATTGAACTCACAACCTTGGGTTTAGCAGGCCAATGTTCAAACCACTGAGCTATCCCTCCCCCGTTCTCTGATTTGAACCACTTTTAAATTCAAGATCAAACTTGGGTCCTCCTTCTGACAACAGGAGTTAGGAATCCTGCAGAAGCAGCGCCCTTAACCCATGTGGAGAATGATGTGCATTCCATTGTTCTGTAGTGACCACCTCAGACCAACTAAATATCAGGATTAATAGCAGCCTCTGAAGCAGCCTCATAAAGCCTTTTCTAGCCAGCATAAAGGTTTACATACTGCATGATCTTTACCTAGAATGGGCTATCCAAGAGGAACTCCCTGATAGCAGCCTTCAACTACCTGAAGGGAGGTTCCAAAGAGGATGGAGCTAGGAGCAATGTTTGGCACGTGGCCCGCCAAGGTAAGCCCCCTGGTTGGCCGAGCCAGTTTGTTTACCTGCCGCATCTGCAGGTTCGGCTGATCATGGCTCCCGCTGGCCGCAGTTCGCCACTCCAGGCCAATCGGGGGCTGCAGGAAGCGGCGCGGGCCAAGGGATGTGCTGACTGCCGCTTCCCGCAGCCCCCATTGGCCGGGAGCAGCGAACCGCTGCCAGTGGGAGCCACAATCGGACGAACCTGTGGACGTGGCAGGTAAACAAACTGGCCCAGGGGGCTTACCCTGGCGGGCCACGTGCCAAATGTTGCCAATCCCTTAGCTAGGCTGTTCTCGGGGTGACAGATGACAGAACAAGAAGCAATGGTCTCAAGTTGCAGTGGGGGAGGTCTAGGTTGGATATTAGGAAAAACTATTTCACTAGGAGGGTGGTGAAGCACTGGAATGGGTTCCCTGGGGGAGATGGAATCTCCATCCTTAGAGATTTTTAAGGTCCGTCTTGACAAAACCCTGGCTGGGATAATTTATTTGGGGTTGGTCTTGCTTTGAGCAGGGGCTTGGACTAAAGACCTCCTGAGGCTTTTTCCAACCCTAGTCTTCCGATTCTTCTGTGATTAAAATCTACCTTTTATGGTTGTTAAATTTATTTCTTGTTTATAATATAACCCAGTTTGTGCAATACATAATTGGGGGTGAGGGTGGTAAGAGGGTGTGCATACCTCCCTCCATGTTGAGGGAGGAGGCGGATTTCATAATATACATTTGGGTCTGCACTCCAAGGGAGGTGGGCACCTGAGTGGTGGGGCAAGTCTCTTAAGCTGAGTCCTCTCGGAGCTGATCTCAGTGTTTGTGGTGTTCTGCAGTTGAGTGTGTCCCTGCCTGTGTGTGTGCTGGAGTGGGCTTAAGACCCTGGCTCAGCAAGATAGGTTAAAGGGGGCCCATGCTGGCAGAATAGGCGGGCTCAGTGGTATCTCAGCACATCAGGTGGCATCTTGAAGAGGGGCAACCCATCACACCTTCCTTAAAAAAAACTGATAAAAAGAAAACTTGGGTAAAATTGAAGGAAAGGGGACAGAGGAAGGACAGGAAAGAGGGTAGCTTTAATATTTTGCTGGCTAGTAAGTCAGGTACCAGGTCATTGGTTATTTCAGTAGTTTGATATGATCAGCTTTTCCTCACTGCTGCGCCCCAAACATCCAGATAATGTTAAAACTTCTTAAAGGAGCTCTGTTTACAGTATTGCCATGTGATGTTGAATGTCTGCAAACACAAGACTCTTGCTGTGTTACCTTTATCTGCCTGGAGTAGTGAGATCTTTAAATTCAGATTTAGTGCTTCTAATTTTGTACAGAAAAATCTGAATTTGGAATATTTAGCTGTTAATTTCTTAAAAGCATCTGGTTGCCTATAAATCTTCATAAACTTTATTTTTTTAGTCGCTGATACAGATTGCAATTTCATTACCAAGACCTGCTAGGTTGTGTGTTCTGATGGTGTAGTGCACGCTGTGGCTGTGCTGTAAGACTATGAAGTACAAGTATCTTCAGCTGTGCAAAAACTGACATAAATCAGTTTTATTTGGTAAAACTCCATCCTTCCACTGAATGAATAATTCTTTGTGGAGAATAAAATAAATATATTACACTATATTTTTTGTGATTATGTTGGTGTCTAATATAGAAGTAGTAGTTTTATGTAGTTTGATAGCACTGAATTTGCAGGAGGAGGAAGATTCAGGATCTGTTTTAATCTAAGATGTGGGGTACATTTCTTTTAAAATAAACTGAAAATTTTGTAAAATACAAAACCTTATATTAAAGTGACACTTGCTAAACCCCATTGCCCCGCTCATAATTGACAAAGATATCAGCATCCGTGTTGCTGTCCTGTCAGTAGCATTTTTGGCTCCTGTTGGTCTGTGAGATGAGCTGTACTCCATGAGCAGCAACGACAGATCTGCTCAAGTAGAAAATCCATGTATTCCAAGGCATTGAGGTTTCACGGCAGGTTTCCCACGGTTTTTGCTATGTTCTATACGAGCTAAGCCAGGGGTGGCCAAACTTACTGACCCTCTGAACTGCATATGACAATTTTCAGAAGTTTGTGAGCCAGGGTGTGCCTGCTGCGGTTCGGGGCTTCTGCCCCACAGGAGGCATCTGTGGGGCTCGGGGCTTCAGTCCTGCTCCTGCTGAAGCCCCAAGCCCTGGCAGGCGCACCCCATGGGCCTAAAGCCCTGAGACACACCCCCCTCCACCCCCTGCTGGATAGAAACCAGTACCCCACCACCCTGCTGTAAGGCAGAGGTCCCGAGCTCTGTCTCTTCTCTCCCTCCCCATCTCAATGTGGTAGGTGGGGAATGGGGGGGAGTGGAGGGGGTTCCAGGAGCTGCACTTTAACTGTAAAAGAGCCATATGTGGCTCACGAGCCGCAGTTTGACCACCCGATAGCTTATGCATTCATTTTAAAAATTTGTAATTTCTGATTGTAATGTCAGGATACAAATCAATGCAGTATTGTCCTGAGTCTGCAGGCTGAAAATGAGGTACAGACGTCTCAATTTAATTCAGTTTAACTGGTTGTCAGAAGATCGTAATCAGATTCAAAGTTCAACATAGTTTTGAACGTTTTCATGTCATGTTTTCCTGTAGGAGAAACACCTAGCTCTAATGGTCTTTATCCATTAAACCTGGACATACCTGTCACATCTTTGATTCCTTTTATTTGAAAGATCTTCCTTTAG
The DNA here is from genome assembly GCF_965152235.1 of Eretmochelys imbricata. Classification (NCBI taxonomy): domain Eukaryota; kingdom Metazoa; phylum Chordata; order Testudines; family Cheloniidae; genus Eretmochelys; species Eretmochelys imbricata. Next base: position 126,319,393 of record NC_135576.1, read on the forward strand.
GAAGAGGTTTCAAATTTTGAATGTATAAATATTTATTTATTTGGAGGCATTACAGTGCTTAAAAACTAAGGTAAAATGATATTCTGCTGTATGTCATCAGTTTCTTTAAAAAATGGTCATGGGACTCTGTGAATTTGTATACAGAATTGTGTAAACTATATTCAGAAACATTTATTCCATCTCTAGTCTGTCTGCATGCCAGTGCAGGCCTAAAAAAAAGTACACTCATTGGACTCAGGTGGGCTCTGACCCCATGACATCTTGCAGGCTAATCAAGGATTGTGCCCCTAAACCTACAAACCGGATAAGTGTGGTCCAAAAGCAACAATCAGTCTCTTCTGTTGGGTATTACCTCCCTCCTTTACTCCTGTCAGGAATTCACTCCCAGCTTTTCAGCCTTCTTTAGTCACATGGCCTGGAGAAGGGTCTATGTTGATCTCGTTCCCTCCACCTGAGGTCCCTTACTGTGTTGTTCTGTGGGCATTTGGAGATGGCTCCCTTCTGCCTCCTAGCAGTGTCTGGGATCATTGCTTTAAGAACCCTCTTAGGCTGGCTCAACTGCAGCTCTGTCATCCATCTGCTCTGGGATGCAAAGCATTTATCTCAGTGGTTCATTCATTGACTCTTCATGCTGCCAGCTCTGTTATTGAGACACAGGGGTAACAGATCCAGTGCATAAGTGCACCCTGGGGTGAATAAATTATCGAAGTTTCAGTGATTCTCAATAGCATGTGGTGCAGTGCAGGTTTAGGGGATGGAGGGAGGGAAACAAATGGACTTTCCCTGCCATCCCCATTCTCTCTTGCAGCAAGTAAATCTGAAGCCTCATTTCGCTGACACTAACTAAAATTGAAACCAAAGATCTTGTGGAGGACTGCAGGGTAGACTCAGCTCACACTCCCAGAAGCCAGGACTGAGGGTTGTGGTGCAGGGTTTCCCTTCTGGGTAAATCTGCAGGACCCAGCTCTGCCGGTGTGTGCAGGAGATCAGGAAGGGTGAGGCATCTTGGGCCTTGTCTAAGTTTTGTAACATTTTCAAGCTGTGTCACCTGACGCACACAACTACTAAGATACAGAAAGCTCCACATAACCTTTACAACTTAAGGGGGAAAGGAGGCTACATCAAATGTTACGACAATATTATTGTCTTGGTAAAAACTTCTGCTTTTATAAAAAGCCTAAACTAGCAACTTATCCTTTCTCATAAGAGCACAAAGATGAGCAACGTTAACATAAAATTATTCAGAATGGCTGTAAAAAGTATTCGAAAGCATAATGAATGGTCTCGTCAACAGTGTATCAGGATTTCACGCCAATTCATACTAAATAGTATAAGAGAGAGACACATTTTACAAACGGGTTTAATTCTTTGCTCAGTAGTGACATGGCTCGCTACTGGTGTCTCTACATGATAAGGTATCATAGTGCACAGCTACAAGGAAAGGGCTATAGATTTGCTAGGGGAACATTAATTGTGAATTTCCTGACTCTTGTGGATTTAATTTCAACCCTAATTCTGCCTTGGCACTAAACTTCATCTTCTTTCAGTAGTAACATGGGATGTCTATCATGAAGTCTTTCTGGCATTGGTGCTTTGACTTATGAAATGTTCTGTGTTTTGTGCAGATGTTGCTTGCTCTTCTAGAAATTCATGTTTGAAACAATGTCATCTTTTAGTTCCTGGCGTTTGTTATGTCAGTTTTTAATTTACGTAATAAAAATAAACTGGATCTTCCACAGCTATCAGGCCCTCATCATTCTGTTCTTGCTGCTTGTTTGGCAGCAGTAAAATCAGACAACACAGAATGGCCTGTCAGCAAAGGAGGTAGTCCAAGGACGCTGAGCTGGCCTGTTGAATATTGGCATGAAATTTGGGGAGATGTAAATGTTGCAACAAATGACATACTGTATAAATATAGCAATGCATTTGCCAACTTAGGGTTTTATAGACTGCAAAATTATACTGTTTGTGACAGGCTCTGCCATGAGTTCAGTGTAATTGAAATGTAAATAGATCTTAATTTGTATGGGATTTGTTTCTGCCACTAATTCCGTGTTACTTTTTGCAATATGCTCTTGTAACCCTGTTACAATCATCTTATGAGAATTGGTTTCTTAATTAAAGCCAAGAAAAAGTACCAATTTTTTTTCTTAATGACACTAATTTATGAAGAAGTTAGGATTTAGCTTTAGGTCATTTTTTTTTCCAGTTCAGAGAAACATAATTAGATTTTAAACGCATGCTTTTATATGTAGTTCAGAAAATGATTTTATTGTTGTTTTCTTTCTAATGGCAGACAAGTTGGGATGGAAATACTGTTGCTTAACATAGAAGGCAGTTAGTACATATTATGGAGTTTGGAGTAGATGTACTAAATGGTAATTTGGAATGATGAAGGGTAACTGCCTAGCAGCTTGTTAGTTTGATACATCTCTGCCATCTCCTATGAACTCATGAGCTGTTTTGTGTTTGGAGTGCATTTCTTCAGAGACAAAATAATCAAAAGAACCAGTGTTCCAGGATAAATATGCTTTTTTGGACATTTGGTAGGGGGCGGGGTAGGGGTATTTAAGAGTAAATTTAGTGCTAAGGAAAGGTGCCAGACACATGGCATTACCAGTCAAAGTTGGTTAGCCAAACAATAGCTTGAAAACGCCTCTCTCTCACCAACGGAGATTAATACAATGAATACCTGTTACCATTCACTAGGCTTTGCCCCCTCTGCCAGCTCACTGAACCCTTTTGTCTCATCCTCCCATTTGCACCTGTTTATTTTCATATGGTTCTCTATAGCCTCCGAGAGTGCCTGGCTTTTTTGCCTTGTTTACCTGTCGGTTCATATATCTCTCGGGATCTGACCCACTCACCTGAAGCATACAAGTTCCTGTTTCCAAGACTGTCTTTGAAAACTCTCATTTTGGCCATCAACCATAGAACCCTGCCTTCGTGGCTTACCTCGTTCTTCACAACATGTTAAACATCAATTTAAAAATCAAAGTAGGCACTTGAAGCATGTCAAAAGTACTGCTCAGGTACTGCTTACTATGCTTTTATGCTGCACCCTTTTCTCCTTTCTTACCACGAGTAAAGGTAGGCTGTTGGTGGTCTGATCTGGAAGAGGGTTTTGAATGTACAGTGTTGAGGGAGATCAAAGAAGCAACTAACTCAGTGAAATAGTAATAATGGGAAACTTCAATTACCAGTATCCAAACTTTTAAACCATCACAATGGGACAACATTTAGGGAAATGGTTGCTTGATTTTCTAGGTTTCAGAGTAGCAGCCGTGTTAGTCTGTATATGCAAAAAGAAAAGGAGTACTTGTGGCACCTTCATAAGTGAGCTGTAGCTCACGAAAGCTTATGCTCAAATAAATTGGTTAGTCTCTAAGGTGCCACAAGTACTCCATTTCTTTTTGATTTACTAGAGTACTACTTGGAACACCTAGTCCTAAAGCACACAAGAGGAAAGGTTTTTCTTGACTTATTCCTAACTGAGATACAGGAGTTGGTCAAAAAAGTAATTACAGCTTAACAGCTATTGGTGATTATAATTTAAGTACTGCATCCTCAGGGAGGAATTTCATATAAAAAATAACCCTGTCACTATGCACTTAGCTTTAGAAAGGGAGATTGGGGGAAAAAGGGAGCTGATCAAAAAGGCCCTAAAGTAAAAACTTAGGAAAGTAAAATCCTTAGCCTAAAACCGATACAAAGACTGTGCATATCCCTAAACTGAAAAGGAAACAGGAAGGTAAAAGAGATGTGGTTAATTGTCAGAGATGAAGAGAGTATTCAAGCCAAACCAGTATTCTTCCGAAAATGGAAATGCAACATTAAGTGAAACTAATAAAAATAACATAAACAATGGCAGATGAAATATATACATATGTATATTTTATGAAGACAGGGATTTTTGAAGAGTAAATAGTAATTACTATTACTGGAGCAATTTGGCCTCCTGTAGTCAATTAGAATTTTTTGTGTCAGCAAATTTTAGGTGGTCAGATCAGGAAAAGGTATCCAACCAAATAACTTTTTAAAGTAAAAATTACATTGATTTAGCTGATGCTTTTGTCAACTTTTTTTTACACTTGTTAATTGCCAGTCTTGTGCTAACAAGTTAAAGGACAAGAGACACATCTTAGTTGAGTTAGCAAAACTAAAATTGGCTGCAATACAAATCAGATGTCTAATAAGCTGTATAGTGAGCATCCTCCTGGTGGATATGGGGTGCACATGCTGAGCTAGAACTCCATATGGCGGACTATTTAATGATTGACAAATATGGATCCTATTAGCATGAAATTGGTGCTTAGCCAGCAACATTTTTTGAAGATCCCATACATTTTAAAAAAAAACCTCACTCTCTTGAAACAAACATTTTTTAGCTTTGTATCTCTGGCAACTTTGTTTCTGCCTCAACATGAGAATTTTTAAAATATTGCGCTGAATTCTGTAATAAAAATGTATTTGTGATGGGGAAGCCATAAAATAATTGTAGAATCCATTGCCTTCATGATGTGATAACTAGAGATTTAACTTCATGCGGTATTTTGTTTTGAATGTATATGGTCTACTTCAATTTTTTCCTCCACAGATGTAAACTGTAGTAATAATACAAAACAGTGTGTGTGGGGTATGACTCACTCAGGTGCATTTATTTTTTGCATTTGCATAGAGTGAAGACAGTCCGAGTCCTAAGAGACAACGCCTTTCTCATTCAGTCTTTGACTATACAGCAGCATCACCAGCCCCATCACCGCCAATGCGACCATGGGAGATGACATCAAATAGGCAGCCTCCTTCAGCTCGACCCAACCAACATCACTTCTCAGGGGAACGATGCAACACACCTGCACGCAACAGGAGGAGGTAAATGGATTAGTCAGGTTGTGGAGTGGTTTCTTGCTAGCCTGTCTGCTGATTCAGGCGAGACCTTTTTCAAGGCAGCAGGGATTCATTAGCATTAGAAGTGAAGTACTCCTAGCAGAAGACTGCTAGTTATACAACACTATATGATAAATGTTAATTTTGAAAAATTTGTTGATAAATATTTGCTCTTATCGCTGCTGAAAACTGGTATTTGGAAGTAATTAATGAGGACAATGAAGTCTTCCTATAATTTTGTGTGGACATGTACAGTTTGAGAGGGTGGTTGCTCCTTAGCGTTTTCAGTTAGAATCCATTTATTTCTCTAATACCGCACATTACATTAGTGCGTTGTACACATAGACAATGTGTCAGAAAATCAACCAAAAACTAAAGATTCCTATTTCTGGACAGGCTATTACTACTAGTTGTAGACTAATTATTTTTATAGTGCAATAAACGTGCATGACACTTACACAACTTACAACTTTGTCCTTCCCTAATAAGTGTACAATCTAATTTCAAATGAGAATGAATAAAACTGACAAGATTGATGCAAGTAGTATCATGTGATTGCTTAGATGTGTGGTGAATGTATTGCAAGGGTTTACATTTTTATCTTAGTTTAGTTTTGGCCTATGGTTCATAAGCCTCTTTTGAAGCAAAGTTTTTTGAATAAGCTCAATTAGTCATGGAAGAACAGAGTTTTGGGTGGCTATGTTGAACTGGTGCCTGCACCAGTGCGTTGTAAAGCTTAAAAATAAAGACCTCTTCACTATTCTAGTTAATTATCCAAAACACAAGCGTTTGCTCCCTCACAATAGGTTTTGGAAGTGTTTTTGTCACCTAACACGAATTTAAAACACATTTCCCTATGTTTGCTTCAGAAAAAAGTGATACTTTACATTCTCCAGCTTTAGGAGAAGCCATACATTTTTATGAATGCAAAAACCAGGCTTTTGAGACCAGAAACAGACCCTCTTCTATCCCCAAAGTTAAAAATTGTCAACTGGCATTTTGTTAGTTTACTGAAGCTGTAGCACATTGTTACTTAATTTAAAGAAATCTTTTAGGGTCACAAATCCTGGAAGCTTCGGGCCACAACTTGCAAAATTATATTTGTTTTCATACAACCAGCAGTCAAAACTAATAATGCAAGTCAATGAGTTGATTTCTTGGATTGTTGCAGAGAGAGGCAATGGGGTCCAGTGGATAGGCAATTGTCTTGTGACTCAGGAGACCTGTATTTTATTTTCAGCTTCCACTGACATTCAACTGTGAACCTCTGTTTTACGCTCTTGTCCTCTGTCTTGTCTGTTTAGACTGTGACCTCCTCAGGGCAGGAACTCTTTGTACGGTGCCTTGCACAGTGGGCCTCAAACTTGCTTGGGGTTTCAAGGCACCACTGTTAATACAAATAAAAAGTAGATTATTAGTAAAATAAGCTCAATAGGCTTTTACATAATTCTGTTTAAAAGTGAAGTTAATTTTCCCTTCTTCTGATGAACTTGCTTCAAGTTTTATCAGGTTTAGTCTCTGTCACTGTGTATATCCATTAATCTGTTACCCAGGTAACAAAACCTGTGCGTGCTCTGACTGGAGACTGTTTTGAAGCTGTCTGTCACCAAATGGCTAGCAAATACATCAGTATTGCCAACACCAAGCATTTAAAAAAAAAGTTAGACCCCGGAAAATCTTGATTCAAAATAAGCTCTTTGTTAGTCTGCCTTCTTCCCTCTACAGGCTCAATAATCACCTGTCATCCCACTTTGTGATTATTTAGGTTCAACATTCACCCTTATGTACACAGTGGATGCAAAGGTGGACTTCCCTCAGCTGCAAGGAAAGGGTCTGCACAGTTTGCTCTCCACTATTTGGGAAGATGGAGCTGCCGTTTTTTCCCCTCCGTCCTTTCCTTGCCATACTCAAGCTTCCATCCCCATTCTTCCTGCCTCCCCTGATATGTAACACACCACCTTCCCTCTGCCTTCTCAGTCTTGTACTCTCATGTTCCTCCGCATCTGCTCCATGGCAGTAGCTCTGGTACTCTATTCCCTGATTGAGAACATTTAAAAAGTTACTGGGGGAAAAAAGTACTTATGTGAACAGCTAAATACAGAGAACAGGAATCTCTAGTTACAGACAGCTGTGATCGTTGTTACTGGCTAAGACCTGCATGCATCTGGTTATATTAATTTTTTGCTCCGTTTCCTCAACCTTGTTTCATTTGTTTGGTCCACAAGTTATGCCTTGTCTTTTAAGTTTTTAGAGACAGACTGTCATTTACTATTTTTGTCTGTTACCCAGCACAATGGGGCCCAAACTGGTTGAGGCCTGTGAGCACTACTGCAAGTTAAGTGCAAGTTGTGACTACTTTGCATGAGGCATTCCCAGTAATTTCAAGTTAGTCATCTGCTAGAGCTACACATCTGGAGGTTATCTCAGAGTTTCACCTAAGGAAAGGGACATTTCTTTGCAATCTGACATGTATCTGATCATCTAGGAGAAGTCTGTATGCATCAAGTTCTGTTTTTTCCAGAGTACTACGTTCTGTGCTGCCCATAAATCAGTATATAGAAAAGTGTTGACAGTTTTTGTTATGCTTTGTTTCCTTCTGGGTAATTAACAGAAGTAAAGCTTGACCATTGGCACTACTTGTGGACAGGTAAAGGCAGAACTGAAGCTAAAAATGCTATTGTGTCTAAAGATAAATGGCAGGGGAAACTAGGGCATCTCTGCTGGGTTTAGTTTTTTCAAAATGTTGAAACTGCCATCAGTGACTTTAACCACTCCAGGAACTTTTCCAAACCCAAGTCCTTCCTTCATATGATGTTACAGCTTTGCACTGATGTTAGCTGAAGATTGGATATGTGCTACTGTAAACAGTCAGATTTGTATATGAAGTTTAAAGGTGCATATAAAGGACGTTTAAATCTGAATTCACTAAAACTGAAATCTTGCTGCCTGCATTATTAAATAAAATATCTGCAGTAAAGTTACAAAAATTATATAGGTCTATCTTATCTGTAATGATGTACAACTGCGAACAAGTGGATTTTAGTAGTAATGCAATTTTTAGACATTTAAAAGCAGTCACTAACATAAAGCATACTTGAATACCTTGGGCAAGTTGACTTATATTGTAACTGACTGTGACATAGTACTGAATGTACACAACCTTAAAGCTAGATTTGTATCTGTGCAGCTTTGATTGTCTTGTGTGACTATGGAAAGCACTGCGGGTAAATCTTTCCAGATGACACCAATAATAGCTATGTCAGCATAACTTTATTATTAGTTATGCAGAAATTAACAAACTAATTAATAATAGATTCCGAAAATGGAAGAATACAAGGGAAAAATTTATCTGCTTATAAGACTTAAATCAGCAAAGCTCTCTGATACTATAACACAAGTAATTATAAGCAGGGTTGGTAACAACACTTGTTGTTAAGGTTGCCTGACAGTTCCCATTATAAGACACTGTTTTCAGTTGCTTATAACTTTGCCAAACTTTAATAATTTGAGCTGAAATTTTCCATCCTGGGTGTTTTTGTCTCAGGGTGATTTTGGGGGGGGGCATTTCAACCAAAACAGTTTCAGCTGTGTTTGAAAAAAGAAAAGGAGTACTTGTGGCACCTTAGAGACTAACCAATTTATTTGAGCATGAGCTTTCGTGAGCTACAGCTCACTTCATCGGATGCATACCGTGGAAACTGCAGAAGACATTATATACACATAGAGACCAGTAGTCCAGCAGGACAGTGGGGTGGGAGGAGGTATTGTTTCATGGTCTCTGTGTGTATATAATGTCTTCTGCAGTTTCCACGGTATGCATCCGATGAAGTGAGCTGTAGCTCACGAAAGCTCATGCTCAAATAAATTGGTTAGTCTCTAAGGTGCCACAAGTACTCCTTTTCTTTTTGCGGATACAGACTAACACGGCTGTTACTCTGAAAGCTGTTTTTGAGAATGTGAGAGTAAAAAACGTTATTTTGCCCATGTTAAAACATCCTGGTGTCTTTTTCTTTGAGAAAAAGTACCCCATGGTTTGCAGCAGAGACTTGAAATTTGGCCAGAGGGTGGCCTATGTCAAATGTGCCTTTTCCAGTTCTTGTGAAAATCTGCCCAAATTATATAAGACTTGGAAAAATTGCAGTTTGCATATGCTCTGTAGAGACTTGCTAGAGCATAGCTATTTCCCAAAGATTTCATCTGCAGTGAGCATGCTGCAGTGACCAGGCAAGTCACTGAAACTAAACTTCTTACAAGTAGTCATTAATTGCTCAGTTTCTGGGTACTGACTTCAGACCCTGGCATCTGATTAGCAGAAGGCCTGAGCGCACTTGGTTGCAAATGAAGTCAATAGGAGTATACTTTGATCACCAAAAGAGCTATGTTATGCTTCTTAATCAGGTCTTAGGTGTCTCAAATTGGGCATCCAAAATGAGTGGATACTTTTTATATTAATCTCTGTCATAGTTCCACATCTGTAAAATCCGGATAATACCACCACCTTAGCTCACAAGGGTGGTGTGAAAATAAATGAAAGTTTGTGAAGCATTCAGCTACTACAGTAAGTGCCATAGAAAAAGCTCATGAAAAAAATAATTCTGTCTTTAGAGTAGGGTTTGAATAGTGTGCAGTAAATAAGGCCTGGGGCCACACACTGAATAATGAGGAGAAAACAAAATATTGAATAGCTACTCATTTAGTGAGCACCATCCATTCTGTGCTCTGAATGAGTCAGGGCTCCTGTAGGGAGAAAAAAAGTATGTGATCATATCCTAGTAGACTGTATCCTCATGCATACATACAAGATTGCACAAGCAACCATAATCCTGGCATTTTCTAACTGTTGACTGCTTGACTTGGCAACCTTCATGTCCTTTTAATGTATCTTGTGTATACAATATCTGTATAAAAGTGCTTATGTTAATTTAGCTTGTGCTGGTTCTCCTGATTGACACATATTGGTTTAGTCACTGTATACTGAAATAATTGCATCTGTACTAAGGCTTTTATCAGTATACTACTGTCGGTTTAAAAAATAAAATCACATCTCTAGCCGACATAACAATCTTGACGGAACTGTCTAGTATAGACTTGTCCTCAGTATTGGATTATGTATGACATTGTTTAAGAAAGAGGCCTGTGGCAGTTTGTGACATGTCTTCCCGTTTAATATGTTTCCAGTCCTCCTGTTAGACGCCAGAGAGCGAGAAGGGATCGCCTGTCTCGACATAATTCCATTAGTCAAGACGAAAACTATCACCATCTCCCCTACGGACAGCAACAAGCAATAGAAGAGCCCCGAGCCTTCCACCCACCGAATGTATCCCCCCGTATGTTGCACCCAGCCGCTCATCCGCCACAGCAGAATGCAGTGATGGTTGACATTCATGAACAGGTGTGAGAATGTTGGGTGAACTCACTAAGGATGCTGATTTCTCTAAGACTTTCAAAAAAATCCAAGTAGTTGGCATTGAAGTTAGAACATTGTGGTAACTACTGCTTGCCGTTCGTTGTGGCAGTTTCTTTCAAGAGTCATAATGGTGCACTAGTAACATACAGCAGTGAAAATACCATAAAATATTGCTTATAAAAAAAATCAAATAAAGCCTAACAGAGTGAAAGTTACCGATTTGGCCAAGGCAGCCATTGGCAAAGGCCTTTAGATCACATTTTTGCAACATAATGTTTCTGCTTCTGAAGTGAATTTAGTTTGAGAGGGGATATGGTAGTTATGAAGTAGTCATTCATAAACACTGAAATAAAATGCATATCTTTAGCTCTGGGTGCTTTTACAAGATTAAAGTAGACAATATAAAAACAGAATTCACAATGCATATAATTGACTGCCTTCATGTGGATAGGATCTGATAGGTTCCTGTTTTCAGCCCCAAATCTGTTACTCTAACCATAAGCCCACTCCCTCCCCAAATGCCCCAGAAAGAAGTTAATCTTGCAGCATATCCCAAAAGTTAAGTTTTGTATTGTGAGACCAAGAGGTAGAGCAGTTTCCAGAATCAAGGACCCTTTGGAGAAAATGTCCCACTCGCATAGCCCCACCCTCTTCACATCAAAGGGCCTATAGCCCAAGTGCATTTGTTGACTGCAGCTACATAGCATCACGTGGGGAGGGAGTTGGCCTGTCAGGTAGCGAGGTTGTAAACTGTTTAGAGCTTTATGTTAAAATTAACACTTTAAAACCTTGCCTGTAAACTAATGTGGTCAGTGCAGATAATGGATCGCTGTGCAAAGTTCTCCTCAAATAAGCAGATATCTACATAGTGCACCTGTGAACTTTGAGTGTACAAGTTTAAGCTAACAGTCCTTCTGGCCTTCTTAGAATTTTCCCTTATGTCTGAAAAGCGATCAATTTGCTGGAGCACCTCAAAATGAACACCAAATTTGTCCTCCCACTCGGGATGATGAGATTACATCAGGACATGTCTGGGGGAAAACAGGTCCCACAGCACTGCTTCTGTGCCCTCTGTGCATCTTTTTGACCGGTGTGCCAATGTTGCCAAGGTCTAGTCGCCATGGTTACTTGTGGGTCTTTCATGCTGGTCCTTGACACTGACTGCTTCTGGGAGGGGATCACTTTCTCCTGGATGCCGTGGTTGGTCTGCTCCATGAGAGTAGTAGTCCTCTCCTGACTCACATCTGGCACAGCCATCAGTGCCTAGCAGGCGTTGCCTAGAAACCTCTGCTAACCCTGCTACAAAAAGTCCAGAGCTAAGTCAAAGGCCACTTAGACTATCTCCCCACAATGTTTTTGTCATAGAGGTATGCAAGACCGAAGCTTGGAGTTCTATTCAGTCATCTGTGTAGTGATACTCGTTTGGTTCTGTAGCAGATCAGGAGAGCTGTTGTCTTTAATTTATAGTAGGGCTATCACTTAATTACAGTTAACTCAAGCGGTTAACTCAAAACAAATTAACTTGATTAAAAAAATAATTGTGATTAACTGCAGCTTTAATTGCACTGTTAAACAATAATAGTATACCCATTTAAATTTATTATAAATATTTTTGGATGTTTTTCTACATTTTCAAATATATTGATTTTCAGTTATGCTAATGAAGCATGAAAGGGCATACAAATGTTTAGCATATCTGGCATGTAAATACCTTGCAACGCTGGCTACAAGAGTGCTATGTGAAAGCCTGTTCTCACTTTCAGGTGATGTAAATAAGAAGTAGGCAGCACTATTTTCCGTAAATGTAAACAGACTTGTTTGTCTTAGTAATTAGCTGAACAAGAAATAGCACTGAGTGGACTTGTAGGCTCTGAAGTTTTACAGTGATTTGTTGTTGAGTTCAGTTATGTTAAAAAAAAATTCTACATTTGTAAGTTGCACTGTCTTGATAGAGATTTCACTACTGTACTTGTATGAGATGAACTGAAAAATACTATTTCTTATTTCTTTTTTACAGTGCAAATATTTGTAATAAAAAATAATATAAAGTGAGCACTGTACTTGTATTCTGTGTTGTGATTGAAATCAATATATTTGGAAAATGTAGAAAACATCCAAAAATATTTAAATGGTATTCTGTTGTTGTTTAACATTGTGATTAAAACTGGGATTAATTGGGATTATTTTTTTAATCTTGCAATTAATCGCAATTTATTTTTTAAATAATTTGACAGCCCTAATTTATATTTATTTCCACCTGTGTACTGGTTTGTTCCTGCTTGTTAATTCCCCAAGAGTGGGATCCAGACAAGCAATTCATGAAGGAAGAAGAGGGGTTTTTCAAGATAATTGCCTTTTATGGTCCGCACTCCTTGTCTCTAATTCTTTGGAGTCTTTACTGGAGATTTCTGATATAGTGTAAGAAACCAAGCAGTGGTTGGGGCCCTCTGTCTTTTAGACCCTCGGGTTTGAATGTTGAGTTCTAGTAGATGTTGCTGATTCCTAGCCCTGGGCATTTTCAGACCAGGAGTGTGGGTCCTTATTGGCAGTTACCTCAAAGCACCACAATTACAGGAATGTAACCTTTCCCTTTCCAGCTTTTAAATTAGCCTTTGGTTTTATCCACTGTTCTGTTACGTTTATTTTAGACATCGCTTGAGCTTTCACCTTAGAGTGGGAATATGCAGAGATGGTTATCTTGGGAGAAAAAAAATTATCTGCATTTTTTTTCTTCAATATCTCTGTGGAAAATCATTTAGCCACTCTTCCCATCAGAGTTTGGAAGATTGTTTAGCTACTTGTACATTTTTCCTTCTGATTTTAATTTGGTTTTATGTCGGAGTTTCTGCCTCCTTTTTGAAAGGAACTAATCTGAACACATGAAGGGGCCCTACAGAACCTGAGATATACTGTTTGTGTCTTGGAGGATTTAATGTTTTGAGTTGAGAGTCCCCTCCCTGGCATTGTTCAGGAAGCACTGATGTAAGCGCAATAATCTGTTGAGGAGGATATTTTTTAAGAACAGGAATTACAGGTTTGTAACTTTCTTTTATACCCTCAGTGTAAAATGTGATTTTTCTGGTATTTAGGTGAAAGTTTGCCATTTTTAAATGGCAAGCCATAACTGTTCAGAACCCTCTGAATTGTGTAAAGTAACAAAATTACTGAAAATTGTTTGTTTCAATGCAGATCCACCAGGGCACAGTCCCTGTCTCCTACACAGTAACAACGGTAGCACCACATGGGATTCCGCTCTGCACAGGCCAGCACATACCAGCTTGTAACACACAGCAGGTCCCAGGATGTTCTGTGGTTTTCAGTGGACAGCACCTTCCCGTCTGCAGTGTGCCTCCTCCAGTAAGTAGGTTTATCTAATGACCCAAGCTTTCATCTCCAGTGTGTGGGGTGGGCAGCCTGGAGCTTCACAGCTAATCTGGTTTTTCAGTTTGCATCAGAGAAATCCACTCGTCACTGGGGCAAAGTGTGGGTGTATAAGCAGACCTTTTAGCTTGATGTAAGGTTGCGTGTTTTATGCTTATGTACTTTTTTTCATAGTGGTGTAGTATTCTTATATTAGCATGTTTTAACTAAAGTCAGAACTAGCTCCAGTCTCTGGACACTCATCCATAGCTTCACAAAACAAGTTCAGAAATTTGGAGGAAAGGGTTTTTAAAGTTAATCGAATAGTAGGAAGCCCCCTAAAATAATTGACAGGGTGTAAGAGGCCCCCTCCCCTCAGAGGGTGTGCGTGCATATACAAAATCAGCCCTTCCAGCTACATCTCTAAAATCAATAATTTGTGTAAATATTAGCAAGATTTAAAAAAAAAGACTAAGACAGGCCAAAAGAGATCTCAATTATTTGGAAACACATTAACAAAGAAACTGTCAAAGCATCCTTGTTTATCTAATAACCCTGTATCTCCCACATTGCTGGGAGCAGAATAACTGAATTGCCGGGATAACTCTTTCCTGTCTCAGACCTGAAATGGTACGAAGAGTTCATCCAAATACCAGATGGGGATAATACCATCCAGCTACGTTACATGCATACAATCTTGCTGTCAGAGAGAGAAATATCATTATGTAAGTGCTGACAGTGCACTCAGTACTGTACAAGTAACAAATTAAGTAGATGCCGCCCTGAGGAGCTCACACAATCCAGAAAACTGCCTCTTCATGTGTGTTTTAAATAAGATGATAATGGAAAGTAACCATACGTTGTGTCTACACCCCAGTAATCATTTGGGACATATAGAGTGGAAAGACACCTTTGTGTGTGCAGGGCTGCATTATAAGGGCTGCGTTGCTCTCAGTACCAATTCTTCTGTACCAGTCACACTACTGAGCGCTTCTCTAGCCCCCACTTCTGTACTGATTCATTTTTTTTTCTACAGTTAACTTTGCTTTGTTTCGCACTTCTAGAAGTTATGAAAATGGGGTGACTTAAACGTCGTGGTTTAAGGTGTGAACTAACATAGTGTTAAGAACCTTAATTTCCTGAGTAAAGCGCTTTCCTGACTTCAGCGTTGATTTCTCAACTTTAACAATGCATAAATAAATCTTTGTATATGTAATATTTTTATGAAGTGTATATGCAGAAGCATATCAGTCCATTTTGCAACATTTTTTTAACATATGAACGTTGACAGCCCCAATTCACACCAGTATTACTTTTTTTTTCTTCCTTTTCAAACAGAATATTCATTCCCTTTCCAGCTCCTGTGTGCTTCAGGGGCTGTTTGAGCAGTGAAAATTGCTCATATAATTTGTAAAATATTATGGTTTTGATTCTCATTTACACTAAAGACACTCTACATTGTAAATTACATTCACAGCTATTTCAAGACCCTTTACGCTGCCAGAGCAATCTATTTCAGAAGCTGCTGATGCATCTAAGTTGATGGACCAGGGACAGCAGTTTTAATTCACTTTATCCAGACCCCATTCACTCCCCATTGGATATCTTCTTCAGCTTTCTGGCATTCTGTAGTTTTCAGATGCCTGTTGGTAGCACTTCGTCTTCATAGTTGTTTCTTTGCTGCGGCACCTCAATCCTATGCAGGGAGTGGGAGCTGTCAAAATTTAGGTAATCTGTTACATGGTCAGAGTGCCAGAGAAGCAGAGGGGAGAACTCTCCTGTCTATATAAATTAAGTCACAGTTTTAAGAGCTGCTAAGGAGCAACTGATTGGAGGTGCACACACCTATCTGCCTTCCCATTGAAGCATCTCTGGGTTTTATGCAGTCTCGTAAAACCCATGAAACAGCAGAGGACAAAGAGAGACAAGTGCAGTTGGAAAGCAGCTACTACAATTAAAACTGCAGAGGAATTAATTTTCAAGGAACCCTCCAGAATGTTTCAAAATCTGACCTGGGAGAGCACAGAGAAGAAAATCTTTAATTGAAAAATGCTCAGAGTGGTGTAATCTGATTGGAGAAGCATCTCTATGGTCCCAGTGCACACATTGGGTGGAAGATAATTATATGGGTTTGGAACCATCTTCACTTAAACTGATTGCTGCCTTATCCATGACATTTTGTTACAATACTATTTTATATTCAAAACATAACAAATTTGCCTACAAAACAGTCATAAACTATAGTTTGATCTGCTCATGCGAGGGGATAACATCTCAGTTTCATCGTGTGTATTCAGTTCAGTGAAATCGCTATATTAAAAGAATGTAACATTTGCAGGGAAACATGAATGTGAGGAAATAGTTGTCTGCCCATATTCAGCCCTGCCCTCTTGTGCTCATACATTACAGTAATTTTTAATCACATGACAGCATGATATTATTTCCACAAGACTGATCTCGCTCAGTGCTTATATTTGTGACCAATCAAAACAGATTTTTCACCTTACAATCACAATGTGTTGTCTGTCTCAAATTTCAGCTTTTTAGCTCCACCTGTAGATATTAGAACTGTTCCCAAAAAAGTTGTTGGTTTTTTTAAATGTTAAGTCGGCTTTTCATTGCCTTCATGTAAGAAATGACAGAACTGTGTTCGCATACATTTTTTTTAAAAATCACCTTTGGGCAAAGACGAGATCTGGAAAATTTTCAGTCTGGAAAATGAAAGTTTGACAGCTTCTGCAAGGCATTTGACTTGGTACCACGTGGCATTTTGATTTTAAAAAAAAGAAAATGATGCAAAATTAACATAGCCAGTTTTTAATCCATTTAATGTGTGCTAACTGAAAGATCTCAAAATGCAATGCAAAGAGGGAATCCTCATAGAGAGCGTGTGGTGTTTCTAGTGAAGTCCTGCAGGGATCGGTTCATTGCCCTATGCTATTTAATATTTCTATCAATGACCTAGAACGGGGTGGCCAACCTGGTACTGGTACTCGCCATGCTAGTGACCTACCTACGCAGAGGGGGATATTCCCGTACTTGGATGACTGCCTGGTGAAAGCACCAACACTGCAGACAGCCATAGATACCACCCAACGTATGATAAAACTCTTCACCTCCTTAGGACTTTAAATAAGCTTACAAAAGTCCACTCGAACAGCTGTCCAATGCCTGGAATTCATTGGAGCGAACCCCAACTCCCTCAAAGCAACTGCCTCCCTTCCAACAAAACACTTTCTGACTCTACCACCTTAATCTCAACAGCGCAGAACAGCCTGCAGGTGTCTGCCAGAACTTGCCTGCAACTCCTAGGCCACATGGCCACCACAACCTCTGTCGTCCAACATGCAAGGCTACACATGCGGTGCCTTCAAGCCTGGTTACAGACAAATTATGCTCCCCACAGGCACAGCATAAACAAACTCCTCACCATGCCCAGTGCAATCAGGGACTCCCTGCAGTGGTGGACCAATCCAGACAACGTCTGCAGGGGTGTGCTGTTTCTGCAGAATCCACCAGTGCTCACCATCACCATGGACGCATCCCTCCTCGGCTGTGGGGGCACATCTACAGACACATTCTGTACAGGCCCCCTGGTCTCCAGCGGAGTCCCAGCTTCATATCAACCTGCTGGAACTACAAGCGGTTCAAAATGCCTGTTCTCATTTTCTACCACTAATCCAAAACAAAACGGTACCGATCCTCACGGACAATGTAGCCAGTATGTTCTACATAAACAGGCAAGGGGGAGCTCAGTCACACTCCCTATATGTGGAAGCCATGTGTCTTTGGCAATGGTGCATCAAACACAATGTCCATGTTATAGCTGCCAGAACAACACGGCAGAGGACCTTTTGTCAAGATCACTAACTTGGGGGACTAACATGAAGGGGAAAGGAGTCCAGGAAAGCTGGCTGTATTTCAAGCAATCCCTGTTGAGGTTACAGGGACAAACCATCCCAATGTGTCGAAAGAATAGTAAATACGGCAGGCGACCGGCTTGGCTTAACGGTGAAATCCTAGTGGATCTTAAGCATAAAAAAGAAGCTTACAAGAAGTGGAAGGTTGGACATATGACCAGGGAAGAGTCTAAAAATATTGCTCGGGCATGTAGGAATGAAATCAGCAGGGCCAAATTGCACCTGGAGCTGCAGCTAGCAAGAGATGTCAAGAGTAACAAGAAGGGTTTCTTCAGGTATGTTGGCAACAAGAAGAAAGCCAAGGAAAGCGTGGGCTGAATGAGGGAGGCAACCTAGTGACAGAGGATGTGGAAAAAGCTCATGTACTCAATGCTTTTTTTGCCTCTGTCTTCACTAACAAGGTCAGCTCCCAGGCTGCTGCGCTGGGCATCACAGCATGGGGAGTAGATGGCCAGCCCTCTGTGGAGAAAGAGGTGGTTAGGGACTATTTAGAAAAGCTGGACGTGCACAAGTCCATGGGGCCGGACGCGTTGCATCCGAGAGTGCTAAAGGAATTCGCGGCTGTGATTGCAGAGCCATTGGCCATTATCTTTGAAAACTCGTGGCGAACGGGGGAAGTTCCAGATGACTGGAAAAAGGCTAATATAGTGCCAATCTTTAAAAAAGGGAAGAAGGAGGATCCTGGGAACTACAAGCCAGTCAGCCTCACCTCAGTCCCTGGAAAAATCATGGAGCAGGTCCTCAAAGAATCAATCCTGAAGCACTTACATGAGAGGAAAGTGATCAGGAACAGTCAGCATGGATTCACCAAGGGAAGGTCATGCCTGACTAATCTAATCGCCTTCTATGATTACTGGTTCTGTGGATGAAGGGAAAACAGTGGATGTATTGTTTCTTGACTTCAGCAAAGCTTTTGAAACGGTCTCGCACAGTATTCTTGTCAGCAAGTTAAAGAAGTATGGGCTGGATGAATGCACTATAAGGTGGGTAGAAAGTTGGCTAGATTGTCGGGCTCAACAGGTAGTGATCAATGGCTCCATGTCTAGTTGGCAGCTGGTGTCAAGTGGAGTGCCCCAGGGGTTGGTCCTGGGGCCGGTTTTGTTCAATATCTTCATAAATGATCTGGAGGATGGTGTGGATTGCACTCTCAGCAAATTTGCGGATCATACTAAACTAGGAGGAGTGGTAGATACGCTGGAGGGCAGGGATAGGATACAGAGGGACCTAGACAAATTGGAGGATTGGGCCAAAAGAAATCTGATGAGGTTCAATAAGGATAAGTGCAGGGTCCTGCACTTAGGACAGAAGAACCCAATGCACCACTACAGACTAGGGACCGAATGGCTCGGCAGCAGTTCTGCAGAAAAGGACCTAGGGGTGACAGTGGACGAGAAGCTGGATATGAGTCAGCAGTGTGCCCTTGTTGCCAAGAAGGCCAATGGCATTTTGGGATGTATAAGTAGGGGCACAGCGAGCAGATCGAGGGACGTGATCGTCCCCCTCTATTCAACATTGGTGAGGCCTCATCTGGAGTACTGTGTCC
The DNA here is from genome assembly GCF_965152235.1 of Eretmochelys imbricata. NCBI lineage: Eukaryota > Metazoa > Chordata > Testudines > Cheloniidae > Eretmochelys > Eretmochelys imbricata. The sequence continues at coordinate 126,338,510 of NC_135576.1, forward strand.
AGTTTTGGGCCCCACACTACAGGAAGGATGTGGATAAATTGGAGAGAGTCCAGCGAAGGGCAACAAAAATGATTTAGGGGTCTGGAACACATGACTTATGAGGAGAGGCTGAGGGAACTGGGATTGTTTAGTCTGCAGAAGAGAAGAATGAGGGGGGATTTGATAGCTGCTTTCAACTACCTGAGAGGTGGTTCCAGAGAGGATGGTTCTAGACTATTCTCAGTGGTAGAAGAGGACAGGACAAGGAGTAATGGTCTCAAGTTGCAGTAGGGGAGGTTTAAGTTGGATATTAGGAAAAACTTTTTCACTAGGAGGGTGGTGAAACACTGGAATGCGTTACCTAGGGAGGTGGTAGAATCTCCTTCCTTAGAGGTTTTTAAGGTCAGGCTTGACAAAGCCCTGGCTGGGATGATTTAATTGGGGATTGGTCCTGCTTTGAGCAGGGGGTTGGACTAGATGACCTCCTGAAGTCCCTTCCAACCCTGATATTCTATGATCACAAATGGGAGCTGAACACACAGGTCATCAGAGATATTTTCAAGATGAGGGGGTTCCCAACGATAGACTTCTTTGCAACTGCACAAAACTCCAAATGCCCCCAGTTCTGCTCCAGAGCAGGACTCGGTTGACACACTCTGGGTGACACCTTCCTCGTCAAGTGGAGAGCCCCTTCCTGTATGCCTTCCTGCCCACCTCCCTCCTAGCCCGTGTACTCCACAAGATAAAACAAGACGGATCCAGAATGATCCTAATAGCCCCCCATGGACGCGACAAATGTGGTACCCTTACCTTCTCCACATGTCGGTCTGTCCCCCATGCATGCTCCCACTTCTGCCTCGGCTTCTATCTCAAATAACCTCCGTTACTTCACAAGGTGAGTAGCTTTCTCATCTCTAACGGTGAGAGTAATTAACCATCAGAACAATTTACCAAGGGTCGTAGTTGATTCTCCATCACTGGCAATTTTTAAATCAAGATTGGATGTTTTTCTAAAAGATGGGCTGTAATTCAAATAGGAAGTAATTCAGGGAAGTTCTGCCCTGTATTATACAGGGCGTCAGATCAGAGGGTGGGCTGGGCATGCAGGGTCACACACACGCCCGTGCCTATATTTCTGCCCAGAGACACCCATCCTCAGGGCAGAGGTGATGCCTGGGTGGGGCATGCAGGGTCAGCCCTCTTCTCCCCTCCCGAATTTCTGCCCAGCAGGAGTGACAGGGCCAGGCCCCGGCTCCCTAACCTGGGGAGGCGGGAGAGCCCCGCAGGGAAGCGGTGACTGATGGGCTGGCACTACATCCCGGGCCTGCGCCAGTTGCCCTGCCACTGTGACAGGGAGCAGAACGCTGCCCCCCACCTTGAGTGTGAGGCCTCAGGTACCCCCTGCAGACCCCCCCCGACAGTACCCCTCCGAGTACACACACAGCCCTCCAGCACTCCTCCCCCCCTTGTTTCTGTAAATTGAGTGAGATGCTTTGGGGCTAGTTTTTAAAGTGATTTTGGGCTATTAATGCAGTAGAAATCTGGCAGCCCTGGTGCTGGTCCCTGAGACACCTGGCTCCTCAGAGTGCAGGGCAGAGGCTGGGGGCTGGCTGCTGCTGAGACTCACTGCCAACTTCTCCCCTCCTCAGACAGGCCTGGGCTTAGCAAAACTGCCACGGAGCTTCCCCTGGGTGGGCAGGGCACAGCAGCGGAATGCAGGGCTCCCTGGCCATGCTGCAGAGGAAAGAACACTCGCACCTGCTCTCCTCAGCACCCACAATGCCTCTCCCCTGCTCACCTCTCCTGCACAGCACTGACTCCTGCCTCCTCCTCCCAGTACACAACTGGCTTTAGCCCTCAGTGCCCCATGTCTGTCCCCCACCTCTCCTGTGGAGCTGGCTCTAGTCCTCAGTGTTCCACAACAATACAATATTTTTGTATTAATATAATGCATATCTGAAATAAACAGCTTTAAAATTTAAAAAAGCTTTAAAAATCCGGAATTACTATTTTCTCATTGCCGGAAAACATCGGCCCTAGATATAAGCAACTGGAAAAGGCCTATTAGAATGGAAATGGCCAAGCATCTTTACCTGTAATGGTCACTACACACTCCAGCTTTAATATGTAAATATAATAACACAAAATGAAGTAAAATAGTCTGAAGCGACATGTTTTCTCAGTGTATTGTGAGGTAAGCTATCAAGATATTGTTCTCAATAGTGAATAATAGTGGTTGTGTGTGGATAAGATCTATATTCATAGGTTTTAAGGCCAGAAGGGACCATTATGATGATTTGTTACACAGGATGTTAGACTAGGCCATAGAACTTTACCCAGTAATTCCTGCATCAAGGCTGTAACTTCTGTTTGAGCTTTTCTAAAAGCTTGCAGTAGGTATCTAATATTTATTTAAATGTCATCACTGAAGTCTGTTTTAATATGCTTCAGGAATCTCCACCAAACTGTTGTACCATAGTACTTAATGTTGTAGTATATAAATTAATCTTTGGTTAATTCAGAGAACCAATCCTCAATTTATGGTATACAATAAAATTTCATTTGCAGAATAATAACCTCTTACCACAATATAAGGCTTTGGGCTGCCACGTAAATTGCATTGCAGTAGATGATGGTGAATAGTCAAGGACAGTTAATAGTACATTTCAGGGGGAACCAAAATTAAGCTCAAACTAATCTTCTGGAGTATATCAGCCTCCAGTAAAACATTGATTTTTGGTGGGTCATGACCTCAGTGATGCCTACACAAAACTTGACAAAGGTTAGGCTGCTAGAGTACAAAGACCACTTCCCATCATGCTGACCACTATTGTCTCATGTTCACTTGTACTCCTCTGTCCCTAGCCATCTGTTTCTTATCTTATACATAGATTGTAAGCTCCTTGGGGCAGGGACTTGTCTCTTCTGTGTTTGTACAGCACCTAGCATAAAGAGGTCCTGGTCATTGATGAGGGCTTCTGAGCACTATGGTAATACAAATAATTAGTAGTAGTAATAGAGTGAGGTTGATTACACCTCCAGTACTGGCATTTGCTCATAAGCGACATCTCTTTACCACCTGCAGAGTCAGTATTGTCAATATATACAGTGTATTGGGTGTTGACATGACTCCTGGGCCTGCAGAGGTGGAAGTGTGTTGGCGGCAATGTACTGAGCCATTGGGGACTGATTCATGGCACCTTCTAGCAGTCCCCTGCTAATCAGTAAACAAAGTGCTGTTTGTTTTGCACATATTTGTATTGAGGCAGAACTGTCAGTCGCACAGCACTTATTCACTGCTGTACTGAAAACCTGCTTTTCCCCATTCTTAGGTTCTCCTTCATGACCTTGCCTGCACAGAGCCATACTGCTGGAGTTGTGTGTCTTGCCATGGCACCTTTTTAAAAAGCCGCTGGCAGTTCAGGGTGTATATGTGCTCCTTTAGCCTTGTATTCTATTGTGCAGGGGTATGAATACTGCATCCCTTTCAAGCTGTCCCTCAGTTCCTCTCTCTGCCATCTAGAGCATTCATAAAATGTTGTAAAAATTGTATGTAAAAGTAGAAGGGTTTTTTTGGTAGTTTTAAAAACTTCCTAGTTTGATTTTATTGCAGTTTTCTTCTTTCTGACAATGGCCTCCGTTAACATAACAGCAGAGCACCTCAAATCTTGAATGTATTTATCCTCACAGTACTTCTGTGAAGTAGGGTAGTACGATCATCCCCATTGTGCAGATGGGGAACTGAGCCACAGAGATGCTAAGTAACATGCCCAAGGTCATGCAGGAAGTCTGCTTCCTGTACATTTCTGAAGTCCCAGACTGTTGCCCTGGTCCCTAACCACCGATCGTCTTTCCTCTGGGACAATGCTTCTTCCAGCAGAAAGACTGGATTTTGTACCCAGCGCTCAAACTGCTTCACTTGACAACATGACGGGTTTCTAGGTCAAGGTTACTTTCTTCTGTTGGAGTGTGAAGAGTCCAGGACCCCTTTCACTAGGAAGTGTTATGCTTCTAAGTGCAATTGGTGTTGAAGAGACTTCCTCTTCTTTGATGTCTTGGCAACAGTTATGACTTAAGAACAGGAGTACTTGTGGCACCTTAGAGACTACCAAATTTATTTGAGCATTTATTTGAGCATCGGATGCATCCGATGAAGTGAGCTGTAGCTCACGAAAGCTTATGCTCAAATAAATTGTAGTCTCTAAGGTGCCACAAGTACTCCTTTTCTTTTTGCGGATACAGACTAACACGGCTGCTACTCTGAAACCTGTTAGTTATGACTTTAGTTATGGCTATTTCTGCAAACAATGTTTCTAAGAAAGGGGTGGCTTTTTCCATTCCCTGGCGTAACAAGTTAAAGGATTTTACAGTCATGACGCTTCCCATCTGGAAGCCTTCTGATTCCTGTGACTTGAATTTGGTTTCCACTAAAACTACCAAGAGTCTTTCTGAGTCCATAGGACCTTGCTCTCTCTACCCCTTTTCCCCTTGTCTTAGGACTGTCTGCTCAACCAGGAGAGTCTTGGAGCTGAATTCTGATGGTTGTCCTACCCTGTGTAATCTTCATGTCTGTCTCAAGGCCCATATTTTTCCAAAGCCCCATAGCCATACTGAGGGAAGTGAAGTCACTTCCCGTGGATATCAAAATTTCTGTCCCTCCTTAGGAAGCCTAGCAGTCCGTGGCCTCTGGAAAGCTAAAGATCAGGCCATCTCAACTGAAGGGCTGTCTTAAATGCATAAGACTGTGCATGTGCTCCTGTTAGAAGCTGGCCTACATCTTGTATCTGATTTCCCAGGGCTCATTCACTAGGGAGTGTGGCTGCTTCAGTGGCAAGTACCCACAATATGCCCTTAACAGAAACCTTATGGGATTCCTCTCTGAAATTCATTCCACGCCTTCACAAATAGGGATTCCCTCAATCCTGTGTCCAGACCAGATGCTTGTTTTGGGAGGGGGCAGTGCTTTGATCGCTTTTCAGTTAACAGTGCTCCTTAGCCCACCTCCTGATAACGGTCTGAAAAATTCAGGGGAAAAGGAAAACTTCGGACTATTCGTTTTTCCATTTTAAGATGAACTGTAGAGCTGGTTAAACTTTTTCAAATTTAAATCCCATGAAATGTTTTCCTTTCCTCAACCTGCTGCCCTTCTCCTGAGAGCATAGTGTCCTCTAGCATGCCCTGGACAGGCAATTTCAAAGGAGAGAAGAGGGGCTACCTTTTACAGAGCTTAGGGTTTCTTACCTCCACAGAGCCACAATGACATTTTCCTCTCCTATGCTTCAGAAGTTAAGGATTCTAGAGGTAGAGAAGAACTGAGCAATGCTTGGGGTTGGAATATTTATACCTAGAACTTGAGACAAGTTGCTGCTTAACTGTTATAGCTGTGTTGATCCCAGGGTATTTGAGTGAAGTAATACCTTCTATGGGACCAACTTCTGCTGGTGAGAAAAACAAGCTTTCGAGCTTACACAGAGCTCTTCTTCAAGTGACCTGATGAGAAGCTCTCTGTAAGCTCGAAAGTTTCTCTTTCACCAACAGAAAAGTTGGTCTAATAAAAGATATTACTTCACCCATCTTGTCTGTCCCTTAAAATTGTTGTGTAACCATGTAGTTAGGCATGTGGTTCTGAGGAGGCAACACGCATGGAGATAGACGCTACTGGGGTAAGTAACCCCTACCCCTTCTTGTATTTCAGTCAGAAGTCCTGTCTGATCCTGCAAGATGCGGAGCACCTTCAACTCCTTATCTTCATCTGAAATTAAGGGTACTCAGCACCTTTCAGGTTTTGCCTGTGATATCAAAGCTCTGAAATAAATCTCAGTTCTTGAGTGGAAGTACCTCTTTTACCACATTAGGGTTATATAAAAAATCAATGCATTCTGAGGCAAGTGGTACATTTCCTTTGAATGCCACTTCTAGTGAACAACGAAACTACTGTAAATTAAAGGAATATTCAGGTTAGAAGCAGAATTGTAAAATTGTAAATGGTCTCTTCTTTTCTTTTACAGATGCTTCAGGCATGCTCAGTCCAACACTTACCAGTGCCATACGCAGCGTTTCCACCCCTTATTTCTAGTGATCCATTTCTTTTGCATCCTCCTCACCTCTCTCCACACCATCCTCCTCACCTGCCACCGCCAGGCCAGTTCGTTCCCTTCCAAACACAACAGTCACGGTCGGTATGTATCATATTTTACTAACTAACTTTCCTAGACTATTTGCTGTTATCATTCAGCTGGCTTTATGGTAGGGGAAAGTGAGTGCATCTGACACGCAGTAACTCTTACAGGTTTTTGATGCAATGGGAGAGCTTCCCAAGCAAAAGTCCATGGCCCATAAGAATCTTAGATACAAGAAATTGCAATCACCTTTGTCTTATTAGTATTTCCCAGGCCACGTACTCTCTTGTTCCTCCTTTACTCCTGTCAGGAGAGCCTAAAATAATGTTCACCTTTTTCATAGATTTCCTACTGCTTCTGCAGTTGTTTTTTCTCTCCTGGGCGCAGAAGAGAAAGTCTAAGTCGAGCAGTGGTCTTGGCGGAACAAAATCACAGGTTGCTACCTAGAAAGAAATAGGAGAATGTGAGGAGGAATTTTCCCTTTCTCCTCTCCATGCCCCCATCCAGTTACCCTAGACAGATTTTTTAAATTGCTAATTTCGACAGAACAAAGGAGAAAAGCATAGTGCCTTGTGTCCTTGAAAATGCATTCCAGAGAACCTAGATATTTTTTGGGTATGGTTATGGAGCCCTTCCACTCAGGGAAAGCTTAGTGGAGCGGGTAACAGCTCCGTGATAGGGGTCCATACAGAAGTGGCAAGTAGGTGACCTTATTTTACATATTTCACCTAACGAAAAGTGAGACTTCATAATCCCCGTTTATTAACTCTTTGGAGATGGTGGACAGGCATCTATATCCTCCTAAAGGTTTGTTTGGCTGGCACTTTAGAAGATGCCAATATTTTATTAATACATAAATACAAAAGAGAAGTTTCAGTATGATTAAGTACTCAGGCCTGTGCATGCCCCTGATGGCTGAACCTCTGAGTCAGGTGTGGTGTTACACTTAGATCAGGTGACTCCAGTATGGTGGGGGTTGACAGCTCCTATGCCATGCCCACAGGGTTACAATGATGAGTGCCATAGAAATGCCTACAGTGTAAAGTTTTGTTCAGCAGAACAGGGGACAGAATTTCCCATTCCTTTTGTTTCCACACAGTGGTTTCCTCTGCTGTGTTTCGTGAAGTGGGTGGAGCTATCTACCTGCAACCAGGAAATAAAGGGGCAGTTAGTGAGACAGTAGGGGATTAAGAATTTTAAAAATGTTGAGACCAAGATTGATCTGATCATTGGGGTGACCTTTCTTAATAGAAGTAATATATACTATAGCAACCCTTTAGATTAGCATATCTAGCCTCATCCGCTGCTATGCACTATTTATGAATTCTTCCTAAAATTGTCTTTTGGGCTGGAACTTATGCTGCTGCTGCTTCTCTGCCCGGAAATAATTTAAAACAGAACTGAAAATCTGTTGAATTTATTACCAGAATGTTTGTGAGGGGATGGGTAAAGTAAGGGGTGCCTCCTACTCTTGACTGTTTCACTTATGGTCCTTTACTTTGCTGTTGCTGCCAAAGAGAGACCCACCGAAGCAGATTTATTTCCCTTTTATAGGCAGATAATTGACTGGCCTCTGAGGTTAAATGCAGCACAGTATAGTTGCTGGGCTAATATTAGTGTCTTTCTAATGAAATGGTGTCACAAACAAAGCTCACTATTGTGAGGATTGCTGACTAGAACTTGTATACATTCATTGGGTTTAATAACCTGGGCACCCCAAGGGAGGATTTTTGTGCCCAAGTGCAAGAGGGGAGTGGAAGCCTCTTATTTAACAGGTGATCTCTTTCTCAGTAGGTAAAGGGAGTGTTTTTAACATGCCTTATGTAAAAGCGATACAAGATTGACATGGCTGTGAAAGCAACCAAGACAAGGCAGAAGCTCAGTACAGTGTGTCCATACCCTGCGTTTTAGTGGCAGGGGGAATGGGGTTTGGTGGAGGAGGCGTGGAGGGAGGATAACGGTTCTTTCTTCACGTGCAAACAATGAGCTTTCCCATAGGAAACATTTTTAACTTGCTCAGGCACATAGCGGAAGCTGAAGGCACCTAGATATATGTAGATAATGGATTCTATAAGGAAATAGTAGAGAACTGGCACCATTTTCGAGATAATCTGTGGAATAGGCCCTTCTTTGTACTAAAGGAGTAGGCAGTTAAGATACTGCCCACCAATATGTAGCCGACTGATTCAGAGGACCATTATTAAAGTATTCCTGGATTCCAGTAGTGATTTTACTTAAAATCTGTTTGTTTTAGATACATACCTGGCTCCCACAGTGCCTCCCACTCTTCAGTGTATTTATTTTCACAGCTTTCCCATGAGGTAGGGGAAGTGCAGTTATTCCCATTTTATAGATAGGGAGCCAAGGACATGGAGACAGCGACTTTCCTCCAGGGCACACAGGGTCTCTGGAGCAAACAACTGAGCATGGGTCTCCTCTGAGTTCCAAGCTCGCATCCTGACCATCTATCCACTCTAAGTCCTTTACTGCAGTGGAATATTTTATTGAGGAACTTGCATTGACTGAAATGTTTGTGTATTTCTGTGTACCCTTGTGATTTCCTATGTACCTTGGTGATCATCTCTGGTTGCTGATTTCAAGGGGTTATTTTTTACTATAGACCAGGGCCTCTCAACCTGTTTACCATTGTGGGCTGCGTATGCAGCTGTCTGTGTTGTGTGCCAAATCCATGCAATATATATACTACTTCTATGACCCTGAGGATGTGACATGGGCCGCAGCTGTGTGCTGATTGTGCCGCGGTTGAGAACCATTGCTATAGACTGTGGCCAGAAGGACAAAAGAACTTGGAGCCTCTTGCTAAACGTCTTTCATTTGACGTTTCACAGCTAGTTTCATTCTAGTGCATGAGGAGAGCAGTCTGCTACTCATATTCTTAGGCAATTATAGTAACTTCCATGGTTAATTGCCAGTTTGAAAATGTCCTGGCTTCTGAGTGTGACTAACTGGGAAATGTTACTATGTACTAGATCAGGGGTTCCCAAACTGCAGGTACGTGAGACATCTTGGAGGAGAGGGTACATGGGAGAAATTGTGTAATGGTGGGTTTTATTAATTTTATTTTTTGCATTTTCATAATAGGCTACTCAGACAAAGCTTAAAACTCTTGGAATTTGTTATATAAAATATGATAGTTAATTTACTTCAAGATGTACCTATGAGAACACAGATACAGAGACGCTGACATACAAAGTCCTCACCTCCACTCACCGTACGTTTGCCCAGCAACTGTGCAATCTAACTGAGCTCAGAACTTAGTTTTTTTCAGTTGTATACATTGCACTATATCTGCACGTAACAGTGAAATATGGACAGATGGCTAAAGACAGGTAGCGTTAAGAAGAACGCACAAAGTATCAGTGATGAGAAGGGTGGGGTACATGGGCATTTGGTAGATCTGAAAAGGGGGTACACCATAAGAAAAGTTTGCGAACCTCGGTACTGGATCCTTATTTAACCTCTTGGGGGATAGAGAAATGGTTGTTTTTCCACTAGTGTTGAGGACAGAAGCCATGGATCCAATCAGTTCTCTTTATTCTGTAAAAAGATGACAGCAACCGGGGAGCACAAAGCTGTAACCTTGTCTCATCTGTGGGGAAAAATTAACTATCCTAAATACAGCAAACACTATTTCTTCTTAGCCACTTCAAAGGATAGAGAACGAAGTAGAACTGCTTGGAGAACACCTTCCAGTAGGAGGTTTTACCTATCCTCCCTCAGCCCATCCACCAACACTGACTCCCTCAGCCCCTCTCCAGTTCTTAACGCACGACCCTTTACACCAGGAGGTGTCCTTTGGAGTAGTAAGTATTGCTTTCAGCACTTCCCTCTTCCTCATGCTATGCTTCTCAATTCATCAGTACCCTGGCATGGTTGTTATTGTACATCACAACTATTTTATTTAAAAATCGGATTATTGGGTAGAATTTTGTTAGAGGCTGTCACTGCATAATGAAATTTGTTTAATCTCCATGTCTAAACAAGTCAAAGGTAATGTACTAGTGACATCATTTAATGGTTTCTGATAAACATTACCTGTAGAGAGCCTGTCATGCCAGTTGCTTAGAAAAGGTTTTCTGTTCCAGCACAATCTGCTACTTCTGCTACACAACCATAGTGTTGAAATGCTGCACTTGTTTTGTAATGAATTTTTATGACACTTAGGGTATATCTGCACTGCAGTTGGGAGTGTGCTTCCCGGCTCAGGTAGGTAGACACATGCTAACATGCTTAAAATAGCAGTGCAGTTAGTGCAGGGTAGTCTGGGCAACGGCTTGAACTCAGTGCCTGAGTATGTACCCAGTTGCTCCAGATGGATTTGTACTCTGATGGTTAACCTGAGCTGTTGCGTATGCTGCCATGGTTACACTGCTGTTTTTAGCCTATTAGTTCAAGTAGAACTAGTATGTGTCTATCTGCCTGAGCTGGCAAGCACACTCCCAGCTGCAGTGAAGACATGCCCTAATTGGTTGAGTTGGGTATGGACATGTTCCACAGCAGGGTGGACAAAAAACATTTTTAAGTTAAATCATGTTGCTAGTTCATTACTTCCCATTTTATCCTCTTGAATTGCTGCTGTCAGTCATCTTATGCTTGTTTGTTTAGTTTTCTGGTTTAGGTAAAATCTGAAATTCTTTAAAGATTTTTTTTCTGCTAAGAAATTTTGCGCTTAAAATGCTTACCTATACAGAAAAAGGCAAGTCCATGGCCTCGTTAATATCTTTATTCTGAGACCAAGTCAAACACTAAATTGATAAGCAAATAGTCCATGCTACATTCACAACCACTCCCATCTTCCAATACGTTGAACATCCAGTAGTTAAGAAAGCTGAAATGTTTTGGCGAAGTTATACTCCTGTCAGTGTTTGTAGTCTGAAGTCAATCGGAATTGTGTTCTTAAGTCACGTAGATGCTTTTGAAAACCTTGCTCTTGGGTGCCTAAAATGGGCTTAGTAGCCTAATTGTACTAATTCTGAAAGTTTGGCCTTTGTGTATAAAACGTTCACTATCACTTTGTTAATGTATTGAAAGTGTAAATAATTTTTCACTGTTAGCACTGAGCAGTTTTGTTTTGAAATAACATTTTAATAAAAACACAATTTTAACTCCAGATCCTGCAACCACGTCTGCACATATTTATCTTTAAGCACATAAGTAGTTTCATTGAGGTCAAAGAACTATTCATTAAAGTTACATATTTTTGTAAGTGTTTGCAGCATCAGGGCCTTCATTTTCAGTATCTTTTTTACCTATAGTGCCTTGATTTAATTTACTCCACCCTGTTGCCCATGCTACATGCTACTATGTTTGTTGGTGGGAAATAGGGTTTTCTCAAGTACAAAGTTCAGCTTTTAAAAGTTGAGGAGGGATAGGAGCAGGATGAGTGTTTTTCGGTTAGCAAATTTATAGAAATATCGGTTCTCCATGAGACTTTAGATTTGTTAATTTGTACTATTTGGGACAGGGAAGAGTAATCTTTGAAGCTTTATGAAAAATGATAAATGACTCCTAAATGTTAAAATTTATCCAGTATTTTTCATACTGATTTATTGAAAAGTTAAAGTTTGATGCTATTTATGTGAAATAGAAAAGAAAATGAAGTATTAAAAAGTAATTAGTCAATGGTGAATGGCTCCATTTCTGATTTTCTGGTATGCATTGACTTAGAAATAAGAGTAAATGAAAACACACAACCCATTTTGATAGTGTTGGTACTTGTACTTGGTACTAGGGGATAAAATTAAGGCTTATTGTTTTGGAGTAGAAGTCAAGTATTTAAGGTGAAGTATTTGTGGGAAAGAATGAGAGATTGCTATTATGTGTCAGTGTGTCAATTTATTGTCATAAATTTTGGGTTTTATGTATGCATATATATTTATATGATTTGTTTTAAATTTCTCAATTTAAAAAAGGAAGATCAGGTATTTTTAGGGGCCTTCTACTAATTGTAGTTCATTTGCATGGATGGCACAAACATGAAGGATGACTGACAAGGTGCCATCAAAATCCTTCAGTGATCTTTCCCTTCGATAAATAAATTATTCAATACTCTTTAAATGTCACTTCAAAATAAGTGGCAAAATTTTACCATGTTTGCCCCCATTTTAATAGGCAGAGTCAGAAATGTTTGCACAATGATACCAAGGACTAGCTTACTCTCACTCCCATTTGGGAATAAACTATACTATAAGTAGGGGCCTACTAAATTCACTGCCGTGAAAAACACATCACCACCGACTGTGAATCTGATCTCCCCTGTGAAATTTGGCTATTGGAGGGGAAGCACAGGGCTCCAGCTGCTAGTCCTGGCCAGGCTGGGGAGGGACAGGACTTCCTCTTCCCCTGCAGGGGCTGCTTCAGGAGCTGGGTCAGACCCACCTCTGGGAACCTCCACTGCCTGCAGGAAACTCCTTGGCTGCTGGTTGGGACAGCCTCTGACCCGGACAGGAGGCTACAGATCCAGCTGTTAGCCCCTGACCCGGGTGTGAAGCTGCAGGTCGAGCTGTCAGCCCCCAACTGGTAACCCACCCCTCACATACCTTGGACCCTCACTTCTGCACTGCTGCTGGCAGGGGCACTGGCTTTCGAGCTTGGCACCTGGCAGGCTGCCCAGCTCTGAAGGCAGTGTCCCCTGCCAGCAGCAGCGCAGAAGAAGGGGTGGGAATCCCACGACCCCCATCAATAGCACTGCAACTTCCCACCCCCACCCCACCCTCCTTTTGGGTGGGGACACCCATAGTTGCAACACTGAATTTCAGATGTAAACATCTGAAACAGTGAAGTTGACTATTTTTAAAAGGCTATGACTGAAATTTACCAAAATGGACTGTGAATTTGGTAGGGCCCTAGCTGTAAGGAAACTCTATACTAGTATAACTGTGTCCACACTAAGGCTTGTGCCAGGGTAACCATATCAGTAGGTCGTAAGGTCACAACTCTAACCAAGTTTCAGAGGGGTAGCCGTGTTAGTCTGTATCAGCAAAAACAACAAGGAGTCCTTGTGGCACCTTAGAGACTAACCAAAATAGTTATTCTAGTACTAACCCGGTTTTTAGACCAGGCCTAAGAAGGATTTTATAGACTATTTTGCATGGGTTACCTGTGTACGTTGTATATCTCAGCCATTTCACACAGAATGGTGGAAGCTGCATAATTAGGAATCCTTGTCTTAACAAAATTGTTTGTGTTTGAATAAACATTTTAATTTTATTTGGTAATGCGTTTTAAAAATCAGTTCTAATAGTCCAAATTTCAGTTAATTTAAATATACTAGTAAACTGTGCAAGAAAATACTGAAGCTTTTCTTCCTCCTCACAGCCTTATCCACCCTTTATGCCTCGAAGACTCACAGGGCGCAGTAGATATCGATCCCAGCAGCCAATACCACCACCCCCTTATCATCCCAGCCTGTTACCATATGTGCTGTAAGTTTTGTGCAGCTTTTTGTAGCTTGTTAAATAACATTTTTAATGTACTTTCATTTTTAAATGGTCCCTTTAACATAGGCCTTATCCTGTCCTCAGCCCAACACTGTTCCCTTTCAGGCATAGCACATAGCAATACCTGTCCTTAGTTTGCCTTAGCATTCCCATGGTAAGGGGCTTTTTTCGGTTGTTTTTAAGTTCCTTACATGTTTACCTTTCATATCAAATTTCCCACATTTGGGCTTTGCCCACAAGCAAAAACAGTTGAGCCACTTTCAAGGATGAACAGAGTCAAACACTTGCTATTATATTTTTTTTAAGTGTTTGCGTCCTCTTGCAAACAGTGCTAGCACTTCAACAAGCAAATGGTAGAAATGTGAAATTGGGCGGGGACATAGTCCCAGAGTCACTCATGGGTCTCTTCCTGATCCTGTGGAAGGCTGTTGAGAGTTGGTCCACCTGTAACAGTATGTAAAATATACTTGCATGCTAGGCTTTTGTATTTATTTTTTGTTATGCGGGTACAGATTACGTTCTGAAATGTCCTTACAATGGGATAAAAACTTAAGTGTTTATACTCAATTCAAATCCAACAGTCTTTATTCAGGGATAAATTGCTTTACTTAGTTTGAAACAGTTCTACTGAAAAATAATGGAGCATTACATGCTGTTACTTTTTCTTATTGACTGAACTGCTAATCTGTTGTAGATGCTGAATTTCTGTCCTGAATCCAATCAGCCATTTCTTTAAGAGGGTGGGGAAGAAACAAAATTCAGGGATTATGATGGGCCTACAAAACTGGGTAGGGCTCCTTTCTGCTGGAATCGGGTGGATGAAAAGCCAGATTCCACGTGCTTTGTTTGTTCTTTGGATGCTGCGTCTATTTTTGAGCTGAACATAAAATGCTTGGAAAGAGAAGATGAATATTTGTATTCCTCCCTATATCTGAAAGACAGCATTGAAAAAGAGCTCATCGAGTTTCAAGTCTTTTGTTGGATTCCCAAACCTCCAGTTTCTTTCACTATGTGCACTCTGCGGTTCCAGACTCTGCTAAATTGCATTTGAATAAATGATCCAATGAAATTGCAAAGCTTTAGATCACACATTCTTGTCAGAACTTCCCCAGATGCTGTGCCCTCCTGACTTCCCCATCCCTGGTGACTTAGCAAAGTCGAGAGACTGCTGTTGTCTGTCTGAGCCCAATGAGACCACATTTATAGTGCTCTAGAAATCTTAACTTGTGAATTTCCCTACTCTCTGCTGTAAGTTTTAAACTATAATGATTTTTCATAATTTTTGGCATATATATTTCTTGTTTTTAATTTTAAAAAAGAAAATATTAAGAACAGAAAAATGAACACCCCAAGCTTGATCTCATTTCCCAGATGCAGAAACCCCTCTGTCTTCTCCCTGGGCTGAATTCCTGTAATATACACATGTATTTGTGAATGTGCAGTGGGATCTACTCTCAAAATGTGCAAATGAACCAACTTGCACGCTTATTTACATGTATTTGTGTATTAAAGAACTTAGGCTTTTTGCATTGCAGAGCCACATCAAGTTTGGGGTTACTTGTCTTTGGTCATTTTTTTTTATCTATTTTAAAAGCTGAACAGATCGAAGCCAGACGTTCTGTTCTGAATTTTAGTTATCAGTGCAATGATGCTAATTAGGAGGTAAGGTTTCTATGGGAACATTGACTTGTAGGTATCTGAGACATAACCTTATAAATAGCAATTGAAAATATTCTACTGTGTGTCTCATGTGCCATGTCTTGGAGTTAACTTTGCTGTGAGTACCTTAACTGTTGAATTGCCTGAATTCTAATCCTTTATTTAATGCATTAATTTAATATTTCCATTTAATTTCTAAAGCATATTCATTTTAATAAGTGAACAAGATTACAGGTAGAGAACATTGGGCATAACTTTGCTGAAAGTTTAATTTTATGAATAGTAAATCCTATCCCTGATTGATCTTCCTGCAGATCAATGCTTCCAGTGCCACCTGCAGTTGGACCAGCTTTCAGCTTTGAGTTGGATGTGGAAGATGGAGAGGTGGAAAACTACGAGGTTGGTTTATGATGTGCAGATATGTTTGGGGAACAGTAGGTAACTTAAATGATGAATTTATATTGACTACCAATCTTTTTTTTGGGGGGGGGGGGGGGCTTTTTAATAAATGTTATTCTGAAAATAGACTCTAGAAACACTACTTTATGCTTGTTGTACTGGATGTTAAAAACTAAGATGTTACGCTTTTTTATTTTGTTAACATTTCTTTTCAGAACCCTCCCAGACTACTAATCATTAATTGCTCAGCTTTTCATTCTAGATTTCACTTTTTTCTTGCATTTTAATTGATTTTTAAATATTTTACAGAAGTAAATGTCATGTAGTGCATTTTACATGACTTGCTAATTGATGTTAGCTTTACACATTAATGCTAATATTATAAGATGAATTCAGCTAAATGTGAAACATAATGCTTACAAAATTTCATCATGCACTTTGTTGCCTTAATATTAAGGGTACTGTCATAAGTAACAAATATGGAAAAAACACATACCAAGAAAGTTACAGGTTAAAAATCCTAACCTTTGAAATATGGAAATAAGATGTAAAAGTTGTGAACTGGAAGCGTATATAAATATGCAAATACCATTTCAGTTGATGCATTCTCTAATACAAATATTGATGTGAAAATAAAGCAGTAAACCATCATAGGGTGTGCGCTTAGATGGCCTGTTGGTTCAGGAAGTGCACTGATAACCTAATGTACAACTTGAAGTAGCGTATTGTTGTTAGAGTACAGCTTCGTTCTTTTTAAAACCATTCATCTATCTCAGTCCTGGCACTTGGGTTATAGTTCCTCCCAGCTAGCAGATGGACAGTGATATGTCTTAAGCTTTTCCTTTCTCTTCCCTCCCCTTCCTCCCTGCTCTCCCCCAGTTCCCTGAGCTTAGAAACCCACTTCTCCTTTTTCTGTTCCCCAGGAACCTCGCTGCCTAATTAGTAACAGATGGTGGCCAGACAGCTACTTAAGTTTTTGGCGACTTATTGAAACCGTCAGGCTGCAACTCTAGTGAAGGCTTTTGTTTGCTGCTTCCCCCCCCCCCACCCCCAACAGAAGGTGAGAGTTGAAAGGGCAGCTGTGCTGAGGGGGAGAAGTGAGAGGGCAGTTAAAAGTTGTTTTCCCCTCATCTGCCTCTCCTTTCCAGCTCTTCCTACTGCCTGCCTCTCCTTTCCCTTGATCCATCACTTCTGTTCTGCAGTATTTCAGTATTTCCAGCTTGATAGGTGCGAGCTCCACTGGAGCTGTTGCCGTGCAAGTTAAGAGATTGGATGATCTTGTGGTTAAGACAGTAGGCTGGACTCAGGAGATCCAGATTCAGCTTTCACTTCTGCCACATACTCCCTTTGTGAACAATTCACCTAATTTCTCTGTTCCTCAGTTACCCTGTTTGTGAAGCTCAGTTTGCTGCTTCCTCTCCTCCCAAGGGTATTGAAGATAAATCATTTACATGAGAGAAGTGAAGTGTTCTGATATTGTGCTCCATAGCAAAGCCTATACATGAATAAAAATATTCATAGAATCATAGAATATCAGGGTTGGAAGGAACCTCAGGAGTTCATCTAGTCCAACGCCCTGCTCAAAGCAGGACCAATCCCCAATTAAATCATCCCAGCCAGGGCTTTGTCAAGCCTGACCTTAAAAACTTCTAAGGAAGGAGATTCCACCACCTCCCTAGGTAACGCATTTCAGTGTTTCACCACCCTCCTAGTGAAAAAGTTTTTCCTAATATCCAACCTAAATCTCCCCCACTGCAACTTGAGACCATTACTCCTTGTTCTGTCATCTGCTACCACTGAGAACAGTCTAGATCCATCCTCTTTGGAACCCCCTTTCAGGTAGTTGAAAGCAGCTATCAGATCCCCCCTCATTCTTCTCTTCCGTATACTAAACATAACCCCAGTTCCCTCAGCTTCTCCTCATAAGTCATGTGTTCCAGTCCCCTAATCATTTTTGTTGCCCTCCGCTGGACTCTTTCCAATTTTTCCACATCCTTCTTGTAGTGTGGGGCCCAAAACTGGACACAGTACTCCAGATGAGGCCTCACCAGTGTCGAATAGAGGGGAACGATCACGTCCCTCGATCTGCTGGCAGTGCCCCTACTTACACATCCCAAAATGCCATCGGCCTTCTTGGCAACAAGGGCACGCTGTTGACTCATATCCAGCTTCTCGTCCACTGTAACCCCTAGGTCCTTTTCTGCAGAACTGCTGCCGAGCCATTCGGTCCCTAGTCTGTAGTGGTGCATTGGATTCTTCCTTCCTAAGTGCAGGACTCTGTACTTCTCCTTGCTGAAGCTCATCAGATTTCTTTTGGCCCAATCCTCTAATTTGTCTAGGTCCCTCTGTATCCTATCCCTACCCTCCAGCCTATCTACCTCTCCTCCCAGTTTAGCGTTATCTGCAAACTTGCTGAGGGTGCAATCCACACCATCCTCCAGATCATTTATGAAGATATTGAACAAAACCGGCCCCAGGACTGACCCCTGGGGCACTCCACTTGACACCGGCTGCCAACTAGATATGGAGCCATTGATCACTACCCGTTGAGCCCGACAATCTAGCCAACTTTCTATCCACCTTATAGTGCATTCATCCAGCCCATACTTCTTTAACTTGCTGGCAAGAATACTGTGGGAGACCGTGTCAAAAGCTTTGCGAAAGTCAAGGAAGAACATGTCCACCGCTTTCCCCTCATCCACAGAACCAGTTATCTCGTCATAGAAGGCAATTAGATTAGTCAGGCATGACTTGCCCTTGGTGAATCCGTGCTGACTGTTCCTGATCACTTTCCTCTCCTCTAAATGCTTCAGAATTGATTCCTTGAGGACCTGCTCCATGATTTTTCCAGGAACTGAGGTGAGGCTGACTGGCCTGTAGTTCCCAGGATCATCCTCCTTCCCTTTTTTAAAGATGGGCACTACATTAGCCTTTTTCCAGTCGTCCGGGACTTCCCCCGATCGCCATGAGTTTTCAAAGATAATGGCCAATGGCTCTGCAATCACATCCGCCAACTCCTTTGGCACTCTTGGATGCAATGCATCCGGCCCCATGGACTTGTGCACATCCAGCTTTTCTAAATAGTCCCTAACCACCTCTTTCTCCACAGAGGCCTGGTCACCTCCTCTCCATGCTGTGCTGCCCAGTGCAGTAGTCTGGGAGCTGACCTTGTTAGGTGAAGACAGAGGCAAAAAAAGTATTGAGTACATTAGTTTTTTCCACATCCTCTGTCACTAGGTTGCCTCCCTCATTCAGTAAGGGGCCCACACTTTCCTTGACTTTCTTCTTGTTGCTAACATACCTGAAGAAACCCTTCTTGTTACTCTTAACATCTCCTGCTAGCTGCAACTCCAGGTGTGATTTGGCCTTCCTGATTTCACTCCTGCATGCCCGAGCAATATTTTTATACTCATCCCTGGTCATTTGTCCAATCTTCCACTTCTTGTAAGCTTCTTTTTTGTGCTTAAGATCAGCAGGGATTTCACTGTTAAGCCAAGCTGGTCGCCTGCCATATTTACTATTCTTTCCACACATCGGGATGGTTTGTTCCTGTAACCTCAATAAGGATTCTTTAAAATCTTTACTGAAAGAGTCTGCCCAGTTCAGTGTGACTTCATCATTCCTTGGAAGCTCAGCACATAATCTCCAGACCTGAACGCAGCTAGGCAAGAAGTGGGAGCCAGAGGTGTTGTCCCTTAAAACTATAGGTCAACCAGGTAGCAATATGCAGTCAGGTTGGGCAACTGTTTCCTCTGATTATTCATACTATTATTTCAGTTTTTTTCTGTCTAAAACAAAATATTTATCATTCTGTGAGCGCAGATGCAGGATGGATTAAGAACTGGGTCGTGAAGATTTAGATAACCCCAACAGAGCTTTCTTATACAGTTCAAAAAGTACTTACCTGGGAGCAAACTCTGAAAGGAATGTTTTCCAAGAGCCTGTAATGTAAGGGAAGGGGAGATAAAGATTCTCAATCCCTCTTGCTAGAACTTTGGATGAAACTGTATGGTGGGATAGTGACAACATTTTATGTCAAAAAAAATAAATTGCAGTTGCAGGGGAGCTGGAGCTCCTTTGAACAATGAGTGTAAAAAGCACAAACTCCTCTTTCTGCAGGCGCTGCTGAATTTGGCAGAACGATTGGGAGAAGCCAAACCACGAGGACTGACGAAAGCAGACATTGAACAGCTTCCATCTTACCGGTTCAATCCAAACAACCACCAGTCAGAACAGACTTTGTAAGTGCATTGCTTTGGCCTCTCAATTTAAAATGCATTATCAGTTATTTTGATCCTTCTAGGTTGGAGTCCATGGTAGCCAGTATTGTAACACAAGTGCTCAAAATGCACATCAAATGGTATGTGCCTTTTTAAATTTTCCAGCCCAGATAATAATTACCCTGACTTTGGAATTTGAGATGTTTTAAGGTTTAAAATGATGAGTAGGTAAACTTGGAACAGTTTTTAAAAGTTGCTTGCTACATTAAAGGGACATCGTCAACTTGAAATTTACCCTATATCAAAAATAGTTTCAGGCACTGTCCCTACCTCTGAATGCCCTTGCCAGTTTTTGTGGTTTACACATTTTCCTATTAATCTGTTTATCTGTTCTATTTGGAAGACCACACAAACAAAAGGAGAAAATGATTATACATGGGAGGCAGTGAAAGTGACTATACACAAAGTGCTGTCAGATATATAAAGTAAACAAACTGGAAGGAAAAAAAATTGCCCTTTTTTCAGTCTTCTAGTTATAACAGTCTTGGGTATTACTTGTAATGAGAAGTAAGGAATAGATTTTCAGGTGGAAATGTGATTGTTTTTTGCTTTAAGTTGACGATGTTTCAACCATGATCTGTTTTTAAAAAAAAAAAAAAGACTGAACAGAAATATAAATTAAAGGGAGAATTTCTAAAAAGAAATAATCTGATCCAAAGTTCACACTTTTTTAAGAGGGGGAAAAAAAAGTGGCAACTCATAATTAGCCTTTTTATATATATTAATATTTTAAAAAAACAAAAACCTATCCTAATATTAAAACTGAATGAAAAGTATTTAAGGGATTTGCACTGACTAATCTTCAGCAGCTCATTGCAAACTACAATATTCTTATGAATCACTGTAACAAAATGTTGCTCGTGCTATTGATTGGAGTGGTGAAGATCCTGTGTGGTGGGAGCGTTAGCCCTTCCCTGTGCTGAGGTTTGAAGCCAAAGGTACACAGCATTGGATCAGTTTTGTTTACACTGGCACAGCCAGTCTACACTAGAGGTTTGTACCCATGCCGCTCCATCAGTGCAGCTGCTCCTACTAAAAACCCCACTGCAAGCACAACCTATAAGCTGTCTGTCTATAGAATGCCAATTTGTTGTTCGAATGACAAATAACTTCAAACTCGCAATCTTTTCTTTTAGGTGCGTAGTATGCATGTGTGATTTTGAGTCAAGGCAGCTACTTAGAGTCTTACCTTGTAACCACGAGTTCCATGCCAAGTGTGTCGATAAATGGCTTAAGGTAAAAAAAAAAAAAAAAATCTGTTTCAGTGAGAATTTATAATGGCCTAGTTTGTAGTTGTACTTATTTGCAGTTGCATTTCATCTCTTGTGTCATCTCTTATTTTTCCTTTCTGATATTTAGGCTACAAAAGCCAACAGACTGAAAGGGCTGCCTCCTTTTGCAATAGCTTTATTTTCTAATAGTTATTGAAGGGAGATTATGTGAACTCTGTATCAAAACTAGTGTCATTAAAAAACTGACATGAAGAGAATTATCTTGACCAACAAATTTAGTTCATTTTCAGTTGGACGTAACCATGCCTCTATTAATATAATTTTATGATAAAGTAGGAAAGTTTAAAGTAGAGTATGGGATTTGTGAGTAGTCCGAATACTGCTTCTGACTCTTACTTAAGCAGAATTGATATTAACTGAAAGTGAAAGTACCAAAAATCTTTCTAGCTCTTTATATAAATGTAAAGTCTGGGGGCAGGGAGAAAAATGCATAACTGGTCAAATTTCTCACCAAATTAAGGCTTTACACATGAGATAAGATATATATCTTTCAAAACAAGTTATTTTAAAAAATATGAAGAATCTAAAAGCAGGACAACACCATACAGAAGGTGCAAAGTGCGGGGTACAATTAGGTAGAAGATGATATACAGAGACAGATCTCTGCAAGCTGCATTATCCAGACCTACTGCCAGCAAGGTATGGTTTCCCATCTTGTCTCACATATTTTTAGTATTTTGTTCTATATGGATTCGTTTATTCTCTATTTTAATCTTTTCCATTATATATCTCTGGTTACAGCAACCCAATGAGAGAGAGAGAAATAAATATGAAATAATCATTAGAGAATAATACAGCCACTGTCTTATATTGTATCTGTTTTAAGATCCATTTTCTTTAAAAACATGGCGCAAGAGTCTAAGCAGTCTTGTTGCTTTGCTGACAGGTGCATTCTTAGATCATACACAGCTGAACATAGAGAGAGTACTACATTGGTAGGCTTCTGAAGGTCAAGAAAACAGCTGCTTTATCATGCTTACTGCAGAAAGCTTTAGTGTGGTAGTCAGTAGTAGTCTAGTTGATGAATCTACCTTCTCTTGGGTAATGAGTTCAATGCTAAACAAATGTGCATGAATAAGAGAGACTGGGATTTAGAGGCATGCTACTAGATCAGATACTCATGCTCTGAGATTGTGGAACGGGTGCCCTAAATTAAATTTAGGGCCAAACTTAACTTCAGGTAGTCTGAAGTTTTACAAAACCTAAGACCAGTAAAAATGTGTCCATACATTTATTTAAATTTCCAGTGGAAACCATTTATATGCAGTAGATGTTCTGCAATATTCTAAACCCAAACATTGCAGCATTATGATAGTGTCTGAGAACTAGAAACTGAAGTATAAATGACTAATGTTTTTAGTAGCACACTGAGAAAAATGCAAAGAATAAGCATTGTTTTCAGATGTTTTTATTCAGGCTACGTCTACACTTGCAGATGGAAATACTGCACCACTGCCAGGATGCAGAACGGAGGTGATGGATGGATCAAGGGAAAGGAGAGGCAGGCAGTGGGAAGAGCTGGAAAGGAGAGGCAGATGAGGGGAAAACAACTTTTAACTGCCCTCTCACTTCTCCCCCTCAGCACAGCTGCCCTTTCAACTCTCACTTTCTGTTGGGGGGGGGGGTGGGGAAGCAGCAAACAAAAGCCCTCACTAGAGTTGCAGCCTGACGGTTTTAATAAGTCGCCGAAAACTTAAAGTAGCTGCCTGGCCACCATCTGTTACTAATTAGGCAGCGAGGTTCTGAGGGCTCGCACATATCAGCCCTAAGAGACGACAGCAGGGAAAACGCTGCCGTGCGTTCACGCTATCAGCTCAGAGCGCAGTGGCATGGCCACATTAGCAGCTCTTGCAACGCCACAGAGAGCAGTGCATTTTGGTAGCTTTCCCTGTGTGCAAATGGCTGCAGTGTGCTATGGAAGGGGTTTGCAATGCCTAATGGGGCAGGCACAGCATCACATGATGCAGGTTTACCAATCCCATTGTTCCAGGGCATCCTACTAGATTGCCAGCTGCTTTTTCAAATGGGGGATGGAGTGTGACAGGGAGTATGTTGTGTGTATGTGGGGGGAGAGACTGTGTGTTTTGGGGGCAGTGTGTCTCAGCTTGCTGTCTCGCAAGTTCAGACAACGGCAGGGGGAAGGGGAAAACCCTGACATCAGACCTCACCCCTCTCTCTCTCTCTCTCACGCACACACGCCTGCCTCTGCATCAGGAGCTTTCCACAGTAATGGTTTGCTTTGTATCTTGGAGCAGATAAGCATGCCAGCTGTCAGAAATGGCGCTTTGAAAGGAGATATCTGCATGCTTGTAGGCAAGTTCAAAACAATGATGAGAGTGGCTACCTGTCTTCAAGGGATTATGGGATGTTTCTGGAGGCCAGTCACAGCACAGTAATGCAAAACGTCGTCCACACTGACACCCCAGCACTTCAACCAGGGTGCAGAAAGCTCTATGCTTCTCGTGGAGGTGGATTACCAGGGGCACTCCAGCCGCAGAGTCCAGGCGCTCTAAGTGCCTTGCCAGTGTGGACTCCTCAGGAGTTAGGGTGCCCAGGGCTGATTTAATGTGCTCTAACTTGCAAGTGTAGACAAGGCCTCAGTGATTGACAATTAACTGGAGATACTTTACATGTTTGTGAGGACACTCACCATACATTCCATTCCACTCTTACCAGTCTCCATGCATTTGTAGCCTAGGCCACATGTGTGGGAGGTGTCCACACCAGCCTTTGCAAATGTGTTAAGTACTTCAGGTTAGATGGCAATTCAAAAGTCTAGTGAAGACAAAGCCCTAAGAAAACTGTATAGTGAAAAATCAGATTTTGGAAATGTTTCCAGTAGCAATGATGTAAGGTGATTTGTTTACTGTAGATAGGGCCCCACCAAATTCACAGCCGTGAAAAATGCATCAGACAGTGAAATCTGGTCTCCCCCTGTGAAATCTGGTCTTTTGTGTGCTTTTACCCTATACTATACAGATTTCATGAGGAGACAAGCATTTCCCAAATTGGGGGTCCTGATGCAAAAGGGAGTCACGGGGGGCGGGGGGGTCAAAAGGTTATTGTAGGGAGAGTTGTGGTACTGCAACTCTTACTTCTGCGCTGCTGCTGGTGGTGGAGATGCTTTCGGAGCTGGGCGACTGGAGAGCAGTGGCTGTGGGCCGGGAGCCCAGCTCTGAAGGCAGAGCTGCCGCCAGCAGCAGCGCAGAAGTAAGGGTGACATGCCTGGGCAGCAGCCACCACTCTCCAGCTGCCCACCGGTGGTAGTGCAGAAGTACGGGTAGCAGTCCTGCAGCCTCCCCATACAATAACCTTTTGACCCCGACTCCTCCCACAACTTCTTTTTGGGTCAGGATCCCTACATTTACAACACTGTAAAATTTCAGATTTAAATAGCTGAAATCATGAAATTTACAATTTTAAAAATCCTATGACCAAAAATTGACCAAGGTGGACTGTGAATTTGGTAGGGCCCTAACTATAGATAAGGGGATTTGATGATGGTGTCCCTTAAACAACTTAAAAATCACTTCAATAGAAACTTTTGTACCTATTTTTGTTACTGGTAACATCTCAAGGTTGGTCTACATTAGAAAAATGTTACTAGTCAGTGTTGGTTAGGACTGTGATTTTTTTTTTAATTATTATTATTATTATTTAAACCAGTCATTCTACTGGTATAGGCCTGAATATGGATGCAATTATACTGGTATAAAGATGTCTTATACCATTATAGTTTGTCACTTCCCAAACTGGAATAAGCTATACCAGTGGTATAAGCACTTTTATGTCAGTATAATTCCCTCAACACAGGGTGGAGGGATGTTGTCGCTTTAACTGTTCCAATATAATTAAAGCAGCAAACTTTTCTAGGGTAGAGAAGCCCCCAGGTGGTTATAACTGGAAGAGATCAAAAATTAAATATTTTCCTTTTGTCCATTTTATATTGTGTGCATTTGACAGCTTTCTTTGTACGTTGTCAGTTTCACTGTGTTCTTCGAGTGATGATCCCTATTGTGTTCCACTGAGGGTTATACGCATGCACTTGGAGCCAGAGATTTGAAAGTAGTAGTGTCCGTTGGTCCGCACATGCACCCTTGCTCCGCCTCGTGGTTTCGTCCAAGGTGATAAAGGGCGGAGCGGACCGATGGCACCCCTCAGTTTTTCTCTCCACCACATGGTTTGAGTCGGAGTTTCTACTGTTCTCTTGCCTCTTGTGACGCACTTGATTAAAAAAATAGTTTTATATTGTGTATAGTTAGTATGTTACTTTTTTGTAATAATTTTAGTGTTGTTAGTAGTAGTTTTTAGGATTTTAAGGACTTTGGAACTCTGTTTTACCGGTCACCCCCCCACCCCCCATGCCTGGATACTGGATTATGCCAAAGATGTCGAGGTTCAAGATCTGCACCTCCTGCCCTATCTCACTTTCCACCAGTGACCAGCACCAGTGCTGCCTTTACAGCTTGGGAGAAGCCCCGGTTGCATACAGGTGCAGTATCTGCTTCTCCTTCCCAAGCCATACCCAGGAAGGCTGGGCTCTCCGCCTCAAGAAGCACTCACGGAGGTTGTCATCAGGCTGCAGTCAGATCTAGGCCGGGGAACACCAACTCTCTCCTCCCCCTCCATACACCGGCCTGAGCAATCTAGGAGTGCGTCTCCTACCGCAGAGCACTATTCTGGTTCCGCTGGTACCAGTGCTATGGACCCTGTGCTGGGGCCTAGTTGTGAGGCAAGGAAGCATGCGCATAAGCATGGCAGTAAGCCTTTCTCCAGGCCCAAGTTCCAGCCATGCAGAGCTGGCATGTTCCAAGGCTCAGAAGCACAGTAAGAAGCCGCACAGAACATCTGATCTGCCCACCGAACTGCAAACTCCTTCCAGGTCAGCACTGCCAAAGTCAAGGGAGCCTTCGGTTCCTAGGCGGTTCTCCTTTTCAACTCCCATTCTGGCTCTGGTTCCGACTGCAGAGAGCGTGTCACTGACACTGGGGAGACTGGAGTCTGCCCCCGAGTCTCATGAACTCTTGCTTTGGCAGAGGTGAGGTCTCCACACTTTCAAGTGCCATTCCCTCCTAGGAGAGTATGCTTCCTCACATTAGACTTGCCTCTTTCAGGCCATGTTCCCGCCTGCTCCTCAACAGCTCCTGCAGTTCCAACAGCACCGTCATTTGAACCGGGCTCTGACTTCTCTGCATCAGAGAACTCGGACAGAAAGCAGGGTCCGCCCCTCCTCTATCATCTGTATGCCTTCCCTAAGGTCCCGCTGACTCAACGGCAATACCCTCCCTTTGCCCAGCCCTGGCATCACTGGTATCCCACTCCTAGGGACTGTACACAATAACCACTGGATCCACCTGTTGGCCATACTGGGGGTGATGGCCGCAGTATCTGCCATTGGAATCTTCCCACTCTGCTTGTGAGGAGTCTCCAATCTCGCCCCTTTGATAGTCATCGAGCAGGTGTTCAGAACAACTATTGGAGGATGCACCACTTAGTCCAACTCCAACGGTACTGTCGGAACTGGAGTGATTGCCCTCGTCATCCCCTGATGCCATGGTGTCTTCGACTCCCTCTTTGTCCCTGGTTGACAACCGCCAATTTCAAGAACTGCTGCATGGGGTGGGGATTCCCTTTCACATCCCACTGGAGGAAGCACAACACAAGCATCACCAGCTTCTTGACATCGTACACGCCTCAGTACTGGCCAGAGTGGCTCTACCGATCAGTGATGCCATTCTTCAACCAGAACGGACTGTATGGCACACTCCAGCTAGCTGCAAACCCATTCTCAACGGGCGGAAAAGCGATACTATGTGCCTCTGAAGGGGTCTAATTTTCTCTTCTCTTGCTCCTCAGCCAATTCCCTCTGTTATTCAGGCAGCAGTGGAACAGGCTCAGCAGCAACATGCATGCTCCACCCCAGCAGACAAGAAAGGCAAGCGACTGGACCTTCTAGGTTGTAAGTTCTTCTCCTCTGTTAGCATACAATTCCGCATTTCCAATTACTTGGCTGTGTTCATCAAGTACTGCTTCCTTACCTACAGCAAGCTGGCGGATTTCACAGACAAACTGCCCTGGCAGGATCAAGCTCGCTTCCAGGCTGTCCTACAGGAGGGGAAATTGGTTGTGAGAACAACACTCCCGGCTGCAGTGGATGTGGTGGATACTTTCTTCGTGCACAATGGCTACAGGGATCGTCATGCACAGGGAGTCGTTGCTACGTTTGTCCAGTTTCCCAAGGGAAGTCTAGACCACCATAAAGGATCTCTCTTTCGTTGAGTCTCATCTCTTCAATCAGAACACTGATTGACTCCCTCAAAGACGCCAGGGCCACTCTGCGATCACTAAGTATCTACACACAAGCACTCAAATGCAAATTTTACAGCCTACCTCTGACGCAGCAATGTAGAGCTCCCCAGTTCTTCCTCCAGCAGACTTACGAGTCTCCTTGCAAATGGCAGAAGACCCAATGAGCTGTCATCCTGGTTCATCTTCACAACCTTCAGCGTCTCAGAGTTAATCTTTGCAGAAGAATTATTTCGGTGTGCAACCAGAGAGCCATCAACTACCCTGTCTCACATTGTGCACCCGACCCACCCCCTTCTGGGGGCATCTAGCACTCTTTTTACCAGCTTGGTGTGTTGTAACAGACAAGTGGGTCCTGGATGTCCTTCAGCATGGCTATACAGTTGAGTTCGCAACACAACCTCACCCACATCCTCTGCCCCGGCCCTGCCTCAGGAACCATTTTCACAACAGTATCCTTGCCCAGAAAGTGGACTCCCTATTGCAGAGAGGAGCGATAGAACCTGCAGTGTATCAGGGCAGTGGGTTCTATTCCACCTATTTCCTGGTCCCCAAGAAGAAGTGTGGGTGAAGGCTGATCTTAGACCTCGACCATCTCAGCCATTCCATATGCAAGCCAAAGTTTCGTATGGTCACCCTAGCAACCAGCATGCCTTCCTAAGAAGGAGGCATGTGGTGTATGGCTCTTGATATGCGAAATGCTTTCACATGGATATCCATCTTGCCCACAGTTGTTTCCTGAATTCACAGACTGCCTTCGTCGCTTCCAATACATCTACCGTTTGGACTCACCACTGCTCCACAAGTTTTCACCAAGGTTTTCTCGGTAGTGGCGGCCCACATCTGGTGCGAAGGGGTCCTTACATTCCCTTATCTTGACAATTGGCTGCTGGCAGTGAGATCAAAAAAGAGAAGCTTGAGCCTTGACCTCCATGCTGCTCACACTCCTCTCCTCCCTGGGGATTAGTGTACATGTCGATAAATCAACTTGGGATTCCACACAATTCCTAGAATTCGTTGGGCCCACATCAGCGCGATCTCGGCACATGCCTACCTGCCGGAGAACAGGTTCCAAACCCTACAAGAGCAATTTCCATGGTGCTCTCCAGTCTTTCTGTTCTGGCCAGGACTTGCCTTTCTGTTCTTGGCCACCTGGTGGCTTGCACGTATGTGACTGCCTTGGCCCATCTCTGCTTCGGCTGTCTACAACTGTGGTTTCAGAGAGTCTGTTCCCCCACGTGCCACACCATGGACTTTCTGCTGTGGGTTCCCAACGATATCTCTTCCCTCCAGTGGTGGATGGACTCAGGCCGGGTCTACACTGGGATGCCATTCTTTTTGCCCTCCCCATGAACAACAATCATCATGGATGTGTTGCTTGTCGGATAGGGCGCCCACATGAGTGAGTACATTGATTCAGGGAACCTGGACTGGTCAGGAATTTCGGATCCACATCAACATCCTGGAACTTCTGGCAGCATTCCTCTCCATCTATTCCAGTCACGTTCTCACCATGTTGGACAACACCACCATCACAGTTTACTACATCAACAAGCAAGGCGGCATGAGGTCGCCCGCGTTTTGCGTGGAGGCTGTTTGGGATTGAAAAGCCCAACCTGAGTGCACCTGGGTGACTCAGAAATCAGAAGACAATGAAAAAGAACCCACATTATTTTTTCCAAATCCCATGATTAAGCCACTCATAGTATTTTTTTAGGCCTGATTCCTGATTGTTGAATACTTGGGTTTGGCAATACTGTGTGTTATATTTTTAAAATCCCAAACCATAAGTAAATAATTGTAATCCATCTTGGTTCTGGTGACATTATCAAAACTTCTGTTTTTGTTACAAGGCTTTCCCAAAAAGCCCTTAGGTAGAACTACTCAGTTTTAAATAAACAGTATTTAGAAGATCTCATTAGAAAGTTTCTTTAGAATAATTTTGAGGAAGGTTACAGTACATCATTTAATGGTATGTGCATGCTTATGTTTGAGAAAATTAATTTGCCTCAAGTAACTGCACATTAAGTGAAGTTTCCATTCATGACCTGCACTTCAGTATGCACATCCAGTTCCTACTTAAACCATTGAGAGTGATGTTCAAATAAGGAGAAAGGGGACTAAATTCCAAGAAATATATGCATTTAACTGATTCATTATGGTAGAGAATCCTAAAACATGGGAAAATGCTCTACTGTTAAAATTTGTAGAGCTGTTAATATAGCATTACAGGAACATGAGTAATTTGACTTAATTTGATATTAAGATGTTAGTTATTGTTTATTTAGTCTGGTTTTGTGGATTAGTTTTCTATAATTTGCTTTCAGTAAACTACAGTATATTGATACTACCACTAGATGTCCTATATAATACTACAAATAGCTAACACTGAAATATAATCTTGATGAGTATATCTGTTGTTCAGCTCTCAAACAATATAATCTAGGAAAAGATGACCGTTTTATTCTAAATTAGATGGATTAGTTGCATTATATCTAGAATAGAAGAGTGCAGAACAGATACTTGCTCTGCTAAGCTTAAAACCTCTATTGACATAGCTGTGTCAGTCAAGGTTGTGAAAAAAAACACCTCTCCAGTGACAGTGATGCCAGCAAGGCCCTCAATAATAGAGAAAGATGCCAGCACAAAATGTAAAAGGGGAGGTGGTGTTCCCACATTGACAGGAAAAACTCCTCTGTTGGTATAGGCGGCATCTATGCTAAGGGACTGGGCTGACATAGGCTCTGCAGTGTACACATAGCCAAAGGTAAGGTGACTGAATTCCCTCAAATGGTTACGAAACCATAATGATACAGGAAGAAGTGCACTTGGGTTTTGTCTTCAGTTTGCAGCACCGTTCCTCATTTCCCCCTAAAATGTCAATGACACTCTGATGCAAGAAGGTGTAGGACAATAATGGTTACTTACAAATGTGATGGAGAGAAAAAATATATATATTCATTTTTGGTTGCACTAAGAAACTGGAACATTTTTCTACTAATTGTGAAAATACTCAAAACTTGATCACTGTATAGACATTATTGAAAGTCCAACAGTTCACTAATCATCAACGCTGCTGCTTTGATTAAAACCTTAGTGCACCTGTCTAAATACTGTAGTTCAAATTGCAAATATCAAATTGGAGGAGAGAGTCTGGGAGTCTTATATCCCTTTTTAGGGAAGATTTTAATTGCAAATGTGATCTGCAGAGTATTTTTGAAATATTGGCTTGCCTCTTTGTAAAGACAGCCTGAAAGTGTTTATCCCTTCATTGTTAAAATTTTTTTAGCAGTATCAGGAATGTGAGTCTGATCAGTGATGAGCTGCTAAAATCTTAATAACCGGTTCCTGCCTCACCCCATGAGGGGGTTGTGGCCCGCCCCCGAGACCCCTGCCCCATCCACCCCCCTCCCCGTCCCCTGACTGCCCCCAGAACCGGGCAGGAGGGTCTTGTGGGCCACTGTAGTGGGTGCCCAGCCCGCCCCTGAGAGCCAGAGGGACCTGCTGGGGGGCGAGGTGGGGAGTCCCGGCAGTGCTTACCTGGGGTGGCTCCCGGGAAGCATCCAGCAGGTCCCTCTGGCTCCTAAGGGTGGGGTAGCGTAGCTAGGGGGGGAGCAGGCGCTCCCCCCACTGATCACATCAAAAGTGGTGCTTAGGCGCTGACTCCATGGGTGCTCCAAGGCTGGAGCACCCACAGGGAAAATTTGGTGGGTGCAGAGCACCCACTGGCAGCTCCCTGCCCGGCCCCAGCTTACCTCACCTCCGCTCCGCCGCGTCCTCTGAATGCACCGCCCCGCTCTGCTTCTCCGCGCCGCCCCACCCCCCCACCCTCCCCCAGCTTCCCACGAACCAGCTGTTCGCGCGGGAAGCCCGGGAGAGCTGAGAAGCAAGCGGCAGCTACGTGCTCAGGCCCAGGGAGGCAGAGCGGAGGTGAGCTGGGGCGGGGAGCGGTTTTCCTGCCCCCTCCACCCCCCTGGGTTACCTGCTGCTGTGCGGGCGGCCCTCCTCGTGCCCCCACCCCCACCCCGTCGCCGCCCCAGCTCACCTCCCCGGGCCTGAGCACAAAGCCGCTGCCTGCTTCTCAGCCCTCCCAGGCTTCCTGTGCGAACAGCTGATTCGCGGGAAGCCAGGGGTGGAGGGGAGCAGAGTGGGGCGGCGGGTTCAGGGAGGAGGCGGAGGGGAGGTGAGCTGGGGGCGGGGTGGGGAGGGGAGCTGCCGGTGGGTGCTCTGCACCCACCAAATTTTCCCCGTGGGTGCTCCAATGCCTAAGGTGCCACTTTTGGCCAGTTGTTAAATTTAGAAGCCCTTTTAGAACCGGTTGTCCCGTGAAGGGCTTCTAAATTTAACAACCGGTTCCAGCGAACCAGTGCAAACCGGCTCCAGCTCACCACTGAGTCTGATCTTCCCTGATTTTGCTGGGGGTGGGTGTTGCAGAAAATGTGCACTTAGGGTATGTCTGCATAGCTGTGGCAGCGATTTTCAGACTCCCGGTCTGCAGACTCAGGTGCTCTCTGCAGTGCTCAAAACAGCTATGTAGGGTTTCGGGCTCTGAAGCGCATCCCTCACCCCAGGCTTCAGAGTCCAACCTCCAGCCGGAGCCCAAATGTATACACAGCTGTTTTTAGCACTGTAGACCAGGGCTCTAAGACTCACTGCCCCAGAGGGTTTTGGTTTGCTATTGTGCCATGTAGATATGCCCTGTGAGCACTCTCTCCTTAATTGAAGGGTGGCAGCACTCATTCTTGAACAGACATCTTTTTACATATAGTTCTGCATACTGTGTTCAATAGATGTTGTTAAAACCAGTCTAACTAAAACTCCTTTCTCTTCCCATCTGCTCAGCTTTCAGTGTCTTGTGATGGCATAATGTCATCATTCTCCATAATTCTTCTAGAAAATTCTCATCTCTCCCAATTTGTGGGTGTTTAAAAAAAAAAAGTCAAAATTTTAAGTTGACAGACCTCTCAGGCCACCTTCACACATAATAAAGAAGCCAAAAAGGGCACAAACCCAGTTTATGTTCCTGTTGTGATTCCATTTTGGATTAGCACATGCCTGTTGTATGGTGTTGTATAAATAAGCATCCTTGTCAATGCACTAAACCTTGTTTTACTTTTGTTTCATAGGCAAATCGTACCTGCCCAATTTGTAGAGCTGATGCTTCAGAAGTGCATCGTGATTCAGAATGACCAATCTAAGAGCACAATTCTAGTTTGGGTGTTCCTAGTCACATGTATAGACGAACTATCCATCGAACTTACCCGTGTGGCTGCCAGCCTTCCCTTTACACGAAAGGGTCAATGGACCTTTTTTTGCACTGTGTGATTTAATCAATTATAAAGCTTATAATTAGTCTTCACAATTATGGGATTGTTATACTAACCGTGTGATTGGAACTCCAAAGATTTTATTTTCTTTAGCTTAATTTTGTGCGTGCACTAACATTCCCTGGTTTTTGTGTGATCGTTCCGAGTGTTGCTGCGAGGTTACCGTGGACGTGATCTTCTAGCATGTGCTTTTATAAGACGTGGTAGCTCCAAGCAATTATAGCAATCTACCTTCCATAGAGCCTTCAGATACTGTGAGTGGGAACGAATGGTGTGGGTGGGAGTACGCATCTGCACACGAGAGTGTGTGGGGTGTGCTAATGAGTGTGTGTGCGTGCGTACGTCTGAGAACCTGTATACCAGCATGTACTGAGAACGTGTGTGAGTAGTATGTATTATGCTGCAATGTATAATCTTGTGTGTTATTTAAACAGTACTAGTACTGTACACTGGTTTCTTTCCTTGTGTTTGCAGTTGCACACTGAATGCTAAGGGTGCAGCAATTATAGGCATTTAATATTTCCTCCCCTATGTACTTAATGGTATAAAAAGACCTTTTAACTTTTATTCAGACACCTGTTATTGCTTCCCCTTCACTGGCGGTTGTAAGTGTACCACTAAAGAGTGCGTTGATTGCGCCATACATGATTCATCTTATTTTTAGCTCATGTCATAAAATCCAAATTTGACATTTGCTGATTTACTGCTAATTTATCAATAGTTGCAGTATCGCACAAAATCAGTTAGCAATATTAACATTGTCAATTGATCATTTGAATGTTGATGTTTTTCTGTTTTCCTTTTTAATTCCTCTGGCCAGTCTGAATTATGTTCAGTTGATTTCAGAATAGAGGTCAGGTCTGAAGATGCTGAAGTAACATATTCCTCTCCATACGCAGAAGCTGAAAGGACATTGAGAGTCTTGTGCAACAGCTCTTCACATTGTTGGCCATTGTACTTGCTAAGTACATAATCTTTTCGCTTATAAACTTTGGCTTTAACTCATTTATGTTCTTTTTCACATATAAGGGAGTTTGTGTAAGTGGAAGAGAGGCTACCTTTTTAGTCCTGCAACTTTATGAACAAAATATAATTCTTAGCATTTGCTCAGAGTGGAAGAACTTCTAACTTTGTCCTTGTACCACAGTAAGTTTTTGTGGTCATTCACTGCCTGGTTCAGATGGCATCAGATGCTTCTTCTACCCTTCCCTACTAGGTAGTGAGCTTTTGCATGAATAAAAAACTCCTTCGGTTTTTCTGTTAGTAGCCAGAATATTCACATTATGAGAAGAGTGTGTTAGTACACAATCAGGAACAAATAATGCTGTGAAACAGGAGTTAACCTCCATTCAGCTGCCCTGCGAATGTTATAGCTGGATTATTGAAAAATTGGCTTTGTTTAACATTTCAGACTGTTAAAGGTTTTAAAATTTGTTCTTCAGTAAAATATTTAGGTCTACGTATACCATAGTTATTGAAGAGATGCTCTGTTCTGCATCACTGTGCTTTCTCCTAAACTTTGCGTCATTACTTTGGTTGCAATAGCACAAGTGGCACAATTAGCAATATTGCTGTAACTTGCTGCCAGTCTCAGCTTTAAGTTTGTGTCATTTCTGATGCTTTTGTGTGCTGCTATGCTTTAGTATCAGTTATATTTTCAGACAGTGTTACATGTTCTCCATGCTGCTTGCCCTTCTTTGAAGGCTCTACAGACCAATCACAGCTTGTGGTTCAGTAAAACAAAATGAAAGCACAATTTTGCCCATGTTTCAGATGCTATTGCCTCTGTTTAGTTACACAAGTAGAACGAAAAACTTGCTTGTCTGTCCATATGTCAGTACCTAACACTAAGTAAATCAAAATTATTACAAAATATACAGTGTACAACAACTTTAAAATGTTCGTTTTCCCCTGGATGTGCTAAGGAATGGAACTGTCACAACATGTCACCAAACAAGTTAAATCACATATAGTAAACTTTATTTTTTTAACGAATGAAATCATGTGTTTAACAAGAAGTGTATGCCACACATCTTATAATACTTAGGGTCTTTTATATAGCTGCAAAAAACTTTCTACCTGTACAGATCTAACCATAACAAACCCTACTACACTCAGTATTCACTTCGTTGAAGCATGGAAATAAGGCACTTTTCTAAGTTAGATAGAAACGCATAATTAACAAGGCATATTTTACTAATACTGAGGTAAAGTAGTCCTCTTTCCTGAATTGGAGAAATCTTGATATGTAATGGCCCTCTTTCCCAGTGAAGTTCTGTGATGCAGTTGGAGAGTTAGGAGGCAGTAGGGTCTAATTTGGTAATATACTGAATTTAATCGTTGCACTCTTGTGGCTGATCTCTTCTGGAATGTTTTTCGTTTGCATGGGACTCTTGCAGATGTGTGCAGACTTGCTTCCTGTGGTTAGTGTGTATAAAAAGCACACATGCATGTGTTCTGAACCAGCTCAGACTGGCTACAACAGACTCCATTGTTGTGGCTGTCATGTCAAAAGAGGAGGGGAAGGGGATTCATGCTCAGCCTTTACTGCCATGTGTTATGCACATTTGTGTCTAAGTCCACAGCCTGCAATGGTGCCTGGCAGCACCAGAATACAGTAAAAGGGTTATGTTGATTGCCTCCTCCCTTCCACCCCCCCCCTTCCCACCTCCCTTCTAAAAACAACAAACTGTTGGCTTTACCATGTTGGCACTGCTGTTTTTTGCATGAATTGTCAACTTAATTTGACTTTGTTCTGGTTTTTAATGGATACCAAGGCCTACAGATCTCTCCAAGGTCTCATTTTGTGGGTTTCTTTACAGAAAGTTTTTTGTGCAAAGTAATTTTTTTTGTTGTATACAGTTTTTGTACAGTCTCTTGAATGTGATTTTCTCAACTGTTAACATTTACACTTTTTGTAATACTTGGAATGGCGGGATCTACCAATGTGTTGGGTTTTTTTTAAACTTACTGAAAATGCATTTTTGACTGAGTTATCTTTAGGCCTTAATAAAAGAGCTGTGTTTTTTCCCCCTTTGGTACATTCAGTTACCTCATTTTGCTATTTGTGTTTCAGATTTGCTAATGATTATGAAAGCTTATGGGTTTTGTTGGAATCATATTTTGTCGAGTGTTTTCTTTAAATCATACTCTATTGTATCAGTTAACATGTAGTTTTAAATGTATTATAAATATCTGTAACCAAATCATTTGAAGGCTTGATAAATTTTTAACAAAATTTGTACATTTTTTATGAGAGTTACTAGTAATGCTTTACTAAGTAGTGCAATGAATTTTTATTTTTAATCCCTGTGCCCAATTTTGGAGTTGAGAGAGTTGTTCAGTAATAAATGTATGATGTACACTTAGTTTTGTCCTGCCTCTTGTTCTCCTGTTTGGGGTACATTGTTTACTCTTCTTAGTCTCCATATTTCTATTTTATTGTAAAACTTTAGAGCTGTACCACTTTGCAACTGGAATTAGTTTTTTTTTTTTGTTTCTGAGTAATGCTCTTCATATGTAAACCAAGAATTTTTTTTTCAGACAAAAAAATCAATATTTGGTTAACGTGTCTGCTTTTAGAACTCCCAGGAAGACAAGTTCAGAGAGCTGTAGTATATCCTTTTAAAAAATATTAAAGGTATTTTCAGCAGCATTGTCCTACATTAAATGAATGTGCAAATATGTATAATTGACAGCGTTTTCTGCCTTGATTGTCATCATCTTTCTGAAGGTTTTGCTTAACAGTAAATGTGTCATCAGGAAAATGCGAGGGAAGTAATAGAAAAATATTGGGCACTTGGACACTCCTCTGGCATGTTTTAGGTGAAGGTCTTAGTGTTTTACAAACTAGATAAGCTTTGCAACACTCCTGTGAGGTAACAAACATCTCCATGAAAAATAACAAGGAGTCTGGTGGCACCTTAAAGACTAAGGCCTTGTCTACACTACG
The DNA here is from genome assembly GCF_965152235.1 of Eretmochelys imbricata. Classification (NCBI taxonomy): domain Eukaryota; kingdom Metazoa; phylum Chordata; order Testudines; family Cheloniidae; genus Eretmochelys; species Eretmochelys imbricata. Next base: position 126,375,283 of record NC_135576.1, read on the forward strand.
AAATTAGGTCGAACTTATAGAAGTCGGTTTTGTAGAAAGTGTTTTTATACAGTTGATTCTGTGTGTCATAGAATCATAGAATATCTGGGTTGGAAAGGACCTCAGGAGGTCATCTAGTCCAACCCCCTGCTCAAAGCAGGACCGATCCCCAATTAAATCATCCCAGCCAGGGCTTCGTCAAGCCTGACCTTAAAAACTTCTAAGGAAGGAGATTGCACTACCTCCCTAGGTAACGCATCCCAGTGTTTCACCACCCTCCTAGTGAAAAAGGTTTTCCTAATATCCAACCTAAACCTCCCCCACTGCAACTTGAGACTATTACTCCTTGTTCTGTCATCTTCTACCACTGAGAACAGTCTAGACCATCCTCTTTGGAATCCCCTTTCAGGTAGTTGAAAGCAGCTATCAAATCCCCCCTCATTCTTCTCTTCCGTAAACTAAACATCCCCAGTTCCCTCAGCCTCTCCTCATAACTCATGTGTTCCAGTCCCCTAATCATTTTTGTTGTCCTCCGCTGGACTCTTTCCAATTTTTCCACATCCTCCTTGTAGTGTGGGGCCCAAAACTGGACACAGTACTCCAGATGAGGCCTCACCAGTGTCGAATAGAGGGGAACGATCACGTCCCTCGGTCTGCTGGCAATCCCCTACTTATACATCCCAAAATACCATTGGCCTTCTTGGCAACAAGGGCACACTGTTGACTCATATCCAGCTTCTCGTCCACTGTCACCCCTAGGTCCTTTTCTAGGTCCTGTCCCCACACAAATGCTCTAAGTGCATGTAGTCGGTAAAGTGTGTCCTCAGTACTGAGGCAACCGTCGACTTCCAGAGCGTTGCACTGTGGGTTGCTATCCCACAGTTCCCGCAGTCCATTTGAATTCTGGGTAGAAATCCCAGTGCCTGATGGGGCTAAAACATTGTCGCGGGTGGTTCTGGGTACATATTGTCAGGCCGCCTTCCCTCCCTCCCTCCATGAAAGCAACGGCAGACAATCGTTTTGCACCTTTTTTCCCGGGTTACCTGTGCAGACGCCATACCACGGCAAGCATGGAACCCGCTTAGCTCACAGTCACCGTATGTCTCCTGGGTGCTGGCAGATGCGGTACTGCATTGCTACACAGCAGCAGCTTATTGCCTTTTGGCAGCAGACAGTGCAGTATGACTGGTAGCCGTCGTCGACATAGTCAAGGGTGCTCTTTTAACCGACCTCAATGAGGTCGGGGTGCCTGGGCAAACATGGGAGTGACTCAGCCAAGTCATTACCCTTTTAAGTTCCGTCTCATGGTGATTCAGTCCTGCCGGCAGTCCTACTGCACCTTCTTTTAATGAGCAGCCAGGAGACGATGATGGCCAGCAGTCATACTGCGCCACCTTCTGCCGAGCACCCAGGAGATGACAATGGCTAGCAGTCGTACTGCACAGTCTGCTGCCAGCAAGATGTATAACGATAGATGAAGTGGATCAAAACAAGAAATAGACCAGTTTTGTTTTGTATTCATTTTGTCTTCCCTTCCTCTGTGAAATGAACGGCCTGCTAAACTCAGTTTTGCGTTCTGTCCTTCAGGGGGCCATTCTGTTTCTCGCAAAGCCACCCCCTTTGTTTATTTTAATTCCCTGTAAGCCAACCCTGTAAGCCATGTTGTCGGTCACCCCTCCCTCTGTCAGAGCAACGGCTAACAATAGTTTCACGCCCTTTTCCCTGGATTGCCCGAGCAGGAGCAGACGCCATAGCACAGCAAGCATGGAGCCCGTTCAGCTCACCGCAGCAGTTATGACCATTGTAAACACCTCATGCATTATCGTGCAGTTTATGCAGAACTAGCACCTGAAAAACCAGGCGAGGAGGCGACGGAAGCGCGGTGATGAGGACACGAGCACACTTTTCTCTAAAAGCGCATTCCCCCGCAACATGGAGATCATGGTGTTAATGGGGCAGGCTCATGCTGTGGAACGCCAATTCTCGGCCCGGGAAACAAGCACAGAGTGGTGGGACCACATAGTGTTGCAGGTCTGGGATGATTCCCAGTGACTCCTAAACTTTTGCATGCGTAAGGGCACTTTCATGGAACTTTGTGACTTGCTTTCCCCTGCCCTGAAGCGCAAGAATACCAAGATGAGAGCAGCCCTCACAGTTGAGAAGCGAGTGGCAATAGCCCTGTGGAAGCTTGCAACGCCAGACAGCTACCGGTCAGTCGGTAATCAATTTGGAGTGGGCAGATCTACTGTGGGGGGTTGTTGTGATACAAGCAGCCAATGCAATCATTGAGCTGCTGCTATCAAAGGTAGTGACTCTGGGAAATGTGCAGGTCACAGTAGATGGCTTTGCTGCAATGGGATTCCCTAACTGTGGTGGGGCTATAGACAGAACCCATATCCCTATCTTGGGACCGGACCACCAGGGCAGCTAGTACATAAACCGAAAGGGGTACTTTTCAATGGTGCTGCAAGCACTGGTGGATCACTAGGGACGTTTCACCAACATCAACGTGGGATGCCCGGGAAAGGTTCATGACGCTCGTGTCTTCAGGAATTCTGGTCTGTTTAAAAGACTGCAGGAAGGGATTTACTTCCCAGACCAGAAAATAACTGTTGGGGATGTTGAAATGCCTATAGTTATCCTTGGGGACCCAGCCTACCCCTTAATGCCCTGGCTCATGAAGCCTTACACAGGCACCCTGGACAATAGTAAGGAGCTATTCAACTATAGGCTGAGCAAGTGCAGAATGGTGGTAGAGTGTGCATTTGGACGTTTAAAGGTCCCTGGTGCAGTTTATTGACTTGCTCAGACCTCAGCGAAACCAATATTCCCGCTTGTTATTACAGTTTGCTTGTTGCTCCACAGTCTCTGTGAGAGTAAGGGGGAGACGTTTATGGTGGGGTGGGAGGTTGATGCAAAACGTCTGGCTGCTGAATATGCGCAGCCAGACACCAGGGTAGTTAGAAGAGCACAGCAGGAAGCGCTGTGCATCAGAGAAGCTTTGAAAACCAGTTTCGTGACTGGCCAGGGTATTGTGTGACACTTCTGTTTGTTTCTCCTTGATGAAAACCCGCCCGCTTGGTTGACTCTAATTCCCTGTACGCCACCTGCCCTCCCCCCTTCAATCACAGCTTGCTTGCAAAGGAAATAAAGCCACTATCATTTAGAAAACATGTATTCTTTATTAATTGATTATAAAAATAGGGAGATAACTCACAAGGTAGCCTGGGTGGGGTGTGGGAGAAGTGTAGGAGGGAAGGAAAAGGCCACTTCAAAACTTGTAGAATGACTGCCTTCTGTTGCTTGAGCTGTCCACTGGGAGTGGTTGGGTGCCTGGAGCCTCCCACCCACCCCCCAGTTCTTGGGCATCTGGGTGAGGAGGCTATGGAACTTCGGGAGGAGGGAGGGAGGGCGGTTAAGCAGGGGCTGCAGCGGCAGTCTGTGATCCTGCTGCCGTTCATGAACTTCCACCAGATGCCGAGCATGTCCGTTTGATCCCGCAGTAATCCCAGCGTTGCCTCATACCTCCTCTGATCTTCCTGCCACCACCTCTCCTCTTGTTCATGCCACTGTCCTGTACTCTGCTATTGTGTCCCTCCACACAGCTCTGTCAGTGCTGGACGACTGCATGAGCTCAGAGAACATTTCATTGCGCATGCGTTTTTTTTCGCCGCCTTATCTGAGATAGCCTTTGGGATGGAGGAGGGAGGCTTGAAACATTTGCAGCTGCGGAAGGAAAAAAAGGGAGTGAAGTATTTAAAAAGATGCATTTTACAGAACAATGGCTATGCTCTTTCACGGTGAACAACACTATTCACATTACATAGCACATGTGATTTTGGTACAAGGTCGCATTTTGCATCTTATATTGAGTTCCTGCGGCTTTGGTGTTAGAGATCACACACGCCGCGCCAGGCAACAGAATTCGGCTTGCAGGCGGCCATGGTAAGCCATAGTCTTTCGGCTTCTGCAACCTTCATAACAGCAGCGCCCTCCTCTCCCATACCAAGCAAAGCCCGCTGAGTTGGCCATTTAGTGCTGCGGTTTTCCTGTTAATGTGCAGCAGCAGAAACCAAATACCCCCCCCCCCCGCCATCTGATTCTCTGGGATGATCGCTTTACCCCTCCCCCCACCATGTGGCTGGTATCAGGGAAGATCTCTGCTAGCCAAACGCGAACAGCTCAGCGCCAATGCCCCCCCGCACCGCGTGGCTAACTGCGGGGAGGATTTCTTTTCAGCCACGGGCTGTTGGTCACCTCTGAATGTCCCCTTAATTAAATTCCCCTATTTCAACCAGTTCACCATGAACGATATCACTCTCCTGAGGATAACACAGAGAGATAAAGAATGGATGTTGCTTGAATGCCAGCAAACGCTGGAACCATACGCTGCCAGGCTTTGTCATGCAATGATACCAGATTACTTGCTACTAGCATGGCGTGGTAAAGTGTCCTACCATGGAGGACGGAATAAAGCTGCTCTCCCCAGAAACCTTCTGCAAAGGCTTTTAGAGTACCTCCAGGAGAGCTTCATGGAGATGTCCTTGGAGGATTTCCGCTCCGTTCCCAGACACGTTAACAGACGTCTCCAGTAGCTGTACTGGCCACCAATGCATCCCAAGTCCTCAGGGCTCTTTAATCATTTAAAAAAACGCTTGCTTTTATAACATGTATTATATTTCAAAAGGTACACTCACCAGTGGTCCCTTCTCCGGCTTGGTGGGTTGGGAGGGTACTTCAGTCAGGGTGATAAAAAGATCTTGGCTGTCGGGGAGAATGGTGTGCTGGGTACTCTCCCCAAGCTCGTTGTCCTCATCTTTGCCGTCTGCAAAATCCTCAGGCATGGCATAGAATACCCCATCATTGGAGTCCACGGACAGGGGTGGGGTAGTGGTGGCATGCCCCCACCCCCTTAGAATTGCATGCAGCTCAGCATAGAAGCGATAGGTCTGGGGCTCTGTCCCGGAGTGTCCGTTTGATTCTTTGGTTTTCTGGTACGCTTGTCTGAGCTCCTTAAGTTTCACGCGGCACTGTGTTGCGTCCCTGCTGTAGCCTCTGTCCCTCATGGCCTTGGAAATTTTTTGAAATGTTTTGGCATTTTGTCTTTTGGAACGTAGTTCTGATAGCACGGATTCCTCTCCCCATACAGCGATCAGATCCAGTACCTCCCATTCGGTCCATGCTGGAGCTCTTTTTTGATTCAGGACTGCATGGTCACCTGTGCTGATGAGCTCGCCTGGCCAAACAGGAAATGAGATTCAAAAGTTCCCGGGGCTTTTCCTGAAAACCTGGCCAGTGCATCCAAGTTCAGAGTCCTGTCCAGAGCGGTCACAATGGTGCACTGTGGGATAGCTCCCAGAGGCCAATACCTTCGAATTGTGTCCACACTAACCCTAATCTAAAGGGTGATGTCGATTTCAGTGCTATTTCCCTCGGGGGGAGTACAGAAATCAGTTTTAAGAGCCTGTTATGTCGAAAAAATGGCTTTGTTGTGTGGATGGGTGCAGGGTTAATTCGGATTTAACGCTGCTAAATCCGACATAAACTCGTAGTGTAGACCAGGCCTAACAGATTTATTTGGACATAAGCTTTTGAGGGTAAAAATCCCACTTCTTCAGATGCATGGAGTGAAAATTATAGATGCAGGCATTATTATACTGACAAGGGAAGAGAAGGAAGTTACCTCACAAGTGGAGACAATGTCCATGTTAGAGGTGAAGCTTAAGTGTAGAGGGTTTGATTTGTTCAGGCTCACAGAAAAAGCTGGTGGAAGGATCAAAACTATTTCTGGATCTCCTGAATCCTAATCCTATGGTTTAGTGAAAGGACCATGTATGGTGAAACTTAAAATGCAAACTACCTTTTAAAATGGTTTTTAAGTCAGTAGCAGTTAGTCCTCCAGGTTCTAAGGACGTATCTTTAAACATGCAGTTGTCAGGCCCTAAAAGTAATTTTAATAAAGGACCTATATAAATATCTTTTTGGTTTTGCAGCACTCTTTATAACAAAAAGAAAAGGAGTACTTGTGGCGCCTTAGAGACTAACCAATTTGTTTGAGCATAAGCTTTCGTGAGCTACAGCTCACTTCATCGGATGCATTCAGTGGAAAATGCATCCGATGAAGTGAGCTGTAGCTCATGAAAACTTATGCTCAAACAAATTGGTTAGTCTCTAAGGTGCCACAAGTACTCCTTTTCTTTTTGCGAATACAGACTAACACGGCTGCTACTCTGAAACTAGTTATAAGAAAAGTTCACCAATAAATGGGAATGCTCCTTTTGCAGCATGTGGAGTTGCAACAGTTAGCTACTGATATTTTAAAAATGAGATAACATCACCAAAGTATTTGCACGTATACAATCTAGGAGGCTAATTAAATCTGCTTCAGTAAAGAAGATGATAGAGGATCTTAGGAAGGAAAGCCTCTCCAATGCATAGCAACATACACATTTTGTGAGGTGCAGTATAGCCCAGGCTCCTCGTACTGTGTAATACTAGGCCTACACTGAGTGGCATTCTGCCACTGAATTATGCAGCACTCTTAATTACAAAATAATTAACCTTCAGTTTTATGAAAAAAATTATAAAATTCACCACTGGGTGAAAATGACAAAAAATCCATATTATTTGCTCATCACTTGGTATTTATTTCCACAGTGGGAAAACCTTGGACAAATGCAAAGAGCTAGTTCACAGGCTGCTTCCCTCTACACCCCTAAAGGTGAAGCAAATGAAATTGTTCAGGCGCTCAACTCAAGATGGTGAGAGAGAGAGCACCGTTTAGAAAACTTACTCATTTTCTGGCTAAGCCTACCCCATGCCTGAACTGTGACCTTCCTGTCTGGTCTTCTGGGGTATATCTACACTCTTCCTGGGAGCCACGGTAGACAGACTCAAGCTAGCACACTAAAAATAACTGTGGAGATATTTGCAGCTTGGGCTCTCAAGCCCACTCAGCCCACGTGGCTAGCTGGAGCAGCAACATCTAAACTGCTACATTTAGTGCACTAGCTCAAGCAGAATGAGCACAAGTCTGTCCTTCAGTTTTATGAAAAAAATTATAAAATTATAAAATTCACCACTGGGTGAAAATGACAAAAAATCCATATTATTTGCTCATCACTTGGTATTTATTTCCACAGTGGGAAAACCTTGGACAAATGCAAAGAGCTAGTTCACAGGCTGCTTCCCTCTACACCCCTAAAGGTGAAGCAAATGAAATTGTTCAGGCGCTCAACTCAAGATGGTGAGAGAGAGAGCACCGTTTAGAAAACTTACTCATTTTCTGGCTAAGCCTACCCCATGCCTGAACTGTGACCTTCCTGTCTGGTCTTCTGGGGTATATCTACACTCTTCCTGGGAGCCACGGTAGACAGACTCAAGCTAGCACACTAAAAATAACTGTGGAGATATTTGCAGCTTGGGCTCTCAAGCCCACTCAGCCCACGTGGCTAGCTGGAGCAGCAACATCTAAACTGCTACATTTAGTGCACTAGCTCAAGCAGAATGAGCACAAGTCTGTCCAGCCAGGCTGGGAGGCTTGCTCCCAGATGCACTGTACGCATACCCCTGTTGGTTGGGTGCCCCAGCTGTTTGGGTCCCAAGACCTCACTCTCCCAATGGCTGAACACTGTGCCCCAATTAATAGGCGCCCCCACATACACACACCAGGCTCAACAAAAGTCAATCCTGCCCCAGTAAAGCTATGTTGGGGCACCACTCCAGTTTATACACACATTTATAAATGAATGTCCCCAGTATTCCTCTCAGCCTGTAACCTCGTTGTTCTGTTCCTGGTTTCATCCAACGTTTCCTACAGACCTGGGATGACCAGCAATGGCTGCAGAACGTCCAGATGCAGAAAGCCACTTTCCTGGAAGTCTGTGCGGCAGTTACCCGAGAACTGTAGCACCAGATGTTGACATGAGAGTTCCTCTCAGCATGGAGAATCCCAGAAGAAAGGTTTCCGAATCCACCTAAACAGCCACTAATGGGAGAGATAGTTGTAATTCAGCAGCGAATACTTTCCGGATGATCCTTCAGCAGCGTTGTCACTCTGGCTCGCTTGCTGTATGGGGTGCCTAAGAGATCTTGGTCGTTTAGCTGATTGTCCTCTTCAATCCCTATAGGTCTATGATTGCCTGAGTGATTTCTTTAGTTGTCTGCCTCGTCATGGGCTGTGGTCAAACTATGTCCACTGTGTGCTGGGTTCTTAGGAAAAACTCTGGCCTCAATGTAAACACACATCCTGCAAGCATTACTGAAGAACTTGGCTTTGTCTTTGGTGTGTTTGTAATTCTGCTGCAGCTACTTGGCTTTGGCATAGCACTGGCACGTGTCTCGGCAGTGCCCTTTTTCCCTGCGTTTGCTTAGCTAGCTGCTTCTAGATCTTGGTATTCTGAGGACAATTGGAAAGATGAGACTGGACATGCTTCTCTCACCAGACAGCAGAGAAGTCCAGGAGCTCCTGACAGGACCATGCAGAAGCATGGGGCCTGGTGAGGTGGTTGTAATGGTCTTGGGGTCTGAGAGCCAGTGATGAGCTGGAGTCACAAACAGATACACTTGCGTGTGTTTCAACATTTACACTGCGGGGATGTCATGCCAAGATGATCCCAGAGCAGTGGAGAGCACACAGGTAAGCAGACAGGCCAATCCAGATGTGATGCAATGCAATGTGGGATAGCAGTGTGAGGACTCCCTGAAGCAGCACAGCCAATTCAAAATGGGGATGCGTCCACACAAACCTCATATAACTCATTCTGAAACCATTACAGTTCTTCCAGAGCAGGTTAATTGTAGCAGGGTAAGATACAAGACAAAAGAAAAGATTAGTTGGTGTGTGGAGGCAACATAGTTTATGCTGAAAAAAATTAAAGCTATCCTGAAAAAACATTCCCGTATAGACAAGGCCTAAGTATCTACAGCTACAGACACTTGGATTGTATAAAACTCTTGTAACATCTCCCATCTTCCGCCTGCCACCTTCTCTCCCTTCTTGAAACCCACTTCTAGGAATACTTTCTTTTCCGTGCTTCTTCGTCACATGAGCTGGTCCCCAGCATCTTGTTTATCTTACCACATTCAGGCAGGTGGTATGTTTTACCCTGCCAAGAACTTAGTAAATTTATGGAGAGGAATGAGGGGATTTTGAATAACAGGAATATTAAGCAGCTGGAGAGAGACTAGATGAGAATAGCTTAATGTGCAATAGGCCACATATGCTAGGTGCACAAGAAATCAATAGTGCTGTTGAATCCTGATAACATGAACATGGTTACAAGTTGAACAAACAAAAGGAATGTGTGTATGTTGTAAACAGAATTCACCCTCTGTGTGGCTCCGTGGAACTTGAATGAATTTGTCCCTGTGTCTTGATATCAGTAAAGCTTTCAGTGCAGGCTTGGGTGAGCTTCTGAGAGGAAAGTTAGAATGATATTGTTTGGTCAGTGCAATGTGGAGTGGATACAAAATTGACTGGCTGATGGAAGCCACAAATGGAAAGTTTTCATAACCAGTCAAACATCAGACTGGTGGTGGGGCTGTCTAAAGGAATGATAGAGAAGGACTGGGCCCCCTATCGTTAAATATCTTCATAAATCATCTGAAGAAAAAGTATTAACTCATTGAAGGAATTTGTGGCTGAAAGCCAATGACCACAGGAGGATCCACAAAAACCACATGGGATAGAAAGAAATAGCAGAAGGACCCTAGGGAATTTAGAGAAACAGGCAAAAATGATGGAAAAGTGAGGCACGTGTGGGAAAGAAATACCAAGTGCAAATACAACCTGGCTAGAACACAGTGAATGTACGTTGCCTTCATCATTTGATTGCAAATTGGCCTTTCTTCCTCCCAATTGTTCTAGTTTCCAAAGTCTCTGGGCAGTCAAATCTAAACTTCCCAGCTGCTATCACGTATGTGCCTTCACCTGGTGTGAGGGTTCCTCCAGCAGATGCTAACAACTTAGAGAATGGGTTCTAGACAGCATGTGAGACTGTGAGCTGCCCAGGCACCCTCTCTGCAGCCACGTCAGACTGTGGCCTTGTGGACATGCAGCCTGCAGACCGCCTTGGGTATTCATAGATTCCAAGGGCAGAAGGGACCACTATGATCATCTAGTCCAATCTCCTGTGTAACACAGGCTGGAGAATTACCCTGAAATAATTCCTAGAGCAGATCCTTTCAGAAAACCATCCAGTCTTGATTTAAAAATTGCTAGTGATGGAGAATCTACCATGGCCCTTGATAAGTTGTTCCAGCGGTTAATTACCCTATTAAAAATGTACGCCTTATCTCCAGTCTGAAAATTTGTCTAGCTTCAACTTCCTGCCATTGGATTGTATTATACCTTTGTGTGAAGAGCCCATAATTAAATATCTGGCCACCATGTATGTACTTATAGACTGTAATCAAGTCACCCCTTAACCTTCTCTTGGTTAAGCTAGATTGCGTCTGTCACTAGACAACAAGTTCTTCTTCGAGTGCTTGCTCACGTCCATTCCACATTAGGGGTGTGTGCTCGCCATGTGCACTGGTGCCGGAAGTTTTTCCCTCAGCAGTATCTGTAGGGGAGCGGCTCCGGCGCCCTCTGGAGTGGTGCCTGCATGGTGCAGTATAAGGGACGCCGCCGGCTCTCCTCACCCTCCGTTCCTTCTTGCCACCAGTGATCGTGCTGGGACTTCTGCTTCAGCTAGCTTTCGCTTAGTTCAGTGTATCATGAATGTTTCTTGTAAAATGGTTGTATATAGTTTAGTATTTACCCTTAGTGTTAGTTCTAGTTAGTTGGTCCTGGACGGGACTCAACCTAGGGACGGGGTATGCCTCAGTTCCCAGGCTTTAAACCCTGCAATTGTTGTAAGTGGCCCATTCCCATTAGCTTTTTAAAGTGTCTAGGGGAAGGACACATAAGTGATAAGTGTCACATCTGTAAGTCATTCAAACCCAGAACGAAAAAGTAGAGACACATCCGTCTCAGGGTGCTTCTGATGGAGTTGGCACTGACCTCCGCACCGGAGCAGATGTCCGACTCGGCCCCAAACACCGCAGCATTGGTACGGAACACACCACCGGTGCCGCCTATGAGCCGGCACCGATACCCCTCCCAGGCCAAGGAGCCCAAGAGGCCCGCAAGGGGAAGATCTCCCACTTCTCATAAGGGAAAGGAGAGGGCCAGAGGAGAGACCAGACCCACGATGGGCAGCTCAACACCTCCTTCAGGGAGTAGGGCCCCAGCTCAAGTTGAGCGGTCTAGCCCTGCCCGCACCATGCCTGCCACACCAGACATTGATGAAGGCCTCTGTAAACTTCAAGTTCCGTCGATGCCTGAGGCCCTACAGGCCGTGCAGGAGATGCCGCCCACACCGGCTCCGGCAGTACCCAAACCCAGGGGTAAACCCACCCTGGGACCGTTCCAAGTGTCCCCACCTCATCAGTGCCGCTCCATTGCGGAGGTGTCATGCCTCGGACTTTGGGAGGCAGGCTCAGAGGAGCCATTTTTGGTCTCCGGACCATGGACATCAACAGCAGGATTCGAGGCGCGGTTCGCTGGTAACCTGACCTCTTCTCTACAATTTATCCTAGACTACCTGCTTCATTTTAGGAACCAGGGCCTAGCACACTCTTCCATTAGAGTGCATCTTGCGGCCATCTCCGCTTTTCACCCACTGATCCAGGGCCAGATGGTGTCTTCTCATGACATGACGGGCAGATTCTTGAGAGGCTTCAAGACACTCTTCCTGCAGGTATGGACCCCCGTCCCACAGTGGGATCTTAACTTGGCCCTCTCCAGGCTCACGAGGGCTCACCTTTTAAGCCACTGGGCTCCTGCTCCCTTTCCCATCTGTCATGGAAGTGGTGACATCAGCAAGGCGAGTCTCTGAGATTAAAGCCTTGATCTCAGAACCACCATACATGGTATTGTACAAAGATAAGGTCCACCTTCCATATGAGCCAGGACATCTTCCTCCCAGTGTTCTGTCCCAAACCGCACAAGACCAGTGAGGAGAGGCATCTTCACACGCTGGACATCTGAAGGGCCCTGGCTTTTTACCTAGAGCGTACCGAGCCTTTCCGTAAGTCGACTCCACTCTTCATTGCCACAGCAGATAGAATGAAGGGCCTTCTGGTGTCCTTGCAGAGGATTTCCAATTGGATCACCTCTTGCATACGGACCTGTTAGAATCTAGCGGGGGTCCCACCACCGCTGATTGTCAGAGCCCACTTGACTATAGCTATGCATCCTCAGCTGCCTTCCTGGTGCGCATCCCTATCCAGGACATTTGTAGAGCCACGACATGGGCCTTTGTCCACACATTCACAGCGCACTATGCCATCGCTCAGCACGCCAGAGACGATGCTGGGTTCGGCAGGGCTGTGTTACAATCTACATGTCTGTGAACTCCTTCCCGCCTCCAGCGGTACTGCCTGGGAGTCACCTAATACGGAATGGACAAGAGCAAGCACTTGAAGGAGACAGTGACCTTTTCAGTAACAGGTGTTCTTCGAGGTGTGCTGCTCATGTCCATTCCCAACCCACCCTCCTTCCCCACTGTCAGAGTCCCGGCAAGAAGGAACTGAGGGTGGGGGGGAGCCGGCAGCACCCCTTATACCGTGCCACGCAGGCGCCACTCCGGCGGGCACCAGAGCCGGTCCCCTATGGATACTGCTGAGGGAAACGCTTCCGTCACCAGTGCACGTGGCGAGCACACACACCTACTATGGAATGGACGTGAGCAACACATCTCGAAGAACACCCGTTACGGAAAAGGGAACGGTCTTTTTTTTCTAGTTCTTTAATAGTTCTCGGGACTCTTCTCTGAACACTTTCCAGTTTATCAACATCCTTGAATTGTTGACACCAGAACTGGAGGCAGTATTTCAGTGCTAAATACAGAGGTACAATAACCTCTCTACTTCTATGCAAAATTCCCCTGTTTATGCATTCAAGGATCACATTAACCCTTTTGGTCACAGAGTCTCCCTGGGAGCTCATGTTCAGCTGATTATTTACCATGACCCCCAAATCTTGTTCGGAGTCACTGCTTCCCAGGACAAAGTCCCCCATTGTGTAAGTATGGCCTGCATTCTTTGTCCCTAGGTGTATATGTAAAACTGACAGACCCCAGTAGTCAGTGGGCGGGATCGAACCTGGGATCTCTGGAGCTTAGTGCATGAGCCTCTACTGCATGAACTAAAAGCCACCTGGCTCTTAGCTAAGGCCGTAGAGCAGACTCATTAATCTCTCTCTAAGTGGTCTTGATGCCCCTAGGTGGGACAGAGCACCACACCCAGGAGGTGTGTGGGTTACATATACATTTAGCCGTATTAAAATGGATATCGTTTGCTTGCTTCCAGTTTACCAAGCGATCCAGATTGTTCTGAATCAGTGACCTGCCCTCTTCCCTATTACTACTCTCCCATTTTTTGCATCATCTGCAAACTTTATCAGTGAGGATTTTATGCTTTTCATTGATAAAAATGTTCAATAATATAGGGCAAAGAACAGATCCTTGTGGAACCCCATTAGAAACACTCCCGTTTGATTCCCCATTTACAGTTACATTTTGAGATCTGTCACTTAGCCAACTTTTAATTCATTTAAGGTGTGCCATGTGAATATTATTTTAGTTTTTGATTCAAAATGTCATGGTACCAGGTCAAATGCCCTACAGAAATCTACGTATATTACATCAACCAAACTTGTAATCTCATTAAAAAAAAATAGCAAGTTAGTTTGACAGCATCTATTTTCCATAAACCCATGCTGATTGGCATTACTTTTTATTAAGAGTCCCAACCCATATCAGACACTCCATTCTTCTTCGAGTGATGGGTGTACATGTGCCTGAGTCCAGAAATTCTTCAAAGCAGTGTCCACTGACATGCACATGCGCAGAAGCTTCCCTCGTACTTCCGACCGAGGGCATAAGCAGCCGTGCAGGTTCACACCTCTCCAGTTCCTTCTTACCGCAGCATGACCTGAGACAGAATTTTGTGTCCTCCTTCATTCTGTGCATAGCCTGTAAACTCTTTGTAACTAGTTTTGATATCTTCGCTTACTAGTTATAATTACTATAGGATAGTCCGTTTTCCCCTCCCCCAACCCGTCCCCATGCTGCCTTTGGGGAAAATCCTTCCTGATCCCAGGAATCTGTCTCCTGCCATTGCTCCTTCTCCATCAGCGATGAGCATCGACAGTCCCTGTGTTGCCTGGGTGAGGCACATATCTCTGTGAAGTGCAGGATCTGTTGATCCTTCCCACCCACAGCTTGAGAGGACCGAGGGCTCTGACTAAAAAGGTTCCTGATGGAGGATGCTATGAGACCGCGCTCTGTCCGGGCCTGGGAGACTCCCCTGTACGTTGGCCTCAACCAACCAGCAGTGCCCTCAAACAGGAGTCTTGGAGTGGAGTCTTTGCCACCGAAGACAAGGACTCCCCCTACAAGGCTCCCCATGAGAACAAGGGGCACTCTCACGGGCATAAGGACAGATCCCCGCACAGGATTGTTCATAATAAATGCGTTTCCTCCTGGGGCTGGTACCAGTTGGGTGAGATGTTGCATATTGAACCCACAGAACCAGCTCCGCCAAAGACCCCCAGGCTGGGGGGCCAGGTACGCAAAAAGGGATCTGCCACATCTGACGGTGACTGCAAGATCAAAGCAGACATACGCTCACCAGCCCCATCTACTAGTGCGGGTCCGGCAGCATCATCAGTACTGCCTCCTCTATCCAAACACCAACTGGCTGTGATAGACGAGCCCAGTCCTTCAGGTGGTGTCTGCTGGAATTCCCCAGACTCTGGGCTGTGTGGAGACCTTTGTAGCACCAGAGGATATATTCCTCCCCTACTCGCTGTCTCCGCTCCTTTTGGGCCATGCCCCCTAAGGGACATCCTTACCCCAGAGGAGGAATCATTACCAATGTCCCAGGAGCAGTTCCCTCTCCACCCATTGGGCAGGAGCGTCCAAGTGCCAATGATATCGCTACGGACAAAACTGTCCTCTGAATCGGCGGAGGTAGCTGCAGCAGTATCTCCGCAAAGGCACAGGTGCCCCAGCAGCCAAGAGGCTCTGCTTACCATCCTTCTGTCTGTGAACCCCTCACCCTCCAGGACAGCTGGTACCAATTCCCTTGGGGGCCATCATGACTGATGGATCACTGCTTCTGGCCTCATTGGGGCCCTTGGGACCCCTAAGGCAGGTGCCTGGACCCTTTGCAGGAGTTTTACCATTCCTCCCCCTCTTGTCAGCCAGTTCCATTAGAGTATGAGGAGGAAGAGCTGGAACCTGTTCTGATGGGGGCCTCATCATCACCATCTCCAGGCGATGCTGTCACTCCATTGCCTTCTCCACTGGATGACCACCATCAGCATCAGGAGCTGTGGCAAAAGGTTGCTAACGATCTACAGATCCCATTAGAAGAGGTCCACGGCCCTCAGCCCTGTCCCTTAGACACTTACAGGGACCGAGTGGCCCTTCCAAATAACAAGGCTATATTAGAACCAACCAGAGCAGTTTGGCACACACCAGTATCTTGTGCCCCTACACCAAAAAGAATCAAAAGACATTATTTTGTTCCTGCCAAAGAAGCTAGCTTATTTTTCCCCCCTCATCCTGTCCCTAACTCGTTGCTGGTACAGGTGGCTATGGAAAGAACTTGGTCGCACTACCAGAAATCCATCCTGGCAGATAAGGGCTCAGAGATTGGACCTCCTGGGAAGGAAGGTGGTCTCCTCCATAGGTCTCCAATTTCATATAGCTAATTACCAAGCTTAATTAGCAAAATAAGATTTCAATACCTACATCAGGCTTGCAGACTTTAGGGACAAACTTTCCATGGAAGACGGAGCCCAGTTCCAGTCCTTTCTGGATGAGGGGAAGCTAGTAGCCAAAGGTGGCTCTCCAGACTGCAGTAGATGCCGCAGGTACAGCAACCAGAAGTTTGGCTACAGGATGGGTCATGTGAAGGGACTCATGGCTCCAGGTGGTTGGGTTTCCTAGAGAAGTTCAAAATACCATCCAAGAATTCCCCTATGATCCCTGGGGATTTACATTCCAGTCCCCAAGAGGAAACACCAGAGCCAGCCCCTTAGACTATGCCCACCCCCTTCTCATGCTCCATATTACCAACGTCCACCTGAGCCTCTGCGTAAACAGAGGCTTCAGAGGTCCCATTTCTCAGCTCCCTCTGCTGCCACAGCCTCCACTTACTCCCAGCCGCAGGACAAAGGCCATTTTTTGACATGCAGATCGAGACCCGTGTACCACCACCAATGCCACCTACTTCCTCTCTTGTCATCTTTGGAGGCCGGCTTACTTTCTTCTCCCACAGCGGCAACAAGATCACTGCAGACAGTTGGGTCCTGGAGATTATCCATCAGGGATATTCCATGGAGTGTCTGGCATTCCTGCCTCACAAACCACCTTCCCAATCCCCCTTTGGGGGACCACTCTCTCCAATTGATTCTTTAACAAGAGGTGAAATCCCTTTTATGCCAGGAGGCAATAGAACGTGTCCCACCTCAGCATCCAGGGAGAGGGTTCTATTCTCCATATTTCTTAATACCCCAAAAGATGGAGAGTTGAGACCCATCCTGGACCTTTGGCAACTCAACGTCTTTATTTGAAAGCTGACGTTCAGGATGATTACGCTGGTATCTATCATCTCCTCCCCTCAGAGGGAATGTGGTTTGCAGCTTTCGACATGAAGGATGCATATTTTCATGTAGATATTCACCCATCTCCCAGGAAGTTCCTGCGCTTCATGGTTGGCCAAGAGCACTGTCAGTTTCGTACCCTCCCCTGTGGGCTCACTACAGCACCCCCAGGATATTCACGAAAGTTTTTGCCATGGTAGCAGCCCAGATGCGATGCCAGGTGTCATAAATATAAAGGGAAGGGTAAACCCCTTTGAAATCCCTCCTGGCCAGGGGAAAGCTCCTCTCACCTGTAAAGGGTTAAGAAGCTAAAGGTAACCTCGCTGGCACCTGACCAAAATGACCAATGAGGAGACAAGATACTTTCAAAAGCTGGGAGGAGGGAGAGAAACAAAGGGTCTGTGTCTGTCTGTATGCTGGGTCTTTGCCGGGGATAGACCAGGAATGGAGTCTTAGAACTTTTAGTAAGTAATCTAGCTAGGTATGTGTTAGATTATGATTTCTTTAAATGGCTGAGAAAAGAATTGTGCTGAATAGAATAACTATTTCTGTCTGTGTATCTTTTTTGTAACTTAAGGTTTTGCCTAGAGGGGTTCTCTATGTTTTTGAATCTAATTACCCTGTAAGATATCTACCATCCTGATTTTACAGGGGGGATTTCTTTATTTCTATTTACTTCTATTTTTTATTAAAAGTCTTCTTGTAAAAAACTGAATGCTTTTTCATTGTTCTCAGATCCAAGGGTTTGGGTCTGTGGTCACCTATGCAAATTGGTGAGGCTTTTTATCCAACATTTCCCAGGAAAGGGGGGGTGCAAGTGTTGGGAGGATTGTTCATTGTTCTTAAGATCCAAGGGTCTGGGTCTGTAGTCACCTAGGCAAATTGGTGAGGCTTTTTACCAAACCTTGTCCAGGAAGTGGGGTGCAAGGTTTTGGGAAGTATTTTGGGGGGAAGGACGCGTCCAAACAGCTCTTCCCCAGTAACCAGTATTAGTTTGGTGGTGGTAGCGGCCAGTCCAAGGACAACGGGTGGAATATTTTGTACCTTAAGGAAGTTTTGACCTAAGCTGGTAAAGATAAGCTTAGGAGGTTTTTCATGCAGGTCCCCACATCTGTACCCTAGAGTTCAGAGTGGGGGAGGAACCTTGACACCAGGTCTATATTGTGTTTCCATACGTGGACGACTGGCATCTGGTAGGCCAATATTATCAGAAGTCAGGTCAGCAACATGATCTCTTTGGCGTCTTCTTGCTACCTCAGGTGTTTGCATAAATGAAGAAAAGTCCATTTGGTCATCCACAAGGACGATAATTTTTATAGGAGCGCAGCTGGACTCTCTTTCTGTGAAAGCATTTCTCCTCTCAGACAGGTTTTATCCAATAAGCAACCTGGCCTCTTGCATCACATGCTGACCACGAGCCACAATGCGCTGGTGTCTTTCTCTGTTAAGCCACATGGCTGCATGCACCTACGTGACACTGTCAGACTCCATTTGAGGTGCCTGCAAGCTTGGCTCAACTCAACCTTCCGACCAAGCAGGGATTGCATTGACTACAACGTTGCTGTCCCACCAGAGTCCTCACCTCCCTCACTTGGTGATCCAACCCAGACAAGGTCATGGTGAGGACTCCCTTCAGCCCTCCCATATCAAAGGCCACCATCCTGACGCCTCCCTTACAGCGTGGGGCACTCACATGGACCCCCACACTTCAGGGTACCTGGACCCCAACAGAGGGCAGCCTACATGTAAGCTTACTGGAACTGAGGGCAGTCCACCTTGCATATGAGGCTTTTCTTCCCCACCATAGGCCCACTCCATGTACAGGTAACGTCAATGTTGCCACAGTGGTCTACATAAACAGGCAAAAGCGAGATCTCGTCCACTCTGACTGGAAGCAATCAGGCTTTGGAACTGGTGAAACCACATTACAATGCAGGTTGCATACCTCCCAGGTGTCCACAACTCTCTGGCAGACAAGTTGAGCAGGAGCTTATCTGCAGACCATGAATGGAAGATCCAAGAGACATTTCTAACATTCGCACAAAGGGGAACTCCACTATGGCACCTCTCGGCATCCCAGATGAACAAAAAGCTTCTTATGTATTGCTCTGGGGGAGCTATAGACCGTGATTCCCTGGGTAATGCTCTCCTGCTGCCCTGGATGGATGGTCTCAAATACACCTTTCCTCCCATCCCCCTACTACTACAGGTTGTACGGAAGATCCACCGTGACAGAGCCACCGTCATCCTCCTAGCACCCTACTGGCCCAGACAGTTCTGGTTCACAGAAATCCTAAGCATGTCCACAGGCCCCACTATCGGGATCCGCCCATTTCCGGATCTCCTAACTCGGGATGGGGAGAAGATCAAGCACGCCAACCCAGGCTCACTCTGCCTCATGTTTGGATGGATGTTGGAATAGAACTCTCATCCTCCACCCCGTTGGGGAAATCCTTAACTAAAGCAGAAAGGATTCTACTAAAGCCTGCTACCTGGGTAAATACCAGCACTTTTTCACCCTGGGTATGTCGCAACCAACATTTGCTAGAAGCCCTGGGTATTCCAGTTACCCTAGACTATCTCCTCTCCTTAAAAACGTCAGTTGGCTGTCAGTACACCTAGCAGTGATTAGTGTCTCCCTCCCTCCAATAGAGGGATTTTCTGTCTTTGCACACTTGGTTACTGTGCTATTTATGAAGGGCTTGATCAGGACTTTCCCAGTGATCATCAAACCTACGCCACATGGGACCTCAACCTTGTCCTGTCAACACTCTCAGGTCCACCCTTGGAACTGACGGCAATATGTGCCATGACCCACCTGTCCATGAAGGTGGCATTCTTAGTGGCCATCACTTCAGCCAGAAGGGTCACTGAGATAGCAGCCATGATGGCAGACCCTCCTTATCCAATATTCCATAAGGTTTCCCCTTATATTACACCCCAGATTCCTCCTCAAGATTGTGTCCGAGTTCCACATCAATCAATCAGTACACTTACCTCTATTCTTCCCAAAACCCCATGCTTCTTCCAAAGACAGGACACCTCGGTCCCTTGACATCAGGCATGCTCTGGTGTTCTACGTGCAAAGAACCAAACCCATTAGGAAATCTCCGAGACCATTTGTTGCCATAGCAGAAAGATCATCTGGGCAAGTCATATCCTCACAGAGGATTTCTAAGTGGGTTTCAAGATGTCTTAGAATGCTACAAAATAGCAAAACTTACCCCTTTTGGGGGTATCACAGCGCACTCCACAGGAGCACAAGCTGCCCCCACAGCATCCTTATCAGACGTTCCACTACAGATTTGCAAAGCAGCAACTTGGAGTTCTGTCTAGGTGTTCACCACGCACTACACTCTAACTCAAGCTGCAACTGTGGATGCAACCAGAGGGATGGCAGTACTACAGGCATCTCTGCTACCACCTTCCTTGCACCCTTCTCCACTCTGAACACTGCTTGCCAGTGACCCACCTATGGAATACCTATAGGGACCAGCACTCAAAGAAGAAATGGAGATTACTTACTGTAACTGGAGGGTCTTTGAGATGTGTAGTCCCTATCTTCATTCTACTGCCCGCCCTCCTTCCCTCTGCTTCGAATTTGGTTGCATTGTGGTAACATTAACAGTCCAGGAAGTTCCTCAGCCAGCTCTTTTAAAACTCTTGGATGAAAGTTATCTGGACCTGCTGATTTTAAAATGTCCAATTTTAGTACCTGCTACACCTTCCTGAGACAACAGTGGAATGGAAAGAGTGTTATATGACATGACTACATAATCTTTTTCCCCAAATATAGAACAGAAACATTTACTTCTGCCTTTTCTGCATTATTGATAATGGTATTGGTCCATGGTAGAATTGTTAAAATTATTTTTCCCCAATATACTTTAAAAACTTCTTATTGTCTGTAGCTCCGCTGGTCATAGATTTCTCCTCGAGTCCTTTTGCTTCCCTGATCAAGTTTTTATAATTCCAAGCTTCTGATTTATATTCATTACTATTAACTTCCCCTTTCTTCCATTTGTTGTTTTTTTTTTATTTTTCATAATTTCCTTCACTTCCCTTCTTAACCAGTACAGCTTTCATCCTCAATTGTGGCTTTTTGGGTATCTTGTAAAATGTTCTTAAACAATTCCCAAGTATCATTCACATTTTTCTGATTAAATTCTTCCTCCCAGCTGATTTGGCTCATAATTGCTTTCAGTTTTGTGAAAGTGGCCGTTTTAAAGCACCAAGTATTTACATCATTGGTCTGGACTTTATACTGTATGCACATTATAAACATGATCAAACCATGATCACTTGCACCTAAGGTACCATTCGTTTTGAGTTCTGTGATCAGTTCCTCTTTATCTGTGAAGATGGGTCTAACAGAATTCCCCAGTGCTGGATGCAACACTCTTTGAGTTAGGAAGTTGTCCATAACATTTAGAAATTCTGAGACTGTCTTAGTATTAACACAACATGCTGGGGGAACTCTGAGAGCAATTCTCTTTTCCTTCCTTCCAATTCTCCCCACAGCTCCTCCAGGGCTGGCATGACTCCACATAGGCCTGAACACTGGGATGGACAATGGTGCCACAAGCTAATATTCACACAGCGGATGCTTTTAATTTGCATTCATCTGCATATGTGGTTGCTGCTTACGTTGCATTGCGCTGCATTGGGTGCAAAGTTAATCAGTGTTTACTTCCAACCTGTAACTGTTGTAATAGTAAAAAGAAAAGGAGTATTTGTGGCACCTTAGAGACTAACAAATTTATTTGAGCATAAGCTTTCATGAGCTACAGCTCACTTCATCGGATGCATTCAGTGGAAAAATTTATTTGAGCATAAGCTTTAGTGAGCTACAGCTCACTTCATCAGATGCATACTGTGGAAAAAAAATTTTTTTCCACTGAATGCATCCAGTGAAGTGAGCTGTAGCTCACGAAAGCTTATGCTCAAATAAATTGGTTAGTCTCTAAGGTGCCACAAGTCCTCCTTTTCTTTTTGCGAATACAGACTAACACGGCTGTTACTCTGAAACCTGTTGTAATAGTGTTGTTTGTTTATCTTACCAGTCTTGGAAGGAGGAACTCAACATGCCGTCTGGTAAGCCAGGTTGATAACGATTAAAGGCATATTCCCAGTTACTGTCTTTTCTGTCCTGGAGTAAGAACCAGAGGCCATGTTTCCAGCGAAAACCTCAGGATGTCCCATAATAGGCTCTCTGGTGCGGCATCCGTTGCTTTCTATCATAGTGTTGTGTCTATGGGAGCAAGAGGAAGATAAGTGTAACGTACACCACTCTCCCATACACTATACTTAGCCTGACGCCACCATGCTTGTACATCAGCTTTTCCTTTCAAAACTAATTAATCCATTAAACTTTTTTAAATTAAAGGGGTCATAGTACAGGGATGTTCTGAAGTAGGTGAAGTAGTTTGGGGAATACACTGCCTTTTACAGTGACCCTGACCAACCTTAGCAAAGGGATCTGATTCCCCAGAAATGTCCCTGTTTCTGGTATTTTGGCTTCCTTTCCTAAATTGTTTTTGTATGAATCTCCCTGGGTATTCCTCTGATTTTTTCAGAACAAATTAATGCACTAATTGGGACAAGAAATTCTCCTGTTAAACTATCACCATTAAAGTTGCCATACAAATATGGTGGCATTGGGATGCCCATAACTAGGGGTGTGGATTTTTATTATTTATTTTCCCTGTTATGGTAGCAAGCCCAACTCAGATCAGGGCCCCATGGCGCAAGAGATTTACTATGTACAAACATGTAGTAAGGGGCAGTCCCTGCCCCAAAGGACTCTCATCTCAGTAGACGAGGTGGGAGAGGGGAGTACTGTTCTCCCTGCTTTATAGAGAGAACACTGAGGCATGGAGAGACGAAGTGACTGGCCCAAGGTCACACACAATGTCGGTGCCAGAGCTAGCAATTGAACCCAGCTCTGGAGTTCCCAGTCTGATACCCTACTCATACGTCCAAGGGGTGTTCCCAGGCAGGAAAAGCAGCTGAGGCACTATATAACTTTTATAGACACAATACTGAGCACTGGCAAAGGGATGCCATGCCACAGCTCTAGCCAGGGGTCAGACTCTGAGTGGGAACTGGGTGTGCAGAAGTCAGATGGGCTGTGGATGATTGCTGGGGGTGGAAGGGAAGAGTTGGATGGAGTGCTGCTTAGAGGGGGAGGAGTGGGGAGAGGGAGAGGCTGGAAGTAGGGGAGAAGCAGCTCAGACTCCCCCTGCCCCATCCCATGGTTCTTTGGAGACAGCATGGGGCAAGGTGTGAGAGATGGGGGAACAGCCTCAGGGAGAAGGAAGCCTGGTTTCTGAGAGCTGGAGAGGTCACTGATAGCAGTGATCTTAGCGATAAAGCAGGGCAAGGTGGGCCTGGGTATAAGGCCAGAGGGACAAGGTGGGGAGGGTAAGGATGGAATTGTGGGCACCATGGTGGCGGGGTGGGGGGGGAGCAGCAGATGGCTGGAAGATCGCTCAAAGGGAAGTTGGCTGGGAAAGTGAACTCCGTGGCAAACCGGAAAGGCCGCATATGCCTGATAGCAACCAAATCAATACAGCAGCACATGGTTTGTGAATGGGTCGATAGGGTGAGGAGAGGACAGGTGGCTGGGTTAATGATTGAGCAGGGTAGTGCTGGGCTGGTGGAACCTGTGCCAACAATCACTGCTGGGGTAGTGAGCTGGTGATGTTGGCAGGGGGCAGGTCCCAGGCTGCGGAGGGGCTAAGTGGCTATGGATGAGGTGGGGCACCTGCCCTGCTCCCAACCTTGAACATTATGCTGAGTAAACAAGTCATATCTTGGTCCTGTTTATTCTCAGGGTGGGGGCGGGGGGAGCGTTTGGTGTTTGGCCAGGACACAGGGCCAGTGTTTACAGAGCGGTTTCTGGCCTAGCAATGCAGAGATGCGGCCCTCTCCCTCTTGACTAACCTGAGCAGGGGGCGGTTGCAATGCCACTCCTCAGCTGCTCAAGTGGAGGGAGGAGGATGGGGGCTTGCGTGTTTGTTCCAGCACGCTGTAATAAGTGCCAATGGCTCCAAGGTGCTTCCTTCCCAAACAGCTGAATTCAAACAGGGCTCACCACAGAGCCAGGACTGAAAACTAATCCTTAGGAGAGGAGAACGGATTCCCAAGGGATGGGCCCCGGAAGGCCCACGGCTGTCCCTCCTGTGGCAGCACTGGGCTGGTCAGAGATTGATGCACAAATGAGAGCCCTTCCCCTTTAGCTGATGTGGGGTGTGGAACTAGCAACAGGAGCCATCTTGGGAAGCTCTCAGAATCTGGCCTGAGTTTGGAGCCTCTGACTGGGGAGAGGGGGAGCTCTGTGCAGGGACAGGCCTGAGGGGGCAAGAGCTCTATCTGGGAAGGACTCTGCCTCTGAGTGCTTGTGCCAGAGACGCACAGGTGCCAGGCGGATTGAGGTACCCACTGGGCCTTATCGCCCCCTGCTCTTTGTGTCAGCGTGTGGGCCTGACTCATGGCTGGTTCTGTTTGTTGTTGCATGACTGAATTCCCAGGATCCCCCAGAGGCTGGGAAAGAAGGTCCCCGTGTATGAGCGCCATGCTTGTGGGGACCTAGCAAGGGCTAGGCGCTACCTGCAGCACTCCCTGCCAGGACTTGTGGGGCCATGGTCACAGCAAACCAATTGCCATGCCCTGCTGCTTACACGGGCTCTGAGCCTGGGGCTGTCTGAGGGCAAAGGAGGGCTCAGTGACAGATGCTATGGTGAGATGATCAGAGACTCTTACAAATCCTGGGTAAATTCCCAGGATGGCTCTCACCCTTGCCCTCTAACTCTTTCCTGCCACTCCCTGTTTGTACAGCACGGAGGACAATGGGACACTGATCTCAGCCTCTTGGTGCTAAAGGAATACCAATACTCTGTCCCACTTTAATACTTCCTAGATCTGGGATATTGAGCATCTTCATAATCTCAAAAATCCTGAAATAAACTGGTTTGCAAGAAAAATCCCTTCTGAGGCAGTCAGTTTTTGAAGAAGCTGTGATGATGCTGTCTAGCACACTGTCTGTGTCCAAACAGGGCTCTGAAAATAGTCTGGCATTTCCGTGTGAAAGATTATCACTTTGCAGTTGTGTGCTTTGTGGATGTGTCAACAGGACTTTCACCTTCATGCTTTGGATAGCTAAACACTAGCCTTGCTTTGTCACTTGATCTTGTTGAAACTTATCCAAGTTATAAACATTTGCAGTAGGATAATTCTGTTGTTTGGTGTTGAATTATAACCCAAGCTGAAGGCCCAAACTCTTCCAGGTTTGAGTAACTTTACATGCATGAGTAGTCCTGTTGCTTTCTCAAGTTGGAAGTGGGTGAGCTTAAGACCACACTGAATGGATAATAATTTGTGGCTTGCATAATTGTTTTGGATATTTTATATTCTGTTGAGAAGCCAAACTACCTAGGTATTAGACCTTGTCGAATTATGAGCAGCAGGAATACATTCTAGAGCTGTGTAAAGCCAGTGAAAAAGTTTCCATGAAAATTCACATTACATTTTTCACCAATTCAATCAGTGTAGGTGTGACTGAAAGTACCCCTGTATTTACACCTTACATGCTATTATAATTTTTGCACAAAATATGTTTTGTTGAGGTATCATTGATAACTAATAACTCTCTAGTCAATAATATCACGGTGAAATGTATGTAGCAACATTATATGTAAGGCTATGATTGAAATCCCCCGTATTATGGTCTTAGCACATGTTCAAAACCACACAAGCTGAAATATTCTGAAGGAAGAAATGTGTTTCTTTTTGGAGCATATTTTGAGGTATACAAAGTCTAGGATATATATATTAACATGCTCAAAACGGTCCTCACCAAGCAAGGACACTCCACCAGAGAAGCAGATAGCATCAAGAAATGAGGCACCCAAATACCCTGAGAGAGCCTGCTTCAATACAGAAATAAATCTCCCTCCGACTGCACATCCCCAGTTATCACCTACCACCCCACACCAGAACCCATATGGGTTGTCATCAAACAACTACAACCCATATTTGATGGGGACCCCATCCTGAAAGAAATCTTTTCTAAATTCCCTCTTTTGGCCTTCAAACAACCCCCCAACCTCTCCAAACTCATCAGAAGCGGCTCCCCACAGACAAGGACACACCAACTCAAAGCGGCAGCAGACCATGCCAGAACAACACATGCAAAACCTGCAGACATCTTTCCATTGCTACAATGATCAAAAAACCCCACAACACACCTTTCAAGACCCGTGGGTCCTACACATGCCTATAATGTGGTGTACCTCAGTCAGTGCACTAAATGCCCCAATAAAAACTATGTGGGTGTAACCAATCACCCCGCTCTCGAACTCACACTGGAAAATAATACGACTTCCTATCACCTGTGGATGAACACTTTTCAAAAAGTGATCACTCTATATCTGACCTATCAGTCCTCATCCTCAATGGAAATCTGCACAACACTTTAAAACAATGAGCCTGGGAGCTTAAATTCATAACTTTGCTAGACACTAAAAATTATGGACTGAATAGAGAGACTGGATTTATGGGTTATTACAACAATCTGTAACGCACTAACCACTTCCACCCCCCTTCCCCCTTCCTTTCCTCCCTATGATTGGAGCAGTCACTTTGAATGGTCCTTTGAAACATGTGTAAACTACTTTATGCTAAACAATCTTTTTCACCTTGTGTTTAGCTGTGACACTGTGAGTACCTTTTCCAGACCTGGTGAAAAGCTCAGTGTAAGCTTGAAAGCTTACCCTCTCACCAGAAGAAGTTGGTCCAATAAAAGATATTACCTCACCCGCCTTGTCTAAGATCCTGGGATTGACACAGCTACAACAACACTGCATATAAGAGCAGAAATGTCAAACAGTGGGAAGCTGAAGAGGATTTGAC
Source organism: Eretmochelys imbricata (assembly GCF_965152235.1). Lineage (NCBI taxonomy): Eukaryota > Metazoa > Chordata > Testudines > Cheloniidae > Eretmochelys > Eretmochelys imbricata. The sequence goes on from NC_135576.1 coordinate 126,401,834, forward strand.
TCCTCGTTCTTCTCTCTGCTCCGCACATTCTCTGCCCGGCATTTGGTGGCTCTGGGCAGCAGCCAGTGGCTCCTTTTCCTCCTTGAGAAAGTGGGCTGTTCAGTTTCTTTAAGCCTAGAACACTGGATACGGTTTCATTAACCCGTGTGTCCAATGAGAATCTGTATCTTTGTCCTTCACTTCTCTCTCCCAACAGTTCTTAAGGCACAGAGCAAAGCCCTCTACTCTCCACATCATGTCACACACATCAAGGAATTCTAGTTATCTTGGTTGCAGCACTTAATTTGGAAGGGATATATCTCGACCTAGTCCTTGGTGAGTGTGGGAATTCTGGAGAGCAGCTGTGATATTTCTAGTCAGCCAGAGCATCTATCAAGGTCTTTCCAGGAAAAGGTCTTTTGCCAGGAAAGCTTTCATTTAGGGAACTGATCTGAGCTATACCAGCGAAAGCATTTTTTTGTTGTATAAGCTGTGTCTACACTAGGAGAGTTTGCCGATCTAGTTATACCAGTATAGCTGCACTGGCAAACCTTTTCTAGTGTAGTCCTTGGTTTGGGGATAATTACAACACCTGATAAGGCATTTTACCTTTCAGCTACTCTGAACCTTACATCGATCTTAACATAGTTTTTTCTTTCAGAATTATTTACTGAGCCCTCAGTCAGACCGCATGCTGTAAAAATTATACACGAAAAGACAGACCCATGCTCCAAGGATCTTACAATCCAGTCTGGACAGATAACTCCTTTCAGACACACACTGCCCCATTTGATCAGGTGACATTCAGAACTCTGTGTAGTGAGCTTATTTTTTTTAATCATATACTTTTGGAGGGCATGGCCTGGATATTCTGTTCGTGTCCCTAGTGTGCGCTTAACTCTTTTGTGTGTTGAGCTGATATTTGTGTGGAGTCTGACATTTTAACAAGTGGATTATTTTAATAAGGCACTGAATATAATGTGAGGAATGTGAAAAAACTCTGAACTGCACACTTCTGCTTAAGGGTATTTTTAAACCACCCTGTTTGCATTTTACAATAATCATCCCCAAACCCTTTCTTGAGAGAGAGAAACTTGCTCTATTTCACGAACCAATGGCCATATAATTTAGAAACGTGCTTAAGAATTCAGCTGTACAGAAATAATTACAATGCCGCATTGAAAATGCCACATCCTGTAGAAAAAGTGTTTACTTGTAACTTTTTTAAAAAATAGCAAGGAGTGTATAAACTAATGTTTCTTATGCCCCCCAAAAACTTTCCACTTTTTTAATTAAGAAAAATGGAAGTAATTAACTCAGAAAAATAATTCTTGCCTTCATTTATTTTCCTAATGAAAATGTTTCGGGGGCGGGGGGGAGTACAAACGAAAAGTAATCAGTGTAAGTTAAAATTGGACCTTCAAAGCTTTTTTTTTATGTTTGAAGAAAATAAAAATTTATCATGAAAATTAAGCTTTTGCAGCCCTACTGAAGGCGCTTTAAAGGCTTTCTAATCTTTTGTAAAATTAAATTACTTAAAATACACAGACTCACAAAAGAGATCCCAACGGGTTAGCCTGACCCAGAATGAAACTGCAGTAATTAAAATAAACATTCTGTTCCTCACCCCTCCACTTCCCAGCACTTCCAAAGTGGTTAACCTTGAAAAATCAACTAATTCTCCAAAAAGAGTCAGGATTTTGCTTGAGTGAAGTTTCAGTCTTTGAGTTCACACTGGTCTCACACAAGGGTATGAACCCTGGTGAAAAATGCCATTGATACACACTAGGACTGCAAACCAACTCATCAATCCTGCACACACTTACGCATCTGCTTGATTTTGCTAATGTGATTAACCCCAGTAACTTCTCAGGTCAGTAAAGTTAGGCATGTGCATAAAGGTTTGTAGGAGCAGGCTTCAGGTTGCTCACCATTAAAAGCAGGGAGGAGGTTAGTTTTAAATAGAACTGATTGGAAAACTTTAATTGAAACATTTTTCTATTGGAAATTGCAGTTTCAAGAAAACTACATAATTGTATCAATTTTGACACAACTTGCTTTTGAAAACCATTTGGGGGGGGAGGAGTTTTAAAATGTTAATGTCCCATTTCAACATTTATGGAATGAAAAGTTTTGGTTTTTTGTTCTGAAACAACTTTATGCTTAGAAACATATTTGATATTTAAAAGGGTTGAAATAGAAACAAAACATTTCAACTGACCCAAAATGAATTTTTTTTTCAGTATTTGATTTTGTGAAAAATTGTGGCTTTCTGTCCTGATTTTAGGATAAAATATTTAAAAATCTCAAATTTTTTAGTGGGACAGAAAATTCATTTTCTTACTAGTTCTACTTTCAAATCATTAAACAAATGCTGCTTTGCTTGCTATGATTTCGAAGGACCACCCTATTGTCCTCTAAACAATTGAAAACAAAATAGGGAGGAAAGCTGATAGCCTTGGAGTTAAAGCACTGAGCTGTGACTTAAGAAACTCTGGGTTCCATTCCTGGCTCAGCCACTCACTCCTTGTCTGGCGGCAACCACTAGCATACAAATACTTAGGTACCTTCCTGAATCAGGGTCTTAATCTCTCTGACTCCATTCCCCATCTGTAGAATGGATCAAGATACTTCCCTACATCACAGAATGCTGTAATGCAAGGCATTCAGATACTGCTGTTATATAAAACCTCTTTTATTTATATTTTTAAATATTAAAATATATTCTCAGTGCTTAGAAATCCTTAAAAGTCTTGGAACATTTATTAATGCAAGATCAACTCACTGATCCAGCTCTTTTTGATGGCTGTTGACCTAGAGCAGAGGGTCTCAAACTCAAATGACCATGAGGGCCACATGAGGACTAGTGTATTGGCTGAGGGCTGCATCACTGACACCACCCCCCTCGCTGCTCCTGGCTCCGCCCCCACTCCACACCTTCCATGAGGCCCCACCCCTGCCCCCAGGGGGTGCAGGCTGTGGCAGGGGCTCAGGGCAGGGAGTTGAGGTGCAGGAGGTGTGCAGGGTACGGCAGGAGGCTCAGGGCAGGGGGTTGGGGTGCAGGAGGGGTGCAAGGTGCGGGATGCGGCAGGGGGCTCAGGGCAGGAGTTGGGGTGCAGGGTACGGCAGGAGGCTCAGGGCAGGGAGTTGGGGTGCAGCAGGGGGTCAGGGTGCAGGGTGTGGCAGGGGCTCAGGGCAGGGGATTGGGGTGCAGGAGGGGTGTGGGATATGGCAGGGGGCTCAGGGCAGGGAGTTGGGGTGCAGGAGGGGTTCGGGCTCCAGCCCGGCGCTGCTTACCTAGAGTGGCTCCGAGGTGGCAGCGGCATGCACCGGGGCCAGGGCAGGCTCCCTGCCTGCCTTCCCTGGCCCGGCCCGGCCCCGCTCCGCTCCACTCCAGGAAGCAGTCAGAACCAGGTCCCTGCAGGCTGGTGGGGGGGCAGAGGGCTCCGTGTTGCTCTTGCTTCCAGGTACCTCCCCCGAAGCTCCCATGGGGACATATGAGGGTGACAGCTTGGAGGTGCTGCTGGACCCAGCTGCATGAGTCCAGGGACATATAAGAGGTCAGCTTGGGAGTGCTGATTAACCCAGTCCTCTCAGATGCTCTCTGTTTGTGTGTGTGCGTGTGTGTCTGTCTGATTCTGGGGATGGAAGAACCCAGCCCTGGGGAACCTAGGTCCTGCAGGATAGCTCCATTGGGAGGGAACTGCAGCAGGGAGAAGTAGAGCTCTGTATGGGAACACAAGCAGTACATTGATAGAATTACAGAACCCCCTCCCCCCACAGAAGAGTAACCCTAATGAGCATACCCCAAAGTAATGGGCAAATATGGTAACAAATTGGTGGAGAATGTGGGCAGCACATGACCCTAATCATGTGGTACTTGTTGAGTAGTTGCTCCAGAGTGGGGAAACTGAGGCACAGACCTGTGCAAACTGTCTCTTCCTTTTTCAGACTAAGCTCCTTCAGCGAGGTCCCTCTCTCACAGAATATTTGGTAACATCCTGTAACTTTTAAGAATCGTGCTTAGAATAACTGTAGGACCATGCAAGAAGGAGTTAGAGTTGTGCCTCAAAAGTAAAAATTTTAGAGCAATACTGTGACTGCGTGAAAGGGCTTTTGGTAGGGATCATTAGTGAGATAAAGGAAGTAGAGATGGCTGAAAAAAAACACCTTGGCTGCTCGCTTGAGACAGGAGAAAACCAACAGGTTAGAGAGATGGGCAATGAACAAGGGGAAATGCCCCTGGGAAAGGGGGTGCTTTAAGGGTGAGAATTCCCTGATTGAAGCGAGTCTGAGCTTTGAACAATATTGCACAACCTTTAAGCCACGGGGTAGCGCAAAGGATGTGACTACTGCATGGGCATTATTTTATGCATGTCTGGACATGGGTGAAATGGTAAAGGGAAGGCAGGAACTGGAGCTGGAGAAAAAGCAGTTACAACAGTGTTTGAACAGACAGATGGGTGTGACTTTATAGCAGAAAACCTTAAACTGGTGACTGTACTTAAAAATATGCAAGAGAGAGACAAAGCCAGCAGGAATGAAAAACAGTATAGGAAAGAGCGAACACACACAACAATTTTGTTAGAAGAAGTGAGAGTAGCAACTCACTTCCTGGCAGATGAGAATAAGGCAGCCAAGGTAGCAGCAGGCCATCAGAAGTGTGAGGCAGAGATTAGTAAATTGCATGCCAAATTTAGTGCCCATAAGGGGGTAGTAGCAGCTGTAAGGTTGAGAGAGGACTGCAATTTGGAGCCCCCTGGGAAAATAGAGAGACCCCCGATACTGACCCCAAAAACCCATTCACCCCTGATTGGCCATACATGGATAATGTTGCCCCTGTTTCCACAAGGGAGGTTAAACACACAGTTGCAGGAGCCAATCTTCCCACGACGGAGCTGGTCACGGACGTAGTAAGATGGTCTCCTTGTCAGGCCAAGGCTATTGCCGAGAGACTGGGGCCACTGAACTGTGACACTGCCGGCTCGCATTTGGCAAATGTACCCCTCTGCTGATGGCATGGACTTAACCCCATTGGCTCAGTTATACGCCTCTCCTTGTGATGAAGATGCTCTGGACATAGGCATAGGTTCTTGGGAGCGGACTGCCGCTGGACCCCGGGAATGGATGATAAATGCTCTCAAAATATTACTGCCTCCTGCTTCCCTCAAGAAACTATATATAATGGCAGAGAGAACCCTGGAGAGGCCCCCGAAGCTTACCTAATTCAAAAAAAGATGCTGGTAGCTCTCTCTGATTCATTACCTGACAGAAGAGAATGGGATTGTTACTTCCCGTTATCAGGGACCCGAATTAGTACAGAGCACTTAGGCAGGACTAAATTCTCAAACAGAAATGGCCGTGGGGGCTGTGGAGGTAGAGCACCTCACCTGGAATGAACTAGTGGCAAAAATCAAACAGGCAGGGGATTTGCTGCGAGAGACTGGTGTCTTAAAAAGACAAATCAGCAGAAAGACTACCTCAGAGCCAGTGCAGGCTATCACATTTGTGAATAATGGTCCTCACTCTGCCAGTCACCCTCCCAATTCTAATCCCCCTACCTCCCACAACCCTGGGCAGCGCCGACCCAAGGAGACCCTTAGGAACATGATTTGGATGGAGCTGGTGAAGTTAGGGGAGGATATGTTAGGGGAAAATATAATAATCAGCCCCTCAGCATCCTGATGAATGGTTTGTCTCAGGTCATGGGGAAAAGAGTTAATGCAGGGAACCCCCGCTCCCCGGCCCACTAGCCTGGTACGGAGTGCGTCCCCCATGCCTACTCCCTGTCAAAACCAGATCCCTGCCCCCTCTTCTCAGTGGAGGCTCTTGAGGGAGTCGGCTGATCAGTAGGGGTGCCCGGTTCCCTGCAGGCCTCCCCAGCTAATCACAAGATTTCAGTGCGACGTATGGGGCAGACCCACTGTGAGGGCTACAGTGGGGAACGCAGGGATATTAGCCCAATTGCTAGTGGACATTCTAAGTTCTCAGTGCATCTCCAGAGGGAGACCCACTGATAAACAAGTTATCAAGGAAAGAACTGGGGACACCTGGGTGACCCACACGAAGGGACATCAGAAGAAGCGCACTGGAACAACCGAGCTGATGCCTTAGCCAAAACTACTGCTACCAGTAACCACACTAGAGACACAGACCAGGTAGAACAAATATAGGCAGTAACTACCCAGGGAAAAACTTTAGGTAAAGGAATAGATACCTTGGACTTAAGTACCCTTCAAGATGGGGATACAGAATTCCAGTCCTTAGCCAGGACAGGGAAAGATCCCACAGGAAAATACAGGATTGAGCAGGTTGGAGATGTCTGGTGGGCAGTGGATGCAGGTGGTCAAAGGTACTGGATAGTCTCCAGCCAGGTACCGGGGGACCTGATTCAGTTTGTGCAGTTGAACAAGGGCATAGAGGAAAACAGGAATATTTTAAATAGGGTTAAAGATAGAGTGGTGGCCAGGCATGAAAGCGGATATAGATACGGGGTTTGACAATTGTCTGCCGTGCACCATGGTTAATGCTGATCACCAGGTTCAAAAAAATGCATTGGGGCACCAAAGAATAGAGGGGCTCTGGTCCCAAATTCAGATAGATTACATAGGCCCTTTAATCACCACCAGTAGAGAGAATATGCCTGGTAATAGTAGATCGCATCTCCAAATGGGTGGAAGCCATTGCTATTAAAACCAACACTGCCTCGGTCACTGCTAAGCAGCTCTTTAACATAGTTTTCTCAAGAATGGGAATTCCCAGAATTGATTCAGATTTGGGATCCCATTTTGTGGGAGATGTTATGCAAGAGCTATGTAAGGCTTTAGGCATTAAGCAACGTTTCCACATAGCTGGACATCCTGAGTCCTCTGGACAAGTTGAATGAACCAATCGCATGCTAAAGGAAGCTTTGAGAAAACAAGTAAAGAGCTCAGGGAGTGATGGGGATGAAAAGCTACCAATCATCTTAATGGTTCTAAGAGGCTCTAAGGCACTACATGGGTACACTCCCTTTGAAGGCAAATGCGCATGCCTGAAAGTTGGTGGTTAGGAGTAGAACTGCCTAGTGCCTGGGAAGGGAAGTGGTAACAGATGAACGGGTACAAACCTTAGTCGAGATGATCGCTGCTCTACACAAGCGAGTGGCAGCACAGCTAGGCATAGTACAGCAAAACATCGACAGAAAACTAGGCTGGGGAAAACGTCCTTTGATATGGGAATTAGGCCAACCAGTAACCTACAAAAAGTTTTCAGCAAAGGAGCACTCTTTGACACACACCTGGGATGGCCCCTGCTTTAGTGTGAATCGGGCCAGCCCCAGTGTTTATCAGGTAAAAATCCTGTATGGAAAAAATGGGAAACGCTGGTGAAAAGGGTTTCATTCCTCACAGCTCAAAAAGTGGAAGGATAAACCACCTGACCCTCAAGAAATATTATAACTGTCTTCTCCATCCTGCCAGCCACCCTTCTTGGCTAGCAAGAAGAAATGGCTTGGGGCCATTGGAAAATACACGTCGGGTGGGCTTGTCAGTGCCTACCCTGATGTTGAGGCAGGAAAAGGCCGGAAAAGTCCTCGACTGATTATGGCCACCTTCACATAGGTTACTGTTTCATGTTCACCCTGCAATATTGGTCTCAGATTCTCCCCGTGTACACGGGGAGTGTGGAAGTTTGTTCTCTTCTGTGCCCCCTCGCAGGTCCCGAACAGGAGCCATGACATCCCACTGTTACACCAGTACACTGCTGTTCATAAGTGTCTGGAGTCTGATGCGGTCCAGGCTCTATGCTGTACTTGTGATCCCTCTGAACCTCTGGAGGTGCTGGCCAACTGGAGCCCAGGAAGTAAAACTGCTACTGTGTTACATGCATGGATTCTATGGGAATGGGAGTAACCCCCTGGCCCTGCCGCGTTGCTATCAGTTCTACGCTGTTGGCAACTCCTCAGGTTGCCCCTGGGAAAGCGTTGCCAATTGCATGCAGAGTGCCACCAGGGAGTCACTCAAGTTTTGTTATAAAACTAAGCCCACACCAGACTCTGTCCCATTCTTCTGTAACCCGTTGTGGTCTCGAAAGGGACGTACAGTGATAGCCTACTTGGTGGTGGAAGGTGGTTGCTTCTCTCTCTCTCCCTCCCCCTCGTGGGTGTTTTTTGGCTTCTTCATTCGCTCTGCAGCAATGCTCCTCGTACCTAACGTAAAGATCCCTGCAGTGCCCCCAAATCCTGTGGGGTTTGCTCATCAAGTGGGTCGCTACCAGAACAAGTCTAACGTGAAAGTGGGGATAGGGATGCGCTGAACCTGCTGCTTAACTCAGTCTGCTGAGTCCAGGGGTAAATAAGGGTGGTAGATTGAAAGTGCTGCTTGACCCGGCCTGCTCAAGCGCACTCTGTTCCAGTGCGGTGCCCATGGCACATGAGGGTGACAGCTTGGAGGTACTGTTCGACCCAGCCTGCTGAGTCCAGGGACATATAAGGGGTCAGCTTGGGAGTGCTGATTAACCCGGTCCTCTCAGACGTGCTCTGTTAGAGAGAGAGAGAGAGCATACCCCAAAGCAACTGGCAAATCTGGTAACAGTATTCTTAAAATGAACATGTGCCGGGTCATCATTTGAGACCGCTATAACATGAAATATATGGCAGAATGCAGGTAAAACAGAGCAGGAGACATACAGTTCTTCCCCCAAGGAGTTCAGTCACAAATTTAAATAACACATTATTTTTTTTACGCGCATCATCAGCATGGAAGCCTGTCCTCTGGAATGGTGGCCGAAGCATGCTAAACATTCATATGCCTCTTCATGGGTGGCATATAAATACCTTGGAACGCCAGCTACAAAAAGTGCCATGTGAACGCCTGTTCTCACTTTCAGGTGACATTGTAAATAAAAAGCAGGCGTCAATGTAAACAAACTCCTGTCAATGTAAACAAACTTGTTTGTCTTAGTGATTGGCTGAACAAGAAGGAGGACTGAGTGCACTTGTAGGCTCTAAAGTTATACATTGTTTTTTTGAGTGCAGTTATGTAACAAAAAAAATCTACATTTGTAAGTTAAACTTTCATGATAAAGAGATTGCCCTACAGTACTTGTATGAGGTGAATTGAAAAATACTATTTCTTTTGTTCATTTTTACAGTGCAAATATTTATAATCAAAAATAATAATATAAAGTGAGCACTGTACACTTTGTATTCTGTGTTGTAATTGAAATCAATATATCTGAAAATGTAGAAAAACATCCAAAATATTTAATAAATTTCAATTGGTATTCTGTTGTTTAACAGTGTGATTAATTGCAATTCATTTTTTTGAGTTAATCGCATAAGTTAACTGTGATTAATCAACAGTCCTAAAATAGACTTTAAAAACTACACCTGGCTCAGACCAGAAATATACAAGCAATTTACTACACAAAGAAACAGACAGGCTTTAAAAAAAAATCCTATTAGCCAAACAAAACCTGCAAGCTGCTGGCCTAGACTGAAAAGCTCTATGTGTATGTATTTAATATTGAGTTTACTTTGAGGCTGAAAATGAAAAGTGGCCTCCTGCCTCAGTTTCCTTCAGCCTGACTGTCCCACTGCTTACTCAAGTCATTTCCGCCTGTTGGGTGGAATGCAGGTTGCTAGTCATATACGCACTCTCTCTGATGGGAACCTCTGAGGTGCCCATTGTTAGTGTTTACAAGGAAACTGAGACAGGAAGCCTTTTTTTCTTTCTTTCTTTCTAGCAGTTCTGATGGCCCGCTAGGTCAGTGCACGCAGGATTTATAAGGGCAGATTAGAAGTTTGTCGTTGCAGGAGGGGAGTGGTATATTTGCATAAGAGCCTTCCTTATTAATGTTTAACATTCTGAGTCCTTCCTGTGCTGTTAAGAGCATGCACAGACTCCACCATTCCTGTCTATCCTACGCTGACCTCGCATGTCCTCTGTGTTAAGTTCCAATGTTTGACACTGATGGCATTAATGCTTTTTGCAAAGCACTTTCACCAACTTCCTCACTTGGCCGTTGAGTATCATCCCCATTTTCAGAACAAGCATACCGAAATACAGAGAGGTAATGGGACTTGCCCTAGGCCACACAAGAAGTCGCTCTCAGAGCTGGGATTAGCACTAGCAAAGAGCTGGCAGTGGCTTCTTAGCCCCGTTCCCACCGTACCATGCTACATTCCCTTCACAGCCTGATGGCCAGGCAGATGTAAAGGTACCCAGATGACGAGAAGCAAGGACAGTTCCCATTCGCCTTACTCCTCAGCATGGACTGCTCTGCTGCTTTGACCTTGCCCTTTCCCCTAATTGTTCCCTCTGGGTGAAATTCACCACACTGCGGAGTCACCATGAGGCTGGCTATGGGGCATTTACACCCTATTTTGAAGGCTTTGCTGGCCCTTTGCACAGGGGTGAAACCTCACTGATCAGAAGCTTCCCAATACACATTGCAACCATATCTGAGATGATAAGACAGATGCACGACGTTACCTACCAGAGGATTTTGTTAAGGTTGAAAGTACGTATCTGTGACTTGAAGCATTAAAGACCCAACAACAATACAGGAATTATACAAAAACAGTATCTAAAACTAGGACATTCAGAATCCAGGTGACAAGAAACTTACAAGAACTCTGTAGTTTTTTTATAAACATCCCTCCCTGCCCCCTAAACCCTTAAATAAGGCAGGAAGTCTAGGTTAACGTTAACGTCCCCAAGCCCATCACTATTTAAAAGAGGAAATACAGAATTCAGGCTGTCAAACTGCCTGAGAAGACCCTGAAAACATCAGAAACTCCAAGGCTACCTTATTCTTCTCAAACAATTTCATATCGAATAAGTGACTAGATACTTTAGAACCTCATACTCTGAGGTTCAGCAGCTGTGCTAACTAGCCATATGCACTTCATAGAAAAGGATGTGCTTTACTAATCTCTGATTAGCCAAGTAGCTTCTGACCACTTTCACTCCATATTCTCATTAGTTTATGGTATTCTTTCTGCTCTTCTGTGTGTCCTCATCTTCCTGCAGGCACTAACTACCTATACCATATACCAATTTGGTGTCTAAGGCCCCCGTCCTTTAAACACTTGTGAACATGCATAACTTTACTCATGTAAGTAATGGATGTGTGTTTTCTGAACCAGGGCCCAATTTTCTATTTTCAGCATAAGATTTTGGTTCAATCTTCAGGTGTCTGTGTAAGTCCCTCGTGAAGCCATTTTGGCCGCTACTTGTTCCTTCCCCTTGCTCCTTTGGAGGAACTGAATTCTGCTTTTCCTTAGTGATCAGGTGTTTTAGGATTCTCCCACCTGTTTCACACTCATTAATTTTAATAGTCCTTTCTAGTACTACACAATAATTGCATTTGACCCTTGCATTGCTTCATTCTGTGAGCCTGCTTCTGATTTTGATGAATTCATGTAGCTTGGGGTGAGTGGTATCAGACTTCCCTATTATTCTTTGTCAATTCTCTATTAGGAAGTAGATTTAGGATTAGTAGGTAGATTTGGATCTATTAGATCTCTTTGTTAGTTTTTCTACATTCTGGGTTCTACATAAACTCTTTGCATGTCTGTCTGTATTTGTTACTTAACAGACATTTGTGGGTGTAGTCTCGTGACTGTGTGGTTTCCTGTTATCTTACTGACTTTTTCCATGTGTGCAAGTCCTCTTAAAGACTTATTGGTCCTGATTCTTATTGAAACTTAGGCCCCTTTACTATTGCTTGGCTAGTGCAAAGGGGCCTTATTTACAGCCAGGCCCATTTATGCTCCTAGAGTGACACAGAAGTCCCTTAGTGTCAATGTAAATCAGGTCATTTGTGGATACTTGTGCACATCTTCCCATACTGAGGAAGCACAGAGATGACTAAAAGGATGTTTGGAAATTCCATTAATATAAATCCTATGTTGGGATGGAAGGATAGCTGGATTTAGAGACTAGGAGCAGGAATGTCTGTGAGGATGTTTGAATACAATACAGATGTATCTGATAGGGGCCTATATTATACCTGGAACAGTAACATTCAGACTAGGAATGTAGGAATTGCCAAACTGGTTCAGGCTCATGGTCACCTAGTCCAGTATCCTGTCTCTTGCAGGGGCCAGCACTGGACACTTCAAAGAAACATGTAAGAACCCCTCCGTGAGCCCCCTGTAGGGCTCATCCTGATATCTGGGGGGTTATATATGGGCTTAACCCCTGAAGCATGAACATAGTATCTCTTGCAAAAATCCGTTAGCATTAATTAGGATAACTCGGGTTATTCTTTTTGTGGAGAGTCTCTACCCTAGAAGGGGTTTGCCAGTGTCGCTATCTGGCAACTCCCTGTAGTGGAGACGCAGTTTATACCTGCAACCGATTGGATGGTATCATTTATACCAGTTCCCCCAGTGGAACGAGCTCTATCTCGGAAACGATTCTGTTACCCGTATAGCCGTGTTTCCAGGTGGGGCGTAGCCCTAACAACTATGGCAATGCCAGCAAAACGGTTTGTTCAGAGCAGGCCCAAGGGGGGCCCAGGCTGTTAGGGACGCCGTTTTGTGGCAGGCACTGGGCAGATTTCATAAGGAGGGGCGCAGGGTGGCCTTCAGCCCCTTGCAAGGGTCCCCCACCACCGCCAGCTCGCTCCAATAGCAGGGGCTGGGGCCCTGTTTCCTCTCCAAGGGCTTGTCCACGCAGGGCCCAGAGAAAGGCTTTCACTCTGATCTGGGACCCGGCTTTTAGCGTGGGCGGCCGGAGCCCGGGGGGCTGGGTTGGCCCCCCAGCGCTGCAGCGGGTCCGGGCCCGCGAATAGCGGGTCTCTCCCGCCACAGACCTGCCCCGGGGCCGGCGGGGACCCGGGGGCGAGGCCCAGCGCGCTCCGCGGCCTGAGGCGGGGCCGCCCCCCCGGGCCCGCCCCCTCCGGCCGGCGAGTTTTGGTTCCCGGGCCCGGCGGGAAGAAGGCGCAGCCCGGCCATGGCGCAGCCCGAGTCCCAGCGCGGCGCCTCAGCCCTGGGGGAGCCGGGCCCCCGGTGCGAGCTGTGCCCGGCGGGGCAGCGCGGCGCGGCGGAGTGGAGCTGCCTCACCTGCCTGGCCTCCTACTGCGGGGCCCACGTGCGGCCGCACCTCGGGGAGCCCGGCGGGGCGCCCGCCTTCCGCGGGCACCGGCTGGGCCCGGCCGGGGAGGCGGCGGCCGAGCTGTGGGCGCTGCGGGAGCGGGGCCGCTGGTGCCCCGAGCACCGGGAGCGGCCCCTGGAGCTGTTCTGCGCCGACTGCGCGCTCTGCGTGTGCGCCCTGTGCCCGGTGCTGGGCGCCCACCGCGGCCACCGCGTCAGCCTGCTGGGGCAGGCCGCGCAGGGCGCCAAGGTAACGGGGGGGGGCGTGTATGGACCGGGCCGGGACCCTCTATGGACCGGGCTCCTGCCTGGCGTCTGCCCCTCTCTGGCCTGGGCACGGGCCCCTGCCTGGTGCTTCATCCTGTTTGCACTGGGCGTCGTGCCTGGCCCTGGCTCACCCGGCACAGCCCTGCCTGGTACCCAGCTGTGTAGAGGGGCCCATCCCCCTGCATTGCCCCCGCTCTGAGTTACTGTGGGTGGAGGACAGGGGCCCGGGTGTTGTGAGGTTGTAGGGCTCCCTGGGGGGAGAGCAACCCAGGGCCACCCCCAGGAGCCCCGACCCAGGAAGCCTGCTTTGTAATGACCATTGACCGGAGAAGGTTCCATGTGGTGATGTGCCGGCAGGCTGCATTTGGGAAGCACCGTCCATCCCTTTCTTAAGGAGGTTGTTTAATAATTCTGATTCTGTGACTGTAAAGAGCATGTTAAGTGGGTCTCCTTCATGCCTCAGATACCCTTTAAGCCGAAAAAGCCCTCCGTCCCCCAGTCACTGAAGCAGTTTTCCTTACACTTTCCAGAAAAGTTACTCTTGGGTTGGAAAGTTTCAGATTCAAAGCAGAATTTTTCAAAAAGATCTGAGCAAGTGAAAATGGGGGAGGAAAGAATAGTTATCGTATTTAGAGGGTTTCAAAATATGAACCCCAGCATTCTCAAGTTAAAATACTATGGTCCTGTTTCGCCACTGCTTTGCGCTTTGTGTAGTCATTTACACCTAAGTAAAAGGAGTGCAAAGTGGGATCAAATGCTACTAGCTATTCTGAGATGCTAAGAGTTTGACGTGTACTTTGCACTGATGTAAATGACTCTTGCAAAGAACTTGGCAGTGGAGAATCAATCCTTTGGACTAGAATCAATCCGGCTGCTTACTTTTGATGCTGAAATGGGAGCCTGAGCTCTTTTGAACATCTGGCTCCTGGTTGTGAGTGCTCTTTGGAACTTCTGGCCCTAAATATCTAGCCTCTGCTGACATCTGCTGGTTTCTTCGTGATAGAGATTTCATTTTTTGGCTGTGGATTCAGCAGAAGAGAAAGAGGCACTCTCCAGGACATGGCATCAATACATAGGCTTTGTCTACCCTGCCAAGTTGTCGACAAAACTTTTGTCTTTCATGGGTGCTTAATCCCCCTGCAAAAGACAAAAGTTTTGCCACGGCAAGTGGCAGTATACTCCTGCCGACAAACTGAATGCTGCTTGCGGGGGTGGAAGTATTTTGTCTGCAAAAGTGACGACAAAGAGCATTTACCCGTGCCGACTTTTAGCAACAGGGCTGTGTCTATACAGCCCTGTCGTTAAAAGCTGTTTGGTGTAGACAAGCCCTAAGTGTTGTTGGTGAGCTCGGACATTGGCACACCAGCCTGGGTTCTGGCACTGTAACCCCCTAATTTCCATCCAGGCTGTCTCTTCTGACAGCATAGTCAAATACGCAGACTGAATACATTGCTGGTCAAAATTTTGTGTTGCTGTGCAAGATGGGCTCCTGCCATTTGTATTGGAGACAGTGTTTTAGCAATGCTCCTGAAGCAGTGCGGTTATTTTATTTAGCCTCTGTAAGAAGTGAAAACCTCACAAGCAAATGTATGCTAGGACTCAAATCAGAGCATTGCAGAAATGTTCTCCAGGCAGTTCTGAGTACTCACTTGTGACTAGTGCTGCAGTGTGCAGGTGTGCGCCCTTGTGCTTGGATTTGAAGCAGGGGGAATGGCATATGTGGCAGGAAATTCTGCAGGTCCTCCTCTCGGAGATTCCACTGGATCATAGAATCATAGGACTGGAAGGGACCTCGAGAGGTCATCTAGTCCAGTCCCCTGCACTCAAGGCAGGACTAAGTATTATCTAGACCATCCCTGACAGGTGTTTGTGTAACCTGCTCTTAAAAATCCCCAATGATGGAGATTCCACAACCTCCCTAGGCAATTTATTCCAGTGCTTAATCACCCTCACAGGAAGTTTTTCCTAATGTCCAACCTAAACCTCCCTTGTTGCAATGTACGCCCATTGCTTCTTGTCCTGTCCTCAGAGGTTAAGAAAAAAAAAATTTCTCCCTCCTCTTTGTAACAGCCTTTTATGTACTTGAGAACTGTTATCATGTGCCCCCTCAGTCTTCTCTTTGCCAGACTAAACAAACCCAATATTTTCAATCTTCCCTCACAGGTCATGTTTTCTAGACCTTTAATCATTTCTGTCGCTCTTCTCTGTATTCTCTCCGATTTGTCCACGTCCTTCCTGAATAGTGGCGCCCAGAACGGGACACAATACTCCAGTTGAGGCCTAATCAGCGCTGAGTAGAGCGGAAGAATTACTTCTCGTGTCTTGCTTACAACACTTCTGCTAATACATCCCATAACGATGTTTGCTTTTTTTGCAACAGTGTTAGACTGTTGACTCATATCTAGCTTGTGATCCACTATGATGCCCAGATCCCTTTCCGCAGTACTCTTTCCTAAGCAGTCATTTCCCATTTTGTATGTGTGCAACTGATTGTTCCTTTCTAAGTGGAGTACTTTGCATTTGTCCTTATTGAATTTCATCCTGTCTACTTCAGACCATTTCTCCAGTTTGTTCAGATCATTTTGAATTTTAATCCTATCCTCCAAAGCACTTGCAACCTCTCCCAGCTTGGTATCGTCTGCAAACTTTATAAGTGTACTTTCTATGCCATTATCTAAATAATTGATGAAGATATTGAACAGAACTGGACCCAGAACTGATCCCTCCAGGATCCCACTTGTTATGCCCTTCCAGCATGACTGTGAACCACTGATAACTGCTCTCTGGGAATGGTTTTCCAACCAGTTATGCACCCACCTTATAGTAGCTCCATTTAGGTTGCGTTTCCCTAGTTTGTTTATGAGACGGTCATGCGAGACAGTATCAAAAGCTTTACTAAGTCAAGATATACTACGTCTACTGCTTTCCCCCCCATCCACAAGGCTTGTTACCCTGTCAAAGAAAACTATCATGTTGGTTTGACATGATTTGTTTTGACAAATCCATGCTGACTGTCACTTATCACCTTATTATCGTCTAGATGTTTATAAATTGATTGCTTAATTATTTGCTCGATTATCTTTCCGGGTACAGAAGTTAAGATGATGGGTCTGAATTACTGGTCAGGAAGACTCGATTTAATCATGGATTTCTTCATAAAGGTGCATTCTGGAATATGCCGCTCAAACAGTTTCAGTTTTGTTTCTACTGCCTGTCCCTCCCTTCTCATATTTATCTCCAGACTTCTTCTCCTTGTTCAGATCTATTCTGCCCCCACCAATCTTTTATTCATTGAACTTTTTGAAATTTTGCACTTTTAAAGAGAGGCAAGGGATTGACTCTGTGTTCACAAATTTGCAGCGGGACAATAAGGTTGAGGTCTGTTATTTCTCACCTCTGTATATTTATTTATTTATTTATTTTAAAACATTTTTGTTGTTAACAAGCATGTTATCTCTGGAGACACAAATCCACAGTTTGAGAACTGCAAAACTAAGCATCTCTGATGGTATCTTCTAGACTGAGCACTGAGTCCCAGTGGGTAGATAGAAAGATTAACCTAAATAATCTATACAGAAGCCTCAGGAACCCCATAAAATTGGGTCCCTAGTCCATGAACTATTGGAACTCGTTTACAAAACTTTCTTAAACATTACATGAATATATTGTCTCATACTATAGAATTAGAATTTATAATCCCTATTCCATGATGAGATATCTTTGAGCTATAATGTATCTTAATTAAAACTATCTTTTTCCTCAAAAAGGATTTATCAAAAAAATCTGATTTAAATTAAAAAAAATCCGATTTTTTAACTTTTTTTTAAAATCATTGATTTTTATCCACCCTGCTTTGATGGCAGATTACTCCTGTGCCCCAATCAGAGGTCTAATGGGACTTCTTTTCCTCTGCCCACAGAGGCCAAGAGTTTCAAGCCTGAGTGCCTAAAGTTTAGGCTCCTAAATCCATGCCTAGCTGTTTAAGTAAGTAGTTTGACTTTCAGCAGCGTCAAGCCAGGCCGCTTAGATACCTAAATATGGACCCAGGAGTTTAACTTTAGGCAACCAGCTTTGAAAATCTTAGTCAGAAGAGACAGTGGTGTCCATGTTGGCCAAACAACGCAAGGTCCTACACTCAACTTGATAGCATTTCTCTGTTTGTCTGCATATAACACAATAATTTTTGAACACTGCATCTGATCTCTTCCAAAACTTCAGGGAAAGTTCTAGGCCTCAGTGGGCAGAAGCCTATTGATTTTGATAAAAATTGGAAAATGAGAACAGGAAAATAAGAAACCCAGGGAGCCTCTGGCATGCATATCCCTTAGCTTTAAACAGGTCTGTAATTGTCTATAGATCAAAGAACTAAAGAATTAACACCTTTCAGCATAACAATGCGGCATGCCTCTGTCTCAGCTCTACCCTTCCTCCCAATGCAGTTTCAAATGTCAGCACCCTGAATGACCAATTTCCAGACAGAAAGGAAAGAAATAATGTAACTATTGACAAGTTATACACATGGATAATTTGAGGGGGATAAGAGAAGAGCACCTAGATGACCTAGTTTTGGGGGGATGGAGGGATGTAAGGAAATCGGCAGGTGCATAGAACATGCCGATCTAATGGTAACTCTTCTGTTTTGTCCTAGTGTGGAGCACTGCTATTAAAAAGCACCCATTTCAGAGGGAGCACTTATATCACAAATATTTGAAACTGGGGCTCTTCAGTCTAGCAGAGAAAGGTATAACAGTCTTATGGCTGGAAGTTGAAGCTAGACAAATTCAGACTGGAAATAAGGTGTGAATTTTTAACAGTGAGAATAATTAACAATTGGAACAATTTACCAAGGGTCATGGTAGATTCTCAATGACTGGCCATTTTAAAATCAAGATTGGATGTACTTCTAAAAGATCTGCTCTAGGAATTATTTGGGGGCAGTTCTCTGGCCTGTGTAGACAGACTAGATGATCCCAGTGGTCCCTTCTTGCCTCGGAGTCTATGAATGAATCACTGTGTGTGCAATGAGCTCAGCCTGCAGAAGCAGTGAAGTGCAGGACATCCTGTACCAGATACAGCCAAGTGGTTATTTTCTCATTCACTCCAATAAAATGTTAATTGGATTTGGTTTGTTTTAAACAGAGCATTGGTTATAGACATGGACTATAAGGTGGATAAACAGCTGGCAAGATCAGGGGTCTCAAACTCAAATCACCACAAGGGCCACATGAGGATTAGTACATTGGCCCGAGGGCCGCATCACTGACACCTTAATACTAAGATACAAAAGCCCCTACCTCTGCTCCCGGCATTTGAAGCATGTCAAAACATTCATATTTGTGTTACTGTCACTCACCGTAAGCCTTAACTTTATATGTATATTAGGGTAATTCTGCTCCTCTTTTCACTCTCTCTAGCTCATTTCTTTCTCTATGTATTTTCACATCACAAGTTAAAACTCTGCTATATCTCCAAAACTGCAACATGTCCATTTCAGAGTCCACTGAAGTTCCCAATGCTCAAGGCCACACTTTTGGGAGTTTTCAATGGCATGATGTTTACTGCTATTAACTTTGATTGTTAAAGGTTTCTGAATCCCTTATCATGCTGTATTATTAGAGTGAAAGTAACAGTGTGAAAGGGTTACTTGGGACATGGTATAGCTCTTATGTTTAAAATCACAATTTAAGCTGTTAATAGGTAAAAAAAACAACAAAAAACTTCAAAAATCTTCAAATAAAATTAGGTTATAGTACAGCCTCTATGCCAGTGGTTCTCAAAGCCGGTCCGCCGCTTGTTCAGCGAAAGCCCCGGCGTGATGGACTGGTTTGTTTATCTGCCGCATCCACAGGTTTGGCCGATCGCGGCTCCCACTGGCCGCGGTTCGCCGCTCCAGGCCAATGAGGACTGCGGGAAGGCGGCCAGCACGTCCCTTGGCCCGTGTCACTTCCCGCAGCCCCCATTGGCCTGGAGCAGCGAACTGTGGCTAGTGGGAGCCGCGATCGGCTGAACCTGCGGACACGGCAGGTAAACAAACCGGTCCAGCACGCCAGGGGCTTTCCCTGAACAAGGGGTGGATTGGCTTTGAGAACCACGGGTCTATACTATGTCCTAGAGCAGAAAACATCTATTGTAACTGAAGAGTGTGACACACATTCACTGGATTTTGAATCCAGGCAATAGTTCCCTGGGTGATTTTCCAAATGAAAATGCTCAGCTGGGATCCTTTAACTGCTAAACACATATGCAGGTGGTATTATTTCTGTCTGAGCAAGAATAGAGATTTCAGGGTGAAAAACAGGCTTTCCCAGTAAGTTTCCCTATGTCTTGCAGAAGTGATATCAGATGGGCAGCTTCAGTATTCAAATACGTGATCTAGTTAACGAGTATCGATATTTACCTTGTATAAACTTGTGATTTGGGGAGTTTCTGACTACATTCTTCTGCTGTAGAAAGAAAAATGGATAATTATGTTTGTAACCATTGTTTATGACCAAGTATGTATTTTATTTTACATGAACAGGAATTCATGACAAGATACTTGAAGGAGCTAGAATTGAAAAAGAAACAGGAAGTTGGCAATATAAGACATATAGAACAAGCTGTTAATGACCTTAAGGTAAAGTGGAAACTTGCTTATTAATCAGGGAGTAGCAGCTTTCAGATGCCACCCACGCTGCAGCCTAGACAGCTGCTCAATCACAAGCATGGTTTTCTAGAGCGAAAGTAAATTTGCTGTCAAGTTTATCTTGTAAATGTTGTGATTAACTTCTCTGTTCCCAATATTTTGTTACTTGGCAAAGGGCTTGTCTGTGTGGGAAGATTATATAGGTATAAGGTAAGGTATGACTATAAACCGGTGTAGTTATGTCAGTATAACCAACTATGTGGACACCCATAGAAGAGGGCCTATTAGCAGTTTAGTTTGTCACTTTGGGAGCGTGTGATGGGTGTTCCCGGGGTGCAACCTTGAACTGGGGTACCGCTGAGCACTCTGTCTCACCAGCCTGGGTTCCCTCTCACGCTGTGACAAGCTGCAGACCCCTCCAGGTCTTGAACTCACACAAACATTCATGGACAGGGACACACCCGAGTCATATGAATGCTTTTGCCAGTCATTCATGAACCAACAATAGAGAGGCCTCAGCCAGCTCCCCCCAGCCTAGGACCCCAGAATTGTACCGTCTTGCCCTGGTCAAAAGCTGACCAGTGTAAGTTTATTAACCAGTCTGCCCCTTCCTCAATATGGAAGGAACATGGCGCAAGCTTTTTGTTAACTGAGCTAAGATTTTTCATACACTTCACTCAAACCACACTGTTTTTAGGTAAAATGTAAAACAAATGTATTAACTATGGAAAGAGAGATTTTAAGTGATTATAAGTAATAAGGGTACAGATCAAAGTAGATTACCTAAGAAATAAAACAAAATCACAATCTGAGTTCTATTAACTAGCCAGGATTTGAATCAAGCAGTGTCTCACCCTGATAGTACAAACACTTTCAGACATAGGCGGGAATCCACCTTTCCTGCCTGGGACCCCCTCCCCAGTCAAAGTCTTTGTCCTCTAGTCATGTTTCCAGGTGTTGAGTTGTGGGGAGTGTGAAGCCAAGTGATGATGTGCCTTCCCCTCTTTCATAGCTTCTGCTATGTGGAGGGAACTTCATTGTCCCAAACAAAGCTCCCAGCCCAGTTTGTGGTAAAAGTGCAGGCACAAGATGGAGTCCAGTGTCACATGATCTAGTCACATGCCCTTGCATGCTTCGATGAGTCATAGCAGCCATTATCCATATATTGGCTAAAAAGTTCACAGGAAGGCCCATGGGTGTGGATAAGCTTCTGACATCTGTTGTGTTTCTTAATGGACCGTCACCTTGAATAGTCCACTCACAGTGTGCTGGCTAGACTGGCTGGCTACCTTGGGGGGTGTCATCTCTGGAGCAAACACATTTGAAATAGTGATACATAGTCAATATTTATAACTGGAGATACAATGACAGCACATACAATCCAACAGGATATTAATGTTCAACAGATCAAGACTTTTAGAATGATACCTCACAGGGCATATTTTGAACAAATCATATTATAATCCTCTCACCATTGTAAATATGAGGGCACCAGGGCATTGCTTTGGGGTACAGAGTGTCGCAGAGGGGTTTAAACTCAACTGAAAAAAGCCAGTCTTGCAGAATAAGAGTGCCCACATGGGGAGTTATACCTGTTTAACTGTACTAGTTTAATTGTTAAAAGTTTCCCATGCAGACAAGCCCAATGTCTTTCTTCACACAACGCAGAGTCAACCTGTGGAACTCCTTGCCAGAGGATGTTGTGAAGGCCAAGACCATAACAGGGTTCAAAAAAGAACTAGATAAATTTATGGAGGATAGGTCCATCAATGGCTATTAGCCAGGATGGGCAGGAATGGTGTCCCTGGCCCCTGTTTGCCAGAGGCTGGGAGTGGGCAACGGGGGACGGATCATTTGATGATTACCTGTTCTGTTCATTCCCTCTGGGGCACCTGGCACTGGCCACTGTTGGAAGACAGGATACCAGGTTAGATAGACTCTTGGTCTGTCCCATTAAGGCCGTTCTTATGTTCAATGTCAAATAGCAATCATAGTCAAACTGATACAGACGGCTTGTCTACACTACAGAGTCATGAACAGTATAGCAATGCTGGCAGTGCCCCCTAGCGTAGACGCAGCATAGCCAACAGAAGGAGTTCTTCTGATGGTATAACTATGCCACCTCCCAGAACGACATTAGCTAAGCTGAGAAAAGCATTCTTCCGTCGGGATAGTTGCGTACCCCAGAATGTTTGCTCACATAGCTACATCGGCTGGGAGTGAGGGTGGTAATTTTTTTTCACACTTCTCGTGAACATAGCTATGCTCGCAAACTGGGCGTAGTGCAAATTAAGCCAGAGACCCATATTGTCTGTTGTTAGGGAGAATTAGCCAACCACTGCCTGCCTCAGAGTGACATCATAGCTTCAGCTCTGCCACAGAACAGTGTATTTCCTGTAGGCACCTGTGCATGGTGCTAGCACCTGAAACAGAAATCCTGCCCCTAGTTTCAATTCTGCAATCAGCCACTTGTTAGTGGGAGCGGAACATATGTATCGGGAGAGCTGTACTGAAATAATTACAAACAGCAAATAATGAACCTCCTCAGCTGGTGTAAATTGATGTAGCTCTGTTGAAGTTAATGGAGCTACACTGATTTACATCAGGTGAGGATCTGACTCCAGTAAAAACAGGAAACTATTACTAATTCTGTGTGGAGAACTGTCGGTGTACTCAGCCCTGAACAGGTAGAAATGGTCCCGGGCACTTACACTCTGAAAGCATCTCCATAGGGTACCCAGCAAATGGCTATCAGTGCAATCTGGAGACCTTTCCACGTTGGTTTGGACATTGACTCCGGCTGTCCCTCACATTAAGATGCCCTCGTTCCAACAATTCTTCTTACCTAACTTGTTTGATAATGGGACATAAAATATTCCCTTTCAAGCATACACAGAAATCCAGTTCCCACATCTGCCAGACTTCTGGAGTCTGCCTGATGTCACTCCAGACACTGCTAGCTAAGGGCTAGATTCTGATGCCCTTTCTCACAGTGAGTAATATCTTACTGTGTGAGTAGTCCCACTGAAGTTAAGATGCTGTCAATGAGAGTAAGGGTATCAGAATCTGTCCCTGAGCCTTTTCACCCAGAACAAAAGTAGGAAAACCCCAAACAAGTGTGGTTGTCTGGACTGTGGCTGGACTGTTTTTGTAAAGGAAAGCTACAGATCAGTAAAACTTTGTGGGAATGTAATTTTTAAAGTCTGACAGAAACATCAGAGACGCTTATACTCGGAATGTGTCTGCCATTCTGTTTTTATTTGTAGGCACACGCCTCGGCTAGTAAAGCATCTCTGGCAGGGAAGTTCACTGAACTCCGGCTACTACTTGATGAAGAGGAACAGCTGACAAAAAAATTCATAAATGAAAAGACTCAGCGGGCCCTCATGATGTATGATCAGCAGACAGCGTCATGTCAAGAACGAATTCAAATCATAGAGAGCTTTTCAAACCGAGTCAGGGAGATCCAACAGCGAAGTGATCCCATTCAGTTATTACAGGTAGTAGTGTACTCTCTTTCTGCCTCTGACATTTAATGGTGAACCACTTTGGAGGCTTATTGTATTTGCTTCTGTAGATATATACGTACAAAGTGCCTTATCCTCTCTTTCCCCCTATTAGTGCCTCTCTATTACTGCCTCTCTGAATAGTCTAGCTCCTGCCCTTCTGGTTAGTAACCCACACAGTCACGGTTCCACCTTTAGACTGGGTTTAGAATGCAGGGATTCTCGCAACAAAATTTTTGGTGACCTCAGAGTTCGGCCACCAACCCTTGCTGGTGGCCACTCTGACAATTTTTCCTAAAATACCTAATTAACTTTAGGAAAAACAAATAAATGTGTACATATACACGTCCAAATCGTTGTAATTTATTTATGTAGGGGTTTTTGGTAAACTCAGTAATGAAAACAATGTACAGTTGTCTCTGTTCTTTACTGGACCTAAACTGAATAGAAACACAGATAAGGTGCTTTGCATGTTATTGTCTTTTGTGTTGGTGGTGGTTGTTTCTTTGCATTTTTGGTTGCCTTTTTTTTTTTTTTTTGCTAGCTAGCTGGGAGGCAGTGAAAAGCGATATTATAAATATCACCTTTCACAGCAGACTATAAATATCACCTTTCACAGCAGACTTAATTTGTGCCCCAGCTTGCCAGGGCTGAGTAAGCCCTGGATGGGAAGGTGGGTAGGGAGGCAGTGGGGGCCGGGGCAATGGGTGGGTGAGGGGTAATGGGAGGCAGCGGGGGGCCAGTGGCAATGGGGAGGGTGGTGAGCCCAGGACCAGTGCCGGAAGACTGGGGCCAGAGGACACAGCAGGGGCCAGCAGTAATGCGGGGGGAGATTGAGCCTGAGGCCAGAGCCCAAAGCCCAGTGGCTGGATCCTGGGGTCCTACGGCTGGGGGCGCGGCCAAAGCCCAGGGCCTGAGGAGGCAGTGGGGGTCAGGGGTGATGGGCAGAATGGTGGGGCTGGGGGATTGAGCCCCTCCATCCCACCGCAAACACCACCCAGGAGGCTGTGGCCAGAAGAAATGCCCCTAGGGCGGCATTTGAGAAACGCTGGTTTAGATCACCTGAATCTTTACCATTAAGTAAAAGAGAGGGACTAAATTATATCCATTTTTCGAATATCCCTGTACGTTTTTACAAGGTCAACACCTCCAGCCCCCTCCCTGTGCCACTTCACTTTAGGCACCTGAAGAGGAGCTGAGCTCTTGGCAGTCTGGCCTATGCATGCTGCAGGGGTAGAAAATTTAGGAGCCTGCCCTTGTATTTTCTGCACTCAACCCTAACAGGGCTATAGGCAGGCCAAATTCCCTTGGTAATTCAACATTTCCCCCAAGATTGCAGTAGTACCCAGCTCTAGGCCACCAGAGGAACTCCTTACACTGGGATGCAGAGTGGCTGCACCAGCACTTGGGCCATTGCTGTTGCTTTAAGCAGGCCAAACATGGGGAGAATTAAAGGGCTTGGTTATTATGGACAGAAGGTTTTGCTGATTGTTTTTGATTTTTCCCTGCATGCTAGAGAAAGAGAGCAGATTTGTGGCTCCACCTCAGCTTTTGAGCACAGGTGGGGGTTTGGAAAGGGAAGAAATGGCCAGAAGGTATTGTCTAACTCTAGGATTTGATTTTGTGTCCACAGGACTACACAGCATCAAAAAAAGAAATACAGGAACAGAGGGCTCCAGCGGAACAGTGGCACCCAGTGCCTACGTCATTTGAGCATGTTATGAACCATTACAGGGGCTTGGCAAGAGCTATTCAGTCTGTTGTGCAGAAACCTTTAGAAGCTCGACTTAAAGAAGGTACCTTTGACAGTGCCGTGTTTTTAACCCTTTCGATTTTGCAGCCTCATGCTGTCTGCTTATTCTTTGTTCACTACTGGCACTTGGTAGTGCTCACAGGCAAACAGTCACTATGTAGCTGTAGTAAATGTAGCCAAGGGTAAATGCGGATAACCTTTTACCCGCTTCTCATTTGGCGAGTAAGGAGTTTAGCTTAGGTTAGCTTTACCCACTTTGCCTTTTACCTTTACACCACTGCCAGGGAGTCAGTACAATCTGAACATGCAGTACTGTTGCTCATTTTACATGACACATGCAATGTGTGTCTGCCTATCGCTGGCAGTTCTGCAAAACCTTATTGGTCTTGACTTTTCTGTTGCTCTTTTTGGCCAAACTTAAACCAAGGTGGGTTAGGTGCAGGTTCCATTTCCCAAAAGCCACCAGGATAAATGGTTCTAGCTTCGGCCTCTGTCTAGCTACAAAATACTGAAAATAGGGACTTAAGGCACAACGTGCTGGGAACTCTCAAATCCCAGTGTCTTCAGTGAGAGGAAAGGGTGTTGAGTGACAGCCCTTCAAAACGAGAGAGCCAGCTCACAGAACTTACTGCTGGGAAAGGCCTGTGAAAACCTCTGGTCCTTCAGTAGCGATGGAACTTACACTAAAAGAAAAGGAGTACTTGTGGCACCTTAGAGACTAACCAATTTATTTGAGCATAAGCTTTCGTGAGCTACAGCTCAATTCCACTGAATGCATCCGATGAAGTGAGCTGTAGCTCATGAAAGCTTATGCTCAAATAAATTGGTTAGTCTCTAAGGTGCCACAAGTCCTCCTTTTCTTTTTGCGAATACAGACTAACACGGCTGTTACTCTGAAACCAGAACTTACACTGTCACCTTGGGGAGACTGTTCCACAGTCTCACTGTCAGGGAGTTTTTCTTGATAGTCAGCCTAAATTTTCATGTTACATTTTGTCCCATTGCTCTTTTAGGGCCCTAACTATTTCCGTTTCTGTCTTTGGAGCTGGCA
The DNA here is from genome assembly GCF_965152235.1 of Eretmochelys imbricata. Lineage (NCBI taxonomy): Eukaryota > Metazoa > Chordata > Testudines > Cheloniidae > Eretmochelys > Eretmochelys imbricata. The sequence goes on from NC_135576.1 coordinate 126,428,099, forward strand.
TCCTTCATGCATTTGTAATCTTGTGTCATCCCTTTAATCGCCTAGGGTGACTGCAGCATGTGTAGACATACCCAAGCTAGCTTTGATCTAGCTAGCTCAAATAACAATAGCCCTGAAGACGTGGCAGCATGGGCTAGCTACTTGAATACATACACAGGGTACCGGGTGGGCTTGTACAGCCATGCTGCTGCAGCTTCACTGCGATTGTTGTGCGAGCTAGTTAGATCCAAGCCAGCTCCAGAGTGTTTACTCCTGCTTCAGTTACACTTCTGATTGCAATGCAGACATCTCCTCCAAGCTAGCCATATGTAGCTTTTCTAATCTTTCCTCCTGAATCAGTCCCTTCATGTTTTTCCTGAGTTGTGAATAGTAATGTAGACCCCAGTAAGATGTTACATTAATTCAGATTATTCCCAGAATTCCTTTGTATCTCACTGTAACCTATTGGTGAGTGTGTATGCCAGTCTCCCTCTGTGCCAATCCATAGAGACTACGAGTTGTTACAGCCCTCACATATACACTGTGCTACAGCCATCACATATACACTAAATACCATCTGCATGTTTAGGAGTACTTTAAATGCATATGCAGCTGTGTTAGGGCAGGCAAGAGTACCTTGAGAAATGTCTCTCCTATAGCCTCGCTAGCCTAGAGCAGTTGCTCATGCTCATTTCTTCTTTATTTTTTTTTCACCACCACTCTCTCTGTGACAGCAGTGTAGAGCTTTCTGACCTTCTAAGTGCTTTAGCTAATCTAGTGATAAATACACACCCTTCCCCCCCTTTGTATTTTTCTACATAATGTCTGCCTGTCAGTATTGACATGCCTGCTGGGAGACTCCTCCTACACAGCTCCAGTGGCCAGAGCTCAGTAACATTTCTCATGCCTGTTTTCTGTGTTCCAAAGGGATGGCTATTCCAGGGCACTTTATAGTCTTCTGCTTTTGTTTTGGATCAACTCTGTTTTCTGCCCTACTCTGTTTGTTAGACGTGCCCCATGGCTGAGTTAACTCAAAGACCTCCCAGTCGCCCCCTTTTATTATTATTATTTATTATTATTATTATTCATGGCGTTACTTATTATATGTATTGCAGTAACACCGGTGAGCCCATCATGGACCAGGACCCGCTGCGCTAGGCGCTGTTCAAACACAGATCAAAAAGACAGTCCCTGCCCCAAAGAGCTTCAGATCTAAGTAATAACCTTCCTAGTTTAAAGTCCCCTAAGAAGGCTGCCTAATTTGAACCTAGGAGGCTCAGCCTCCTATCGCTGCACTATCTCACTCCTAATTACCCTGTGGCTAGCCCAGTGCGTAATACAAGGTTATACTCCGTAATACCTTTAAATAGCAGTGCTATAATAACAGATATTCTCCCCAGAGTATTGAATGCATTCTGAACTGTAACACTTTTTGGGCTAGTTTCTTTTGTTACATGTGGCTTATATGCATTTCTAAGGACAGACCACCCCGGTGGAATATAGGGCTATGAAGAAAAATAACCTCCTCACCCCAGCCATATGGAAACCCCAACTGTTCATAGATTCATAGGTTATGAGGCCAGAAGGCACCATTAGATATGTAGTCTGACCTCTGGTATATCACTCGCCGCCCAGTTACCCCTGAGTTGACCCCGTTGTGAAAGATGCACTAGACAACACTGAGTCAAGTATAGCATGATACAACAGGATAGCTTCAGGAACAGTGGGGAATCCTGGAAGTTTATTGGTGATGTAATGAAGGGAATGAGCGATAGTACTATGAAACTGCCTTTGGGATCACAGCATCTTTGCATGAATCATCAACTGTCTGGCTACGTTCCATTTCCCAATCATCTGTATAGGGAGAATATGCTCTCTGGTTTGTTTGTTTTTTTCCTTGATGCTTCGAAACCAGAGTTGCAGTCCTGTAGCATGATTAGTGGAGTGTGTTGCATACCAGACTCTCTACTGAGTGGCTGTGTTGTGTGTTATGCATATCCATGCTACCAAATGGACTTAGGGTGGGAAATAGAATTTTGTACAAAATAAACTCCTCTGCCGCTAGTAAAGATAATTTATAGTAATTGTCAGCCAATCAACTTGGAAAAAGGGAATGTAACATTTTGCCTTCCCCAGGTTGCTGTTAGAATTTAAAGCACTTTCCCCTGCAAACTCCCCTTATAAGCAGCAGATACGTTCTTCTTGGGAAAACATTTTCTAAACACCCTCTTTTCATTTGTGCCTTAGACGTTTTCAGCAGCCTTAATGCCACTTCAAAGAAGGAGCCTGGTACGTTGCTGAAAACAACGTCTACAGTTGATCGATCACTATTTTTAAAACGTAAGTAACATTAAACCAAACTTTCCTGTGTTCCCAGAACTAATAACCAAGGTCAGGATTTTCAGAAGTGCCTTGAGTTTGGATGCCTCAGTTTTTGGGGACCTAACTTGAGACACTTTCAAAGGATGCTCAGTACTTTCTGAAAATCAGACCCCTCTAGGGTGTCTCATGTCAGGAAACAAAAATTGCTGTCACTTTGAAAATTGTGACCCAGCATTTATATTTACACCTGCAAGTGTATGAACTGGCTAGTGTATCTAATGTAGCTTCTTTAGATATTCCTATTCTGCACATCCTCATGATAGTTGCCTTTCTTAGGGCTTGTCTACATATGAAAGTTAATCTGGAATAAGGTAGAGTTTGTGAATTAATTAAACTCAGAATAAGGCACTGTTATTCTGGAATAAGAGCAGCCCCACATGGAGTTTATCAGGAATAACTCCCTGTTAGGGGGCTTATTCCTTCACCCACTTACTTTCCTGGTCCTTCTCACATGAACAGAGAGCAACAATACCCGAAGTCCAAAGGTGCAAACAGTTCAGTGTTTATTGGGGTGAACTTCCAGCAAGCATGATTCCAGTTTCCTTCCTTAGTGTCCCCCTTCCCAGCTCTAAGAAGAAAAGGAGTACTAGTGGCACCTTAGAGTAGAGCCTTACACCTGTGTCCCTATTCCCATTCCTGCCCTTAGCCAAACATGATTCCAATTTCCCCACCCCCATTCCCTGTTCCCATTTCACCCACCCACTTCCTGATTGACTGCAGACTATATAGTAAACCTTGAGTTCAGCTTAGCGATACCTTAACCAATCATTTTACTGCAATTTAACTAACCAATCCCAACATATTGTAACATGATTATTTAACCAATTATATCCTACCACCTTAATTAGTTTACACCCAGCAAAATTAATTATACAGCAGACAGAAAAAATCACAGAACCAGACAGAGATTATGCAGACGAACAATAGGGAAATGGGGACTACAGTGATAGAACACACAGAAATGAGGATTTCACATCCCAGCTATTGATAAGTGAGTTCTTGCCAGACAGGATGCTATCAAACTAAGTTTCCTTTTACATCTTCTAGGCACTTCCCTTTCTCTGAAGGCTATAGGCATTATCAGGACAGGATTGTATTCCTAACAGCCCAATAGCACCTTCTTTCAATGTGACTAGTTTGGAATGTGAGGATGTGACCGTTGGCTTCCCAGCTTATGGCTGCCTCTGCTGCTTAGCCAGAGGCCTTAGCCTAAGAACAGGGCCTCAGACTGTCACAGTAAGAGAAGGCTCTTACACCAGCAGACAATGATTTTGATTCTCTCTTTTATACCTCTATAACTAGCCAAGTGATAAGAATACACCTAAATTCTTAGAGTATAGGTCTTTACAGACAGGCCTGAATATCTATATCCTAACACTCCCCACATAGACAAGCCTTTCAGAATGACATGGGGCCACCATGTAGCCTATTTGGTGTTTGGTTTTTTTTTTTTTTGGTGGTTCTCTCTCTCCCAGAATGCAGAGGAAGGCTAGGAAGTAAATTGTTTAATTTATTATTATCAGTAGTGTTGTTGTGGGAAAGTTCTGAGTTTTGCATTTTATCCGGAAGATGGTGGGTTTTGTGGCTACTCCAATTTCAAAGCCATGAGCCAGTCACTGAGAAACAGCTGTCTCCTGCTTTTCCAAGTTTCACCCTGGTTGTTAAAAATTCCATTGTCCTTGATGGCAGAAGGTCAGAGTAGCCTGGACCTCACCCATTTTGGTCCATGAATTTCAGAAGCAGAACCTTGAATCCACACTGGGGGGGTCAGTGGAGTGTCGGGAGTGAGAATGTGATGTGCTCACGCTGTCCTGTGTTGCTTAGTTGCTGGATGGGCTGCCATATTCTGAATCAGTGGAGCAGTCTTGGGACTGATGCTGTCCTCCCAACCCTGTTGCACTGCACTAAATTAGCTTGAAGACCATGACGTGGATCTCTCTGGTTAACATGCATGGCCCCTGGCCAGACAGAGATGGAAGAATGGTTTCCAGCAGTGGTTACTGTCTGGGAATCCAGCAGCAGTGTCAAAGCCTCTCTATTGAGAATGGTATGTTCTTGGATAGTTCTCTTTCCATTTGCACCACTTCTGTCTTGCCTGGGGTCAGATACTGTTAACTGCTTTTCATCTAGACACTGATCTTGCTTAAGCACTGAATCTGCTGGGAGGTGTCGCTCTGAGCATTTAATATTAAGGATAAGCAGAGCTAGGTGTTGTCAAGCTGTGACTTGGATCCATGATTTGGGTGATTGGCATTTTGCATCTTTCTATTTCAAGAGATGTGTTTGCAGAGTCAGGAAGACAGCACTGCATTGGTTTACATTTGCTTTGCATTTGGGAAGTTACCTTTGCAATCATAAGGGTTAAAAATACAATTTCTTGGCTACCCAAAGCTGACAATGATGGATTGTTAGAGGAGGTGTTCAATGCTCCACAGGCTGGTGGATTAGTAAAGTCCTCGTCACAAATAACACTGTGGATTATTAAAATTCTTCCAGTTTTAGTAGTCATAGAATCATAGAATATCAGGGTTGGAAGGGACCCCAGAAGGTCATCTAGTCCAACCCCCTGCTCGAAGCAGGACCAATTCCCAGTTAAATCATCCCAGCCAGGGCTTTGTCAAGCCTGACCTTAAAAACCTCTAAGGAAGGAGATTCTACCACCTCCCTAGGTAACGCATTCCAGTGTTTCACCACCCTCCTAGTGAAAAAGTTTTTCCTAATATCCAATCTAAACCTCCCCCACTGCAACTTGAGACCATTACTCCTCGTTCTGTCATCTGCTACCACTGAGAACAGTCTAGAGCCATCCTCTTTGGAACCCCCTTTCAGGTAGTTGAAAGCAGCTATCAAATCCCCCCTCATTCTTCTCTTCTGCAGACTAAACAATCCCAGTTCCCTTAGCCTCTCCTCATAAGTCATGTGTTCCAGTCCCCTAATCATTTTTGTTGCCCTTCGCTGGACTCTCTCCAATTTATCCACACTTTACCTTTTACCAGTAACACGCAAATAAACAAACAGCATGTCTCCATTTGGAGAATGAAAACAGCCAAGCTCATTTTGTATTTTCTAGTCAATTTCAGCACTTTGCTGGAATTTTGAGCTTAACCCTGCAGGGGAATGTTTGTGCGTACACACATATGTACACACACTCTCTCTCTCTCTCTCTGTTTTATCCATGGAAATATTTAACTTAGGTTTTACATTCTTTTTTTATCTCAAATTTTGAGCCATATTTGACCTGACAGTATATCCCTTTAATTATTTTTACAACTTTACAAGCTGTAACTAGAAAAAGAGTAACTGAATCCAGACTTCTCAACTTCTTCTCCTTTTGAGGTCCATCATCCATTTTAGTCCCAGAGTTACCTGCATTCTATACACATTTGACATCCCTTCATATTTTATTGCTGAAAATTACTGATCCCAGCAATGCAGACTCGTTGAGCCAGAGGTTCTAGAGAGAGTTATTTACACCAAAGGAAGGATTCTACTGCTTGTTACATTTCCTGCAGGAGTAATTTTTTTGTCTCCCTCATCTGTTGTCTGTCACAAATTGCATCCTACATTTGGGCCTTGTTAGGGCTGTGTAACTTAATGAAGCCAATTCAGTCTCTTTTTTTTATCAGTGTTTCACCAGTGGATGGCCATAGAGACTGCCAAGAGGAATTACTATAGATGTATTTTTTATAACTATTTATTTAGGAAGTTTTCACAGGTTTACAAATCATTGCCATGTAAATATCAGCAACACAACAATAATGGTTCCAGGTCAGCTTCCTTTTCTGTTTAGAGAAACATTCTGCAACAGTTAACATCAACTGCAGGCAGACACTGTTCTCTCTCTCTAACCAGGGTCTGAAGGAAGAACAGAGGTACAGAGCTGGTAGGTTTGCTCTCCAGGCACAGTGTTCAGCAGTGGGTTCCTCTGCACTGATGCTGATAGTTAGCCCAGGACAAAACCATTCTCATTTGTGTTGCAGAGTGTTCAAGATTGGAGCTGGTTGGGAATTTTTTGGTGAAAGTTTTTTGTGGGAAAATGCTGATTCATTGAAACCAAAACTTTTTGTGGACCCCAAATTAGCCAAGTTGTTAGGGCCCCTGTGTTTTGGGAGACCCGGGTTCAGGTTGCTGTCAGTTGTTGGCTGTTTGTGTGTGCTCTCTGTGTGCTGCACCAGTGCTGCACAGATAGCTGATGCAGCAGACCTCAATAGAACGGCCCAAGAAAACCACCGACTCCGTTCAGTAGCAAAGGTGCCCAGCCAGGTTAATTGTCAACGAAGCACAGTAGTAGCACCCGGTGGACTCTGGGGATATTAAGACATGTATGCCTGTGACAATGGATTCGGCTCAGTGAGTGGCAGGACTCGCTGCTCCCCCTTGGCTGGACAAAGACACCCACTCTCTGACCCCTCTTTTATAAACTGATACAAACAAGTTAGGTATTGCCCCGTCAAGGCTGATTTACCCACTCTGGCACTTTGAGTGCAGAAGGTGGGGGCCCGCAAGGATTCTAAAAATTAATACTGGCCACTCCAGGCCTGTATTAAACTCCCAAGGTTACAGCTTTTCTCTGACCTGGGATGGGTAGATGCTGCCACCACCCAAGTGCAAAAATCCCTTTTGAGAACCCAGGAAGGCACACTTGGGAATTCCTTCCTGTGGGGTAACCACAAGCCCTTCCCCCCCCGGGAAGAGCTGAGAAAGAAAACAAAGGAAATCAGCTGTTGCCATGAGCTAAGTAAATAACATACGCACAAACCTCTTAGAGATACAAAAATCCAATCCTGTTCTTTAAAAAGGTAAATTTTATTAAAAACAAAAAGAAAGAAAATACATCTGGAACTTAGGCTTTTTGCTAGGTTTAAAAAAAACAATTACAAGGATTAAGCATCAAGATCGCTTCTTGAGGTCCAGCTTAAAGGTTACAAGCAAAACAAAAGCACCTGGGCTTAGCACAGAGGAGTCCACAAGCCATAAAGAAATAAAAGAGAGAGAGACCTCATCGCATCTCCCTAGACATTTCCTGATCTACTTACATAGCTTCGGTTTCAAATGAGTAGTTTCTAGGTATGCTCTGATTATTTTCATACCTGGCTCAAGCATTTACAGCTTGGCTCCAGTCCTATCCCTGCTCTCCGGGAGAACAACCAGATAGACAAAGGGGGAAGTTTTTTCCCAATTTTAAAAAGTTGTAGCCTTACCATTGGCTCTTCTGGTCAGGTGCCCACTCCCTTCCTTTTACCTATGGACTTTTTTTAACCCTTTACAGGTAGAGCAAGTAGAGAACAACTGCTAACAGGGATTTTATAGCTAACTGACTAGCTGGGTGTCCATAGAAGGGAGCTACCCTTTCCCCCCCTCCTTCATTTATCACAGCCCCTCTGACATAGTTAGTTACATCCTTTACCTTGTACATGTGGGTTCAATCAAAACATCTCTATCCATCACCCTGCCATCCTGATCTTATTCTTAGGACAAGTCAGTGTGTCCCTGTATTATCTTTGGGGAGTATGTTTACACCATACCCTTGTATCAGGGTGTTCTAGTACTATCCTTCTGGAATGTGTTTAAGTGAATACTTAGTGCCTAGGAGTGCTTGTGTTTTTGCAACACCAGCCCTGTTCTTGCCAAGTTCATGTATCAGATATAGAACCTGCAAGCACGCATCTGCTTTGTAACAGGTTCTGACTTTAGTTCAGACCTCATACCAGGCTCCTTATACCAGACCTAATGTCTCAGGCTCTCTCTTTCTCTTACATTGGTCTTTCCTCTGTTTGATTAGGAGCAAGTACTTGAACCTGGGTCTCCCACATCCCAGGTGAGTGCCCTAACCACCAAGGCTTGTACAACAACTGATTGTGCTCAGCCCTGTCTGGAGCATAATGGAAGACATAACCCTCAGCCCAAGGAGTTCACAGCCTAAACAGGAAACAGTTCAAACACACATGCATGGGTGATGTGACAGGGTCAGGCTAGATGGCTATCGGAGAGTAATAGAAGGCAGATATGTTAGCCCCAGGCTAAGTAGGTCCCTTTTCCCTGGGTAAGTAACAGGGAAGGTTCCAGAACAATCAGGAACCTTCTGGAGACAATTAAGACAGGCTGATTAGAATATCTGCAGCCAATCAAGAAGCTGCTAGAATCAATTAAGGCAGGCTAATCAGGGCACCTGGGTTTTAAAAAGCAGCTCACTTCAGTTTGTGGTGTGCATGTGAGGAGCTGGGAGCAAGAGGCACTAGGAGTTGAGAGTGAGAATCATAGAATATCAGGGTTGGAAGGGACCTCAGGAGGTCATCTAGTCGAACCCCCTGCTCAAAGCGGACTGTTGGAGGACTGAGGTGTACAAGCATAATCAGACACCAGGAGGAAGGTCCTATGGTGAGGATAAAGAAGGTGTTGGAAGGAGACCATGGGGAAGTAGCCCAGGGAGTTGCAGCTGTCGCACAGCTGTTCCAGGAGGCACTCTAGACAGCTGCAGTCCACAGGCCCCTGGGCTGAAAACCGGAGTAGAGGGCGGGCCCGGGTTCCCCCCCCAAATCCTCCCAACTCCTGGTCAGACACAGGAGGAGTCGACCTGGACTGTGAATTCAGAAAAACGGCCAAGCTGAGGGCTGCCGTGAAGCTGCAAGGTGAGCAAATCCGCCAATAAGCGCAAGACCCACCAAGGTAGAGCAGGAACTTTGTCGCAGTGACTATATAAAGATCAAATCACAAAACAATCCAGCTTGTTAAAAATTCTAAGCACTTGTGTCTCTGGCTATCACTCAAGGCTTTGTGGACAAAGTTATTTGCTTAGAAAGTGTGTGAGTGTTGCTTTGGGTGAACACCTTTAATAAGCTGTGTCATTTTGCTTTTTAAAGTAAGGGCCAATAAAGTTTTAACTAGACTAGGAAAAATGTCAAAGCGGCTAACATGAGCTGGCTAAGCCCAACCTAAACTCGACCACCTTTCCTTGTCTAGAAAAAGCTTAACTTTTTCATAGACAGTGTAAAATGACTTTGACTTTGGAAAAAACACCGATATACATATATGTAAACACATACTTTGTGCAAGGAAGTAACAAATTTGGCTCTAGACATTTGCGCCTGTACTAACTGAAAATTTGAAGTAAAATACTACTAAATCAGAATGGTAGCATATCACACCCACTTTGGACTTAGCTTGCACTGGTGTAAATGACTCCATGAGGTCATTGGAAGAATCAGGTCCACAATGTGTATATGTATAACTATAGTGTGAGTACGCACACAAAGCAATGTGCTTAAAATAAAAAATCTGTTTTTCTGCCATTATTCTTTATTACTAAGGCTGTTTGCATAAAAACACAAGCTTTTGCTGTTTATTCCTCACTTAGCCATATTGTATTAGTTTCCCCTTCTATAAAACTAGAAAAATTATACTTGCCCACTTTTGTAAATAGCTTTGAGATCTAGGACCAGATTTTCAGCTGGTGTAAATTCACACCTTTATTCTGGCCCTTGCTCATGAAAAGTACTGTGTAATTACTATATATCACTAGTCAGTGCCCAAATATGTCATCACAGTATTATCATTATCGTGTGACACTAAAGGACAGGTGGATGTTTAAAGACCACATATCCTATTTACAAGCAAAATAATCTTCAGAGTGAGGCAGGGAGGAAAAATAATTCAGAAAATATGGCATGCAGCAGCAAATTGGACTTCCCCCGATTGCCATGAGTTTTCAAAGATAATGGCCAATGGCTCTGCAATCACATCCGCCAATTCCTTTAGCACTCTCGGATGCAACGCATCCGGCCCCATGGACTTGTGCACGTCCAGCTTTTCTAAATAGTCCCAAACCACTTCTTTCTCCACAGAGGGCTGGCCACCTCCTCCCCATGCTGTGCTGCCCAGTCCAGTAGTCTGGGAGCTGACCTTGTTCGTGAAGACAGAGGCAAAAAATGCATTGAGTACATTAGCTTTTTCCACATCCTCTGTCACTAGGTTGCCTTCCTCATTCAGTAAGGGGCCCACACTTTCCTTGGCTTTCTTCTTGTCCAGGTAATCTCCACGCCGGATTTTAGCATTGAGAGGGAAGAAAACAAAGTAAGAAAGGATACAGCCGTGGGTAGGAGAATGCATATAAGGAGGAAGGGCAGTGTGGATACCAGTCTAACAGGTTATATTGGCTGTAGAATGACTGTGCCTAATAGGGTGCAGAATGTGAGCGAGGCCAAACAGCAAAAATTAACATGTTTGTAAATCAATGCGAGGAGCCTAGGTAACAAAATGCAGGAACTAGAGCTACTGGTGCAGGAAGTGAAACCAGATATTATAGGGATAACAGAAACATGGTGGAATAGTAGTCATGACTGGACTACAGGTATTGACTGGACTACAGGTATGTGCTGTTTAGGAAAGACAGAAATAAAGGTAAATGTGGTGGAGTAGCACTGTATATCAATGATGAGGTAGAATGTAAAGAAATAAGAAGCGATGGAATGGTTAAGACAGAGTCCGTCTGGGCAAAAATTACATTGGGGAAGAAAGCTACTAGAGTCTCCCCTGGGATAGTGCTTGGTGTGTGCTATAGACCACCGGCATCCGATCTGGATATGGATAGAGCCCTCTTTAATGTTTTTAATGAAGTAAATACTAATGGAAACTGCGTGATCATGGGAGACTTTAATTTCCCAGATATAGACTGGAGGACGAGTGCTAGTAATAATAATAGGGCTCAGATTTTCCTAGATGCGATAGCTGATGGATTCCTTCATCAAGTAGTTGCTGAACCGACTACAGGGGATGCCCTTTTAGATTTGGTTTTGGTGAGTAGTGAGGACCTCATAGAAGAAATGGTTGTAGGGGACAATCTTGGTTCAAGTGATCATGAGCTAATTCAGTTCAAACTAAATGGAAGGATTAACAAGAATAAATCTGCAACTAGAGTTTTTGATTTCAAAAGGGCTGACTTTCAAAAATTAAAGAAATTAGTTAGGGAAGTGGATTGGACTGAAGAACTTATGGATCTAAAGGCAGAGGAGGCCTGGGATTACTTTAAATCAAAGCGGCAGAAATTATCGGAAGCCTGCATCCCAAGAAAGGGGAAAAAATTCAAAGGCAGGAGTTGTGGACCAAGCTGGATGAGCAAGCATCTCAGAGAGGTGATTAAGAAAAAGCGGAAAGCATACAGGGAGTGGAAGATGGGAGGGATCAGAAAGGAAAGCTACCTTATTGAGGTCAGAACATGTAGGGATAAAGTGAGACAGGCTAAAAGTCAAGTAGAGTTGGACCTTGCAAAGGGAATTAAAACCAATAGTAAAATGTTCTATAGCCATATAAATACGAAGAAAACAAAGAAAGAAGAAGTGGGACCACTAAACACTGAGGATAGAGTGGAGGTCAAGGATAATCTAGGCGTGGCCCAATATCTAAACAAATACTTTGCCTCAGTCTTTAATAAGGCAAAAGAGGATCTTAGGGATAATGGTAGCATGACAAATGGGAATGAGGATATGGAGGTAGATATTACCATATCCGAGGTAGAAGTGAAACTCGAACAGCTTAATGGGACTAAATCGGGGGGCCCAGATAATCTTCATCCAAGAATATTAAAGGAATTGGCACATGAAATTGCAAGCCGATTGCCAAGAATTTTTAATGAATCTGTAAACTCAGAGGTTGTACCGTATGATTGGAGAATTGCTAACATAGTTCCTATTTTTAAGAAAGGGGAAAAAAGTGACCCGGGTAATTATAGGCCTGTTAGTTTGACATCTGTAGTATGCAAGGTCTTGGAAAAAATTTTGAAGGAGAAGGTAGTTAAGGACATTGAAGTCAATGGTAAATGGGACAAAATACAACATGGTTTTACAAAAGGTAGATCATGCCAAACCAACCTGATCTCCTTGTTTGAGGAAGTAACAGATTTTTTAGACAAAGGAAATGCAGTGGATCTAATTTACCTAGATTTCAGTAAGGCGTTTGATACCGTGCCACATGGGGAATTATTAGTTAAATTGGAAAAGATGGGGATCAATATGAAAATTGAAAGGTGGATAAGGAATTGGTTAACAGGGAGACTACGCTGGGTCCTACTGAAAGGTGAACTATCAGGCTGGAGGGAGGTTACCAGTGGAGTTCCTTAGGGATCAGTTTTGGGACCAATCTTATTTAATCTTTTTATTACTGACCTCGGCACAAAAAGTGGGAGTGTGCTAATAAAGTTTGCGGATGATACAAAGCTGGGAGGTATTGCCAATTTAGACAAGGACCGGGAAACGATACAGGAAGATTTGGATGATCTTGTAAACTGGAGTAATAGTAATAGGATGAAATTTAATAGTGAGAAGTGTAAGGTTATGGATTTAGGGATTAATACGAAGAATTTTAGTTATAAGCTGGGGACGCATCAATTAGAAGTAACGGAGGAGGAGAAGGACCTTGGAGTATTGGTTGATCAAAGGATGACTATGAGCCGTCAATGTGATATGGCCGTGAAAAAAGCTAATGCGGTCTTGGGATGCATCAGGCGAGGTATTTCCAGTAGAGATAAGGAGGTTTTACTACCGTTATACAAGGCACTGGTGAGACCTCACCTGGAATACTGTGTGCAGTTCTGGTCTCCCATGTTTAAGAAGAATGAATTCAAACTGGAACAGGTACAGAGAAGGGCTACGAGGATGATCCGAGTAATGGAAAACCTGTCTTATGAAAGGAGACTCAGGGAGCTTGGCTTGTTTAGCCTAACTAAAAGAAGGTTGAGGGGAGATATGATTGCTCTCTATAAATATATCAGAGGGATAAATACCGGAGAGGGAGAAGAATTATTTAAGCTCAGTACCAATGTGGACACAAGAACAAATGGATATAAACTGGTCATTGGGAAGTTTAGACTAGAAATTAGACGAAGGTTTCTAACCATCAGAGGAGTGAAGTTTTGGAATAGCCTTTCAAGGGAAGCAGTGGGGGCAAAAGACCTATCTGGCTTCAAGATTAAACTCGATAAGTTTATGGAAGAGATGGTATGATGGGATAACATGATTTTGGTAATTAATTGATCTTTAAATATTCATAATAAATAGGCCGAATGGCCTGTGATGGGATGTTAGATGGGGTGGGACCTGAGTTACTACAGAAAATTCTTTCTTGGGTATCTGGCTGGTGAATCTTGCCCATATGCTCAGGGTTTAGCTGATCGCCATATTTGGGGTTGGGAAGGAATTTTCCTCCAGGGCAGATTGGAAGAGGCCCTGGAGGTTTTTCACCTTCCTCTGTAGCATGGGGCACGGGTCACTTGCTGGAGGATTCTCTGCTTCTTGAAGCCTTTAAACCACGATTTGAGGACTTCAGTAGCTCAGACATAGGTGAGAGGTTTATCGCAGGAGTGAGTGGGTGAGATTCTGTGGCCTGCGTTGTGCAGGAAGTCGGACTAGATGATCATAATGGTCCCTTCTGACCTTAGTATCTATGAATCTAAGTAGAAAAATCAGTTCTAAGAAAAATAAACTTGTCCTTAAAATCTACAGCAATAGTTGGTATTTTATACTTATTTGTTATTTAATGTGCTGAATTTGGTTAAAATTTGGTTCTCCCTGATATTGTGTCCTCCAGTTTTATGCAAAGCAGTTTTCCTTGGTTACATTTTACTCATAATGTTTTAAACCAGTTTGTAAAAAAACAGGACATTAATTTATAGTTTGTTTTAGGGCCTCTCCCTTCACACGTTTCTTAAACTACAAGTAATCAAAAATGCAGTTTTCCTTAAACCCCCCTCCCTCCCTTTTTTTTAAGTTGTATTTTCCCAACGAAGTTACAATCCTCTACCATAGTCAGTTTCAGTGCTCTGATAGACTTGCCATCATTCATAGGAATTAGGCCTGACTTGTCTCAAGAGATCTCTATTAGTCACTCATGCAAGTTTCAAATAATTACATGTAACATACTTATGGGTTTGGTTCTAGATGCGAGATCTCCAACCCTGGAATACGATAGCCTTCATCCCAGGTTGAGTTTGTCTGAGGATCGTCTTACAGTAAGCTGCAGCTGGAGGAGGAAATTTTACCCTTCTAGCCCCCAGAGATTTGATAAGTTATGGCAAGTCTTGAGCAAAGATGCCTTCTTCTCTGGGAGCCATTACTGGGAAGTGGATGTGCTTCATGCTGGACAAGGATGGTGGATTGGAGCAGCGTTCCCTTCCATCAAGAGACATGGAGACTCCGAAACTTGTCGACTAGGGTGGAACAGAGCATCCTGGTGTATAAAAAGGTTTGACCTTGAATATTGGGCATTTCACAAGGGAGAGAGGACCCTGATCCTAACACATGACGATCCCGAACGAATTGGTGTTTTCCTGGATTACGAGGCTGGCATCCTCTCGTTCTATAATGTAACGGATGGTATGGCCCACCTGCATACATTCCGCTGCAAGTTCACAGAGCCTCTTTACCCAGCACTTAGGCTATGGGAAGGTGCAATAACAATCTGCAAACTGACTTAGGAAGTGATGAGACAAAGAAATGGAGCCTGCTTTTCAATTATGTGTGTGTAAAACTACTTTAAAAGGAGTTATAAATTAATTCTCCCAGATTACAGCAACCATGCTGTAAGGCTTTAAAGGGTGTAGCTACAGGTATATTTCTGACTCAATACTGATCACTAAAATGTGATTCTCAGTACCCAGTTTAGATACTCAGGTCTTTGTCAAATCAAATACCCCAGAAGGTACTATTATAGATGGGTGATTTTTACATGATTGTATTTTCAAAGTGCTCTTCTGCCATTTATGAATGGCATCAGGTTATGGAATTGTAAGAATCCTCCTCAGGGTGTCTAAAAGACTAAAGCAATTTTACACTGTATTTTTGTAGTGGATTGTGGCTTACAAAATAGAACACTGTCCTATTTTAAATTACATGATAGCTATCATAATTTTTGCAACTGACATTTAGAACAGGAGCTAGCAGTCCATTTTATTAAACTACTACCCTACCTCCAGCTGGCTGGAGAGATTACCATCTTGCCATAGGTATAACTCTGAGCTTGGTTTATGTAAGATACAACTTTTAGTTTAATTTTGTTATTTGTCTGAATTTGGATAACTGATCCAGTAACCGAAATAGCTCATGGTAAAAAGCTTCCAAGAACAATCGAAGGATTGCTTTCACTGTTGCTTAAAACTCATTTCAGATTTTCCTGGAGTAAGGGCTTCTATATCTACACTAACTAGTGTTGTTTGGCTCCAGTAACTAGACCTTGAATTGAGCTGATTTAAGTAGTACAGCACACTCGCCACTGGTGGAAGCCTGTCCTACTGTTTTACAGTCAAACTTTCCGTAGATGCACTCCTCCAGAAATGCACACTGCAGCAGTTCTGAAGGTGGCCACCCTTCACCCATATACTAGCAGGGTATTGTGAGAGGAAGCACTGTGATGCTGTACAGCTCCCATTTGGAAGTCGGAGGCATGTAGAAAAGGACCATCTCCACCTTAGATTCTAGCTACATTGTCACTTCCACCGCAGAGCTTATGGAGCTGGGAGATATTACTTTAATTTCTCTCCAGCTTTCTAATTTCAAAGGCACTCAATTATTGCTGCTTAATGAGGACAGTGTTTTAACACACTCACATGCAAGTGGGTTGTTATGCACACCCAACTTTACAAATACAGTAACTTTGAGAGCAACAGTCATAAGAGTGGTGGCTTGTTCTTTTCCCAAATCCATAATACTTAAACTTCAGAATGATTTCTTAGATTATATCCACAAAAGTCCTTTTTCTAGTGTAGACCCAGCTGTAGCACTTTAACTACTGTATTTGCTAACCTTGTGAGAGCACAGGCCTAGCAATGCCAGAGGCACACCTACAATAATGTTCTCATCTGTATTGTAGTGCATGGGATATTAAGAAAAATGCAAGGGCTAGGTCTCCTTGTTAAAATGAAATGGCAAAGTTGCAGCTTTTGTTTGACAAACTTGATTCATTTTTGTTTTAAGTTTTCAATAAAAATGTTTATTTTAACAATCATTTAGCATCATCTTCTACTAAGGCAAGCATACTGAATCAACTGAAGCTCACAATCATGATTCATACAATTTAAGCAAGAAGCTGAATGAAACAACCTCTTCCCCTCTTAAATGTATAGTCTCCTGGCACTGCAGTAGTACGTTTAAGATAAACATTAAGCAGCCCACACCTCTGCTTATATTGTCAGGGTGTCCAAGATACCTAAAGTCATAGGAGGTAGAAAGTTCCATCAACATCATTGATAAAAATGACTTTATCAATTCTAATAAGGTATTTCTCCAGTTATTAAGGTAACTGAAGAGTATTACCTGCAGCCCATAGCTGCCATTTCTTCTAGCCTATAACCCTGCATGCAGGAGCGAAGCAGCAGCAATCAGTTGGCAAGGGGCAAGGCTGCTGTAGCAGGAGGCTGCAATTCTCACTGTAAAGGAGATGATGGGGAGGAAAGGTAGCCAGGAGACACAAATGAGTTGTCACAGTGGAGCAGAAATGCTGTACGTAATCCAGTCTCTAGCATCAGATGATTGAAAGGTGTTTACAAAAAAAAGAAAGGTCACTGGGAATATTTACTGCATAATTGTCTAATGAGACATGTTTCTGCTAGGATAGTTCTACTGAAACTGGTACGTGCATATTGACATCTTAGACCTAGATCATCCCAAAAGGAACCTGTACATACTGTTCACTGAAATAAACCATCACCCAAATAACCCTTACTGCGAGATCATGACAATGAGCAGTATACAAGACATTTCTGAACAGGATCTTTGGTGATGTTGAAGATTACATCCTTTTTTAGCACAATATTACACAACTTCTAATAAAACTGGGTTCATAATTTCATGTAAGTTTACAGCAAATATCTTTTTGCCAACATGACATAGAAATTCTGTTCAGATTCTCATACCTAAATCCCTTCATTTCTAATGTACCATGCTATTAATTCCGAAGAGTATGGCTGCAGTACTGTACTGCACAGCATGTTATGAACAATACAGAAGTGAATGCTTACATTTAGCATTTCACTTTTTTAACATGATTTTCTATTGCATCCTCAGTGATTGTTTCATCTTCTTCAATGTTTATTTTGACCTTTTTGCCAACCAGATCAAAAATTTCTTCTGGGAGGTATCCTTTAGGTTCTCCCACCTTCACTGTGAGCATGGCAAGAGTCAGCACCGTACCTTCAGGGATAGGCACTTTTGCCACCACGGACTTTCCCAGCTACAGAAATACCAACAGAAGAGGGTTAGAAAATTGAGCCAAGTGCATTCTAATTCATAAAGTACCAAGGACAAGCAAAAGAGATGGAAAATGAGGTCTTTTTCTTATCAGCTACAAAGAAAACTCACTGACTTTCCTCTCCCATGTCTGCTCTACTTTCAAAATGCACTCATTTCAAATCAGTTTAGCAAAGATGTCTTAGTATGGAAATCTTCACTGTAAATATAGCTGAATGCCACATTGTATTGAGGGCACAGGTGTCACCCAAATGCTTTCTAGAATCAGGAGTGTGAATGATTGGGGTTCTTCTAGTCACAGTGAAGAAAGCCTACCTTCCCCCACACTGGTCAGGTTACTAGAAGAGAAGAGGTCTATGGATGCCTACGGCTCAAGCCTGACTCTACCAGAGGGCACTGCAGCCAACCTTTGGTTAACTGGAGCTGCACTGTACTTGCCCACCTTGGCAAGATTATCAGTAGAAATATTTATATGCTGACAAAACTAATGAATGAATTATACACAGTAGTAAGTCTGTGCTAACAAACAAACTCTGGAGCATTAGAAGTGTCTACAGATGAATGCTGTTGCTGCTATCAGCAGCAAAAGAGTTTGGGATGGGGATGCAGAAGGAGCAATATTAATGGGAGTAGAAGAGGATCTGCAGTTAAGTTTGCAAGTAACTTCTCCTACATACTAAACAAAGAACAAGTAGTTGTCAGTCTAGTTGGCCTTTAGCTACATGTGAATTCAAAAGGAAAGTTACCTTTTCATTACAGGCCATTTCACAGGGCAAGAGCTGTTTGACTGGAGACCCCATTGCTTTTTCCACCAGACGGATCGTTCTCACCAATTCTGCCAGTTCATTCGGCTCCAGGGATGCCTGGTGATCACTTCCTTTCCATGTTTTGTCCAAAGTCACATGGCGTTCCAGTACTTTAGCACCCATAGCAACTGCTGCTACTGAAATGGCTACGCCAGTCTCATGTCCAGAATAGCCAATGGGGATATCGGGAAAAGCTGACTGATACGCCTTGAATTACAACAAAGTTGATCTGAATTATAAGGATATCAATTTCAGAGTCATAGAGAGCAAATGTAACAATGACTGTAAGTGAATATACAGACAACTAGTGTCATAAAACAAATGGTTGGCTGTTTAACAGGTAAATCCTGCTTTCAATTAACATGAACTAGCTGCACTGCACTACTGACTAGCCTGATTTTGTTTAAGGGGTTCACTGGGACAACCAGCATGAGTAAGGAAGGGTTGGCTTAAAACTTCTCTGGTGTTTTTCCTAGTTAAGTTGTATCCGTCAGCACCTAAATGCCAAAGATAGTGGGTTACACTAACAATGTGTATCTCTGTTCCCATCCAAGAGTCAACTGGACAGAACCAATTTAAAAATGTCTATGAAAGCCTTTGGATACAGATTAACTTTAAAATAAAGCACCACACATAACATTGCAGCAGAGGATACTTCAGACCTGATCCTAAAAGTGCTTATATATGCATGAATAGTCTCTCTGAAAACAATGCAACTACTCATGTGCATTTTGTTAAGCATATACTTAAATATTTTCAACAGTTTTGCAAACATTTATTTTCTTACCTCAGTATCCTTAGTAATTACAAATGTCCATGTGCCTACTACCAACAGGAACATACTATCTCAGGGCACAGATGCATTTTAATCACATTCTTGCTTTTCATTGGAAATATTAATTTAAAGTTTTCTGACCTGACCTACTATCTAGGTTCTTAGTGTCTGATTGCCTACACATTTTTGTTTTATGCCACGATAGAATGCAAGCACAAGATAATATTTCCATGCATATTTCACACCCAGCACCGTTTAAGTGTGCATGTATCGACTGATAATAAATAAATCAAGTTTCTTGATGCCACATTCTGCCAATCAGGGCTCCAGCAGAAGCTTTCACTTTGATCCTTAGGGGAACTAGAGAAACATGATATTTTCTGCCCTCTCAGCAGCAAATACCAGCATCACCAAGATCTAGGAATCAAAGTAAAAGTGCATTATTTCATCTGTGCCCTGCCTTCCCTATACGCTGTACATTACATATGATTCACTGACCGTTATCACATGGAGGTTGACATCTTCAGGCTGAAGAGGGTAAGCACTAGTGCACTGGAGAATGCAGAAGTTGGGATTGATCGGTTTCACAAGCTGATAAACCTTGTGCATTGTGTCCATTGACTGCATCCCACTGGAAATTACCATTGGGCGACCTAGCCGGTAAAACAAACGGTCATTTCTCTCCCAAGGCTTCATGACTTAGGGCTAATCTATATATGAAAGTTGCATTGGTTTAACATAAGATGTGAATTTAAACAGATTCGGTTATACTGGTCCAAAAGGTTGACTACTGCTATTTCAGTGCAAGAGTGGCTTATTTTGACATAGCTGAAACTTGTTCCAAATTGATTTAAGCTAAAGCAATATAAGGCTGGTTAAACTAAACTAAGTGTGTCCACACAGCCTTTTGTACCAGTTTAACTAAATCAGTTTAAAAAAAAAATCACACCTTTAGTTAAACCAGTGCAACTGTGTGTGTAGATAATCCCTGAGATGTCAGAGCTACTAGATCACCGCACCTAAGCATTTATCAAGAATTTCATTTTGCTGTCTGAAATTAGTTAAACTAGAAAGAATGTTATGCCAGCAACAAAAACACCATGTCTGTTGTTCACTTAACGCTAAAATACACTACAAGCAATTGCATTCTATTTAAAGATGCATGACATTAAGTTTGCCTGATTGCTAAAACTGATGCTGTGACAGGTTGAGGGTATGTCTGTGTTAAATTGCTAACCCCATTTTGTTTCATGGGCTCTAAGCCAAGAGGGGAGAGAGCAGGGAGGCAGCTGGAACCCAGAACTCTCCTAGCTGAAGGACATGGGAAAAAGAGGAACAGAGACTGTTTTAAAACAGGGGAGCTTCTTTAAGAAAGGGGCCAGACCACAGAGACATACAAGACGACTAGGCTAAGGAGGCAGGACAAGCTGACTAGCCTATGGATGCTGATCGCACCGAGGACTCATAGAATGGGTGAAATCGGGGAGGGGGGGCACTGCATTTAGGACTGTTTGTTATTTTCTAAAGATCTATATCTCTCTACTGTACTTTGTTAAGAGTAAATTGTTTGTGATTAAGAAATCCCGTTGCTATGTCTGTGTTCCTTGCTTTCCTGCCATGCTGTCACTGAAGGGGTAAATAAAGCTCAGAGTGCCCACAGAGAGGTGGAGCTTGGATGGAACATGTACAAGCAACTGGGGGCTTGGGAGAGCTAGGTCACTGGTTTTGGGGTCTAAAGTGGCTGGACTGCAGGGACCAACTGCTCAAGAAGGATGTTAGATATGCACTCTACACCTGGGAGTGTGCCTGAGAAACCTAGAGCTAGAACCAGGGGCTTAGACGTATGTGGGCTCCAGCAGCTGGCTTCATGCACAACAGACTGGTGGTCCATTTAGAGAGAGCGCTTGGGCCAGGCTGTAACAGACGATCTCTAAAGGAATTCACAAGGAGACATAATCTGAAACTGAGAAATTACTGAAACTGTCTCAAGTGGGAGGTAAATGGTTGGGACCTGATATACTGGGACTCAGTGACGGTTAATAAAAAAGTAAAAAATAAAACCATTCACCTTTCTTTGCTGTTTTTTCCAAATATGGAAAATTGTTTGTATCCCCTGATCCTACTTTAAAAAATGGAACATCCAGTTCATGCAGAAACTCGACCGCCATCTATGAAAAGAGAACACATTTTTTTTTTTTAATTCCTAAAATTACCAGTCCCCCTCCTACTCAACATCAACAAAGAATCACCCACAGTGGATAACTAAGCCCTTCTTTTCCATAAGAAAGACTAGGTAATTGTAACAAAAGTACTTGATATTCAAGGCTATGCACACACATACTCCAACGAAAACGTATCCCTATAGTATCAATCACACCACTTCCCACTCCCGGATCAGGGACAACATATTGAATGCATGGGGCCAAATTCTGCAGACTAACACCCTGTGAAATCCCAAACAGCACTGAATTTGGCCCAAGAAGTTTAGTCTAGCAAGATTAAGTATAGTGTCTACAGTGTGACTAAATTTACTGGCCAGGAAAGGTGCTGGATAGATAGAGCTAGAGACTGATATCGGCTGTCCATGAATTTCTTTGAGATCCTTGGGGCTATATCAAAGTATCTTTGTTGCTATCCACAGAATGAGGAGCAAGAGCACTAGCTTCACCACATCGATTTGCCTATGTGCCTCCACCATGAACTGAAGGTCCCACCTCTAGGCATCAGAGAGTAGTGCAGCTTCCAGGTGTTTTTAATCTTTGGCCTCTCTCAAGTGACATTAATCAGATTCAGCTGAGCTGGTGATTTTTGCTTCAGGTGGTAGTGTAGCCATGATATAGGAGAGGTAGGGGAGGTAATATCTTTTGTTGGTGAGAGAGACAAGCTTTTGAGCTTACACAGAGCTCTTCTTCAGGTCTGGGAAAGGCACTCAGTGTGTCACAGCTAAATACAAGGTGCAACCATTTTTTTAGCATACGTAGTTAATGTATTGTGAGAAACTGTTAAGGTGAAGTGGCCAGTTAACACTTCCACAGTCAAAGAAGAGTTAGTGGGTTACAAGTTGTGGTAATAGTAAAGACACTGGATTTATGACTTAAGTCCATGATTTTTAGTGTCTAGCAAAATTATAAATTTAAGCTCTTACGCATGTCTTTTGAAGGTATTAGGCAGGTTCCTTTGAGGATGACGCCTGAGAGGTCAGAATGGAGTGATCACTTTGTGAAAAGTGTTCACCCAGAGGTAATATGGTGTTTTTGACTTATTTTTCTGTGTGAGTTCATTGTAGAGCATAGTGATTGTCTGGTTTCACCCACATAGTTCTTACTGGGGCATTTAGTGCACTAGATGAGATATACCACATGTTGTGATAGGCATGCGTAGGTCCCAAGGATTTTGAATGGTGTGCTGTGGGGGGTGGGGGTATTGATCATCATAGCGGTGGACATATGTCTACAGGTTTTGCATCTGTTGTTATGGAGAGGGTCTGGGTGCCTCTTTGAGTTGATGCACCTTGGTCTATGGGGAGCTTGCTGGTGATTTTTGTGATGTGGACCTTTGTCCACTAGGAATGGACTCAGATCAACTCATTTCACTCATCAAATGGTAACAACTTTCAGCCAGTTATCAGCCTGGGCTGGATTTGAATCAATGACCCCAAAGGTGAAAGGTATCACCAACCTTCTGAAACAGTGATCAACTCCTCTCTTAGGACTTTGTTTTCTGAAGGCCCAGATGTAAATTACCAGGTGGATACTTTTGTTTATAGAATGCTTTCATTCTAAAGAGAAGGGATCCCCCCGCCATTTTTTAAAATAAAGAAGTCAGAATAGAAAATGATACAAGTCTCTAAACTATTGAGAGGTTCTATAATTGTATATTTAAGAGCTGTTTATTCAGTAGTTAGAGGATAGCAAGAAAAAAAATTATTCCTATTATGGGAAAAATTACTTCAGAACTGTTAAGTGGCATCTGGAAAAAATGTTACCACCCTACATAGGAAGCCAGAAGACACTTCTATTTTATAAATGCAACTAAGAAGATACATATAAAGCTGCATCAGAACATGTGAAATATTAACAGCTTTTCGAAATGTTAATTATACTCAACCCTCTTCTAAAAACTTATGTGCTGCAGACAAAATAATTCAGGTATTATCAGAGATCATGCAATGACTGCCATTACAATTGTAATTGGCCTCTAAGTAGAGGAGTCATCTGGAGGAATTAAAAATAAAACCATTATCAGCAGAGCTGTTACAAAACTCCTCCACACTTGCTCTGTTTTGGGAAGACATTAGAATAGCTACACAACTTTGTCAATGCTGGAAAGGACAGAAAATTCTGCAACTCATTAATTGTAGTTATGGGGTTTATTTAGAGGCTAAGGCCCGGATCTCCAAAAGGTATTTACTCACCAAACTTGCATTGAAGTTAACAGGAGTTAGATGCCTAAATATCTTTCAGGATCTGGGTCTAGGATTTATACCAGAAAGAGGAAAAACAAAAGCAACTATGATCTATTCTAATTTGCCCCGCCTCTATGACGCTAAATCAAATTTCTTGTGCTTACGCTGTTGTAGCTCTTCATAATTATTTGAACTAAATAAACAAATTAGATTTGTGGCCCCCTGTTACCACTGAAAGGGCTTGGGGAAGATTACACAAAATAGAGATATGGAGCCCAGCCCTTCTTAAGCATAACAGCTATTTTCTAACTCTATGCTAATTTTCTAAAAATATATGTTCTAGGAATTATTTTGGGGAAATTCTGTGGCCTGTGTTACTCAGGACGTCAGATTAGATGATCAGAATGGTCCCTTCTGGCCTTGGAATCTATGAATCATTTCTTATGAAAAGTTGGCAAGTCATATGGGAGAGATTCAAGGAATAGGAAATAACCTTGAATGACGCACACGGTGCACACAGAGTGGTTCACTGGGACTCTGTTTTATCTTCACTACAAATTGGAACAGAGTAAATAAAGGAGTCACTCACTTCCTTTATATTTACTTTACATTAATCAAAATCTCTTCCTCATATCATTAACAACTTAACTCTACATCTTCTATAGCACAAAATGCCATTAGTTATGTTCAGTTTATATTACAAATTGAAAAATATTTCACTCCATGAAGCATTTACAGTCAAAACAATAGTCACGATGAGGGCTGCAGGCAGCTCCTTAGACAAATACATTATGCATTTGTGCCTTTTTGGGTCAATATTGTCAAATAAATTAGGAGGGCTGCCTCAGTCACAAGATAGCAGCATCCAAAGTAAAAAAGAATTTATCCTGGAAGGTGCTAAGCAACTTCAGCTAGCCATTGGGAGATGGAAGGGGCTTGGCACTTCATGATAAGTGTTTCGTACTTTGTAGATCAAACACCAAATAATGAAGGGTGGGGTTTTCAAAAGTGTCTCTTTGAAAATCCCACTTTAAGATCCCAGATGTAAGAGCACATGAGGGATTGTTGGGTTTTATTTGTTAATGTAAAAGTTCGCTATCCATTATTTAGCAAGCCTCCCTGACTTGAAGGCAGCATGAAGTGACCCACAACAGTATTTTTGCTCATCTGTTTCTAGGCCAAAATTGAAAAGCAAAGTTTATCAGGCACTTCAGCTGAAACACACTGAAAATGAGACTATACCTGTTGAATTTTCCAGTTAACAGACTTCAGCTATACCTCATGTTCAAAGGATTATCTGTTAACATCAAGATTATGTGCATAACTGAACTCAGCAACTACAACAGTTGAGGATTACAGAGGGCCTTTTTATTTCTTTAGACACACACACACCTTTGATGGAAGCAGCAGAATTATAGGCTTCATGGAGAAAATGTGTTTATAGGAGAGGACTTGAAGGCAGAGTGGGTAAGAGACTGTCAGACAGGATCAGGGTGTTTCGGGAAGAGGGAGTTGGATGGAAGGATTCCTGACCAAAGAGTAGGAAAAGACAACAAGAGGGACCATTAGTTTTGTGGTTTGGGTCATGCAAAGGGGGTATGGTGGCTAGCAAACAGACAAAACTGCAAAATAGCAGGGGCAGGGCTGAGAAAGGCCTTGACAGGAAAGGAATTTGATACAAAGTGAAGGCTGAAGGAACCTGAAAGGAGGAGTGGACCATAGACAGGGTAACATGTAACTTGGGAGAGTTGCCAAACTCTTTTGTAACCAGGTTTAAACTGATAAAGATCAAGTTATTCAGAATTCTGGCTGAGACCTTTTCTTTAACTTGCTCCATTGTGTGTTGGCACTTCAGCGTATGAGAAAATGTATTTGGGGGACATTGGGTAGGAAACATATGCAACTGTAACTGGGGGCTAGTCTACACTGGCAACAGTAAAGCACTGCTGTGGCAACACTTTAATGTGGCTTGTGTAGTCATGACAGAGCGCTGGGAAAGAGCTTTTTCTCTCTCTAAAACACCGACCTCCATGAGAGACATGGCTCCCAGCACCGGTGCACTGTTTACACGGGTGCTTTACAGTGCTGAAACTTGCTGCACTCAGGGGGATGTTTTTTCACACCCCTGAGCGAGAAAGTTGCAGCGCTGTAAAGTGCCAGTGTAGACAAGCCCTGACACACAATGGGACTGATTTAGGACAAAGTTGTACACTGGCTCTAATTTTCATTTGTTTTGTAGTTTAGAGTCCAAACAGACCCTTGATGTTAGTTTAACATACAAATCACACAATACTACAACTGTATTAATGCAAGAATTGCATTTTGCTCTCTGTCCCACTATAGCTCATGTACCTCATCCATGCCAGAGGCTGTGAAGTAGATGCCTATCTCCTTTGCATACTTTTGCAGCTCTCGATACTGGTCACGACTGAACTCCAGGTGGCGCTTGTGCTCTCCATAAGTCTTTCCCCATGAGTGTTTGGAGGTATAGGGCCTCTCCAGGGCTTTTTTGTTAAATTTGTGCTCCAACTCACTCTTCTGGAACTTGGCACAGTCTGCTCCACACTCCTGAAAGACATATCATCTTAGAATCTGCACAGGACAGGTGCCACTGAATCTATAGTTCATAAGTACTGCTGAAAAGAAATACACAGAACCAAAGTAACAGTCTGGCTAACATTCTCATTTTGAGACTTATTTTCACATATAGCAGTGTCTTCTATCTTTGACAGAACTAACGAAAGTAACTGTGTGAGGGTGTCCGTAAAAATAATTTAGGATCACATGCAACAAAGACAAACATTTTTAAAAACCATGTATGTGTACTGTCAACTAATCACATCAATTATTTCCATATTGAATATCAGCTTTTATATGGAAAACACCGATCCTCTATAGACACCTTACTAAAAAGAAAAGGAGTACTTGTGGCACCTTAGAGACTAACCAATTTATTTGAGCATGAGCTTTCGTGAGCTACAGCTCACTTCATCGGATGCATACCGTGGAAACTGCAGCAGACTTTATATACACACAGAGAATATGAAACAATACCTCCTCCCACCCCACTGCCCTGCTGGTAATAGCTTATCTAAAGTGATCATCAAGTTGGGCCATTTCCAGCACAAATCCAGGTTTTCTCACCCTCCACCCCCCCCCACAAATTCACTCTCCTGCTGGTGATAGCGGATGGGCTATCACCAGCAGGAGAGTGAATTTGTGTGTGGGGGGGTGGAGGGTGAGAAAACCTGGATTTGGGCTGGAAATGGCCCAACTTGATGATCACTTTAGATAAGCTATTACCAGCAGGGCAGTGGGGTGGGAGGAGGTATTGTTTCATATTCTCTGTGTGTATATAAAGTCTGCTGCAGTTTCCACGGTATGCATCCGATGAAGTGAGCTGTAGCTCACGAAAGCTCATGCTCAAATAAATTGGTTAGTCTCTAAGGTGCCACAAGTACTCCTTTTCTTTTTGCGAATACAGACTAACACGGCTGTTACTCTGAAACCTTACTAAAGAGTGCTACTTGGAAGTTCAGTGAAAATAACAAAATATAAGTCAAAGTTGCAGTGCCAAGTGGACAGCAATCATTCATACACCAAGCATATATAGTATAGGTAGATAGTTCCTTTTCAGTTTCTTATAAGATTTTTACAATCTCTTGCTTTATTAGGTAAAATCTGACACACTTGTTCAGTCCCCCATCAATTTTTTTTTAAGTTGGGAAAATGGTTCAGATGTTTTCAATTACAGAATTGGGGAAAAAAGCAATTTTTCTATTTAAAAATGCAGCTTAAAAAAAAAAACAAAAAACAGCTCTGGCACCTCAGTGGGAGATGAAGAAACTTAAAATTTGACAGGGACATAGTGCCAAGTGGCAAATGTGCCTTTCATGGATAAGATTCAAATC
Source organism: Eretmochelys imbricata (assembly GCF_965152235.1). NCBI lineage: Eukaryota > Metazoa > Chordata > Testudines > Cheloniidae > Eretmochelys > Eretmochelys imbricata. Next base: position 126,455,587 of record NC_135576.1, read on the forward strand.
AGCTCTGATTTACCAGAGGGATAAGGGTTAAAAAAAATCCTCCATTCTTCACAGTTGCACACTGACTTTTATTATCCAATAACACTCTGTATGGTACATATGGCTCCATACATGTACTCAGTCATGTGGTGAATGAGGCAGGATCCTGCATAAACAGTATGTGATCTTATAGTCAAAGGAGGACCATGGTAGGTTAATTGGGCCACTTCCTCCTTTCACTTCACTAACCTTAGTGTTCCTGTAACACAGCTTTAGATAAATCTTTTTCAGTGTGACACGTCACCAGCTGGGACAGGACTGCTGTCCTGCCTCTTATCTTGTGGGGCACCTAGGCCAGCTCAGAGCTCCATTGTGCCAGCAGATGCCCACGGGCTCTCACTGACCTGCACTCCCAGGGCTCCCTGATCTCTGGAGAGGTTATGTGGGAAGGCAGTGATGCTGCTGGGGAGCGGTGCTGAAATTCACTGCTCACAGGGAGCAGTGAATAGGACACCCCATCCTCTTGCAAAGCTTCTGGGGTCGCCCCCACCCCTGAAACCTGCTCCCCCTCCCCCTAACAGCCCTGCTCCCTTATAGACCCTTCAACACAGCATGCCTGCCCCACCCCTACAGCCCCCAGCACCCTAGCTCCTCCCCAAGCACACATACAGAGCCCTTCCCCCAGAGCCCTCGCCCCTACAGACCCTTCCCCCCAGCGCTCTCCAACCCCCACCCACGCCCCCAGAGCCTCTGCTCCCCACAGACCCCTCACCCCTACAGACCCCTCCCCCACACCCTCTGACCCCACCCACTCCCCCAGAGCCCCTGCTACCCACAGACCCCCTCACCCCTACAGACCCCTCCCCCAGCGCCCTCCGACCCTCACTCACTCCCCCCAGCGTCCCTGCTCCCCACAGACCCCTCACCCCTACATATCCCTCGCCCGAGCGCCCTTTGATCCCCACTCACTCCCCCCAGCAACCCTGCTCCCCAGACCCCTCACCCCAGTGCCCTCCGACCTCCACTCACTCCCCCAGAGCCCCTGCTCCCCACAGACCCCTCACCCCTACAGACCCCTCCCCCACACCCTCTGACCCCACCCACTCCCCCAGAGCCCCTGCTACCCACAGACCCCCTCACCCCTACAGACCCCTCCCCCAGCGCCCTCCGACCCTCACTCACTCCCCCCAGCGTCCCTGCTCCCCACAGACCCCTCACCCCTACATATCCCTCGCCCGAGCGCCCTTTGATCCCCACTCACTCCCCCCAGCAACCCTGCTCCCCAGACCCCTCACCCTAGTGCCCTCCGACCTCCACTCACTCCCCCAGAGCCCCTGCTCCCCACAGACCCCTCGCCCTTACAGACCCATCCCCCCAGCGCCCACCAACCCCCAGCAACCCTGCTCCCCACAGACCCCTCGCCCCAGCGCCCTCCAACCCCCACTCACTCCCCCCAGCAACCCTGCTCCCCACAGACCCCTCACCCCTACAGACCCCTCCCCCAGCGCCCTCCGACCCCCACCCACTCCCCCAGAGGCCCCACTCCCCACAGACCCCTCGCCCCTACAGACCCCTCCCCCAGCACCCTCCGACCCCCACCCACTCCTCCAGAGCCCCTGCTCCCCACAGACCCCTCACCCCTACAGACCCCTCCCTCAGCGCCTCCGACCCCACTCACTCCCCCCAGCAACCCTACTCCCCACAGACCCCTCCCCCCAGCGCCCACCGACCCCCAGCAACCCTGCTCCCCACAGACACCTCCTCCAAGCGCTCTCCGACCAACACCCACTCCCCCAGAACCCCCTAGACCCCGCCCCCCAGACCTCCCGCAGCCTGCTCCCCACAGAGACCCCGCCCCTTTGCTCCCAGCAGAGCGCGGGTCCCTTCAGCCCCGCCCGGCCGCGCGCACCTTGACCATGCGGATCATCTGCTTGGCGATGGCGAGGTCCCCCTGGTGGTTCTGGCCGATCTCGGCGATGATGAAGCAGGGCTGGGCCCCCCCGACCCGCCGGCCCGGGCACAGCTCGAACTCCAGCGGCATCGCGGTGCGCGGGCGAGCGAGCGCGAGCCCCAAGAGCAACGGCCGCCAACCGCCACTGCCCCCGCCCGGCGCGCCACCGCCAGCAGGGAGCCCGGGCTCTGTCACCCCGGGCCTCAGCCAATCCCCGCAAAGCAGCGCCGGTGGAGTCCCACCAATCAAAGCGCCTCATGCGCGCACGGAAGGGCGGGGCTAAGGAAGGTCCGGGTCCGGTTCGGGCGGGTGTGTCAGCCCCGGCCGTGTGGGGTGTGAGCCGCGCGCCCTCTGAGGGGCTGGTTCCCGAGGCAACCCAGCGCCTGATGCCAGCCGGGGCCTAGCGGGTGCCAGCCCTTGGGAGTGCATTGCACGGTGGTGGGCGGGAGGCCCGCGCGGTCCCGAGAAAAGGTCTAAGGCAGGAGTCTGAAGAACCTGATCTTTCTCAGTTCAAACCTGGTTCCGACAGAGTTTGGCAACGCTCCCGAATTACATGTGACCCCGTCTGTGGTCAGCTCCTCCTTTCAGGTTCCTTCACTCTGCGTCAGATTCCTTTCCTGCCAGGGCCTTTCTCAGCCCCCACCCCGCTGCTGCTTTGCGGTTGTGTCCGGGGAATTGGTGCTGGTGTGGGAGTCTTCCCGAGGCGGTTTAACGAACGGGCGGTAGTTGTGGGCGTGGTGGTGGAAATCTGTGAGGGCGTTTAAACCATTTGTCCAGAAAATATCATTGACCTGTCTGAGATATATCATTCATATCCTGGTGTATTTGTCCAGAAATTCTTCTTCGAGGTGGTCCATGAAGAGGTTGGCATATTGGGGGACGCTTACCCATGGTTTTGACAAAGTGTTTGTTGTTATTGTTATGGGTGAGGATGAAATGAATGAGGCTGGTGATGTGTTTGGGGTGGATATCTGAGGGTTGTCTGTTATTTTATAAATATTTGAGGCAGGCAGCTACACTGTCATTGTGAGGGATGTTGGTGTATAGGGATGTGACTTCCATGGTAGCAAGGATTACCCTTCATGCAGCAATGGATGATTTTTCAAAGCCAGTCTCACGTTTTCCTGGGAGGAGGGAGGCTGACATGATTTTTAATGTTTGCGGTTGACAATATTGACACCACCAGTGAGCCAGGCAATTTAAACACTTAATGCCTCACCCACCCTCCACTTGGTCCCCACTCTTAGCCTCGCCTCCCATTGTCGAGTTCCTTTGGAGGATGGGGGAGGGAACTATTTGTACTCAGGCGAGTGACTATTGAAATGGTGTCCTCTAACTCACCAGCCCCACTCCCAGTACGTGTTCAGAGTCCTGGCTACTTACTTTAGTCACAAAAGGACAACGTTACTACTTTCTCCTGCAAAGGTGATGCAGCTATGGGAGAGCCATCTGGATTCTTTTCTGGCTCACATGTCATAATCAGAATTGTTAGCTAACGGGGGCAGAATTGTAAATAAGAGGGGCATGATACAATTATATGAAATAATATGAATGGAAACATTACATTGGAATTTTTTTAAACCCCCCTCCAACATACACACACACACACACACTTTGGTAATTGAACCACTTGCGATCTATCTGCACTTCCTAAAGATATTTGCAGTTAGTTCAAACAAGCTAATAGATGGGGATCTCCTGATACATGGATGGCACACTCCCATACATATCTTTCTACCCCAAACATCACACTTCAGTCTTGACAAAGCATGGTTTAAAACAGATGGGTTGTTGCTGGAACCTAGGACCTTAGAAATATTAGATAAGATTCTTCATATCGTACGTTTCTGAAATTTCAAATATCTTGTCAGTCATGAATAAGGCCTTTGTTTTCGGTTTGTGTTTTGTTTAATTTTTCCCAGGAATTTATCAGAATTTATTATTACAACAACAAAAACTGCTGAAAATCAGTGCAAAAAGTATTAATAATTGTTCTGGATAAATATCGGGGTTTATTTTGGTGGACAGAAGGACAGATTTTCATTTTTCTTCCCATTTTAGTGTGTCAAATCTTTAAACTTATCTGCTAACAGCTTGAAATGTGTACATGGTGGGCGTGAGATTCGTCAGTACGTTCAGAAGCGCACACACTTCAGAGTTTGCATGCGAGCCTGTTTGTTTATCGCGTGTATCTTCTAGACTAATACATAGCCTTACTTCAACAGGCAGCTTTGCATATACACACAGACTAATGTATTGTAATACATATATCTCATGCAATGTATTGTACTCTAATAAAACTTATTTTTTATATATTTGAATTATGCAAAAGTAGGGTGAAAATCAGAAAAAAATGAATCCTACTTTTTGTAAAACCCAGAATTTTTTTCCGTAAAAATTGGTTTAAACTGAAAACAAAAGGGTTTAGTCATGAATCAAGTGAAAAATAGCAGTTATACCAGCTCAGCTTTAAGCATCTACTAGATACATTTTTAATGACATCAGCATTTGATCCTATTCACCATAACCCCTTATTGGCAGGACAAATGCAGTAAAAATGATCAAAAACAATAAGCTTACTCTCTAGCATCTAGCCACTGTGTGGTAGGTTACCTGGCTAGACAGACTGGTCTGTTCTGGTACGTCAGTTGCTGCAATATCTATCAGCAATTTGGATCATTTATATTATATTTTTATTTTATTTTTCACAGCTCAGCAGTAGAGTTAAGGCTGCCTGTCCTGCATACAAAGATATGTGTACCACCACTTCAGGTTGGCTTTCTGATATGCTCCCATTGCACAATGGACTCAGTGCTTACCCATCAGTAAGGCTACATTTTAGTCATGGGTATTTTTACTAAAAGTCACGGGCAGTAAACAAAAATTCACAGCCTCTGACCTGTCCATGACTTCTACTATATAACCCTTGGGAAGTTCGGGGGAGGTGGGGACACCACGGGTGCTGGGGGGAGGGGGGGGAAGGGTGGGCAGCAGCGTGTGGCCCAGGCCCCCCATTGGTGCTGGGAGAGGGTTGGCAGGGCTGGAAGGCTCCCTACCTGGCTCCGCGCCTCCCCGGAAGTGGCGACATCTTCCACAGCTCCTAGGCAGAGGCGTGGCCAGGCAGCTCTGCGTGCTGCCTCTGCCCAGAGCGCCGGCTTTGCAGCTCCCATTGGCTGGGAACCACAGCCAATGGGAGCAGCAGGGGCGGTGCCTGCAGGCGGAGGCAGCACGCAGAGCTGTCTGGCCATGCCTCCACCTAGGAGCTGAGCAGGGGGGATGTAGCCATTTCCAGGGAGCCCCCCAGGTAAGCGCCACCCAGAGCCCACCTCACCCCATCCCATGCCCCAACCCCCTGTCCCGTTCCACACCCAAACTCTGCTGCTGGCGGGGGCAGGCCTGAGATTGCCCAGCAGTGGACGATGCGACTGGCACAGGGGCTGCCTGAGCTGCCCCCAGGCCAGACGCACTGGCTGCTACAGAAGTCACGGAATCTGTGACCTCCGTGACAAACTTGCAGCCTTACTCATTAGTGTGTGTGTGTGTGTGTGTGTATGTATGTATGTGTGTATATATATATAATTGCAGAACTCCTCCATCTCCTCAGAAAGAGGATGGGGTGAAAGCTCCTTCTGGCTTTTTGTTTTTTGCAGCCCTGACCTACCCTCTTCACCTGGGCCTGATTCTCCACTGCCTTGAACTTTGTGTAGTTTTTCCAGCTGGGTGAATTGGGAGGGGAAGGAGTGTAAGGCAGCCTAACGTACTGATGGAGCTGGGCCCTGTTCCATTTTACTCTGCTCCTGCATGTCTCAAAGTATTTTAGGTCCAGTAATTCCAGGCTGGACTCTTTATTTGCAGATTTAATACCAAATCTCTTTTCTACCAATGTTTGAAGGTTTTATTTCAGAAGCAAAGGTGATGTAAGAAAAATACTCCTCTTCCATGAGGCTTCACCATTCAGAATGTAGCAAGAGAAACATACTAATGTCTAACTTACTTTCCACCCAAAGAATGATGACATTGTGATAGGCATTTGGATTAGTGAGATAAGAAGCTAATTGTTATATATGTACAGCAGGTTTCTAGTCAATACATGTCAGTTATTCAGGTCAGCTGTATTAAGAGAAATAATGAGCAGTATGTTTGCTTTTGTTGGATGTGGTAGTGTTTTACTGGCATTTAATGCATTTTAACCTCAGGAAAAATGAATGTCATTGATCACAATTTGCCAGTTCAATTAGGGTGGATGTGGATGTGAATTGGCCTCGTCAGCACTGACCCCCCCCACTCAGTAAGGCAACTCCCATCTTTTCATGTGCTGTGTATTTATACCTGCCAACTGTATTTTCCACTCCATACCTCTGATGAAGTGGGTTATAGCCCACGAAAGCTTATGCCCAAATAAATTTGTTACTCTCTAAGGTGCCACAAGGATTCTGCGTTGTTTTTGTTGATACAGACTAACATGGCTACCCCTCTTGAAATCTGTTTTAAGTGTATTAATGGAGTGTTGGTGAAAAGTGCTGTATTGACAGCTCTGGAGAGACAAGTGCTCTGTGTATCCAGCAACACATTACCTTGAAGCACAACTATCTTTGTGTGAACTCAGGCTTTGTCTACGCTGCACTTTTGTCGGTAAAATTTTTTTCGTTCAGGGGTGTGAAAAAAGCAAACACACCACCGAACAACAAAAGTTTTACCGACAAAAAGCTGCCGGCTTTCTTCTGCCAACAAAGGAGCTCTCTCCTGCCGACAAACTGCGGCTATATTGTGCACCTTTGTAGTGGCACAGCTGTAGCAACACACCTGTGTCACTAAAAGGTGCATAGTGTAGACATAGCCTTAAGTATTCATAGAGTAAGGTACTAAAAGGAAGTGTGGTGGAATCAGATCCTAACTAAAATTAACAGGGCAAAGTTTATAGTGTGGTTCATCTGGATTTATGTTACCTCTACTTGTTTCTGTTATGTATACAGAATTACTATTCTTTAAAGCAGTGGTTCCCAAACTTTTTACCTTGTGCCCCCTCCCCCCCCCCCGCCGCCCATCTGCACCTTCCCTGCCATCCGGAGGTGGGGCCAGGAGCAGGGCGATGGCTCTGGGATGGGGTATGCAGACAGGGGTAAGAGGGCTGAGGCTGGGGCCAAAGCTGGAGGCAGGGGCAGGAGCCAAGCCTCGGCCAGGGGCTGAGGCCAGCAGCCGGTGCCCCAGGTGCAGGGACAGGGCTGGCAGCTGCGACCGGAAGCAGAACCCCAGGAGCGGGGCTGGCAGCCAGATCTCCAGGCGTGGGGCAGGCAGCCAGGACCCCGGGAGCGGGGCCAGCAGTCGGAACCATAGGCGTGGGGCAGGCAGCCAGGACCCCGGGAGCAGGGCCAGCAGTCGGAACCACAGGTGTGGGGCGGGCAGGCAGCCAGGACCCCGGGAGCAGGGCTGGAGGTCGGAACCACAGGTGTAGGGCCAGCAGCCGGGACCTTGGGCACAGGGCCGACAGCTAAGGCTGGGATTGGAGCCCCAGAAGCAGGACCAGCAGCCAGGACCCTGGGCATGGGACCAGCAGCTGGGGCCAGGAGCGGAGCTGTGTGGTGCTCCCTCCCTGACCCCTTGGGGGCTGGTCCAGGCCTACTGTGATCAGACAGCAAGTATGAAAAATCGAGACAGGAGGTTAGGGGTAATAGGTACCTATATAACACAAAGCCCCAAATATCGGGACTGTCCCTGTAAAATCGGGACATCTGGTTATTCTACCCGGGCCCCAGCCACGCCCTCCCCAGATGTTCCTCCGCGCCTCCCTGTGGGAGCATGCTGCACAGATTGGGGATTTCTGCTTTAAAGAGTAGTGCTGTTGAATATAAAATTAAGCTTGTGTTATACATTACACTTTTGTATGTTGATAATGGGGCATAGGTGAGTATGTTGCCCAAACTGTTCAGCCTTCAACAGGCTGCATTATATCAGCAATGTAAAAAGGATCTTGGAGTCTATGTTACCTTGAGAACTTTAAAATATACAGGACCAAATTAAGCAGGTGCAACTTCCAATGAAATCAACAGGAGTTGTGCCTACTTAAACCAGAGATGAATTTGGCTTATAGAGGTGGAAGTGGCATAAACGGAGAAACTCTTGCTGTGTAAAGGTTCAGCACCCCAATGTAGCCAACTTTCATGATTTTATTGGGAATATAGTGTGTAAGAATAGGTTAGTAGCCATTTAAATAGTTTGTGAGCCTCACCATTTTTTGCATGTTTTAGAAGCTGCCAGAACCAGCCAGAGCAGCAGTGTGTGTATATGCAGTGAGACCTTGCATGATGCGTACATTCAGTGAACACAGTTATCTGGACCCTGCACTACCTGTGTAATTCCTTTATAGCATGTTTATTATGTAAAGAGCAAAAGACACAACAGTGAATCTTGCAGTATTATTTTTTCAAGGGTTCTCATGAATTTCTTCAATAGTGTGTAGTTTTGTTTTTATCCAAAATGTCAGCCCTCTATTCCTACCTGTGGAACTAAAACCACAGTCTATCCCTGAGGACGGCCAAGATGGCTGCCCTGTCCCTTTGACCTTTCAGGGGAAAGCAAAGCTGTTCCCAGCAGAGATGGCCTCCATCTCCCATTGTTTTCACTGTAGGGTGGGACCCAGGCTGGCTTCAGGGAACATGGTGGCTTTTAGTCGCCTGTGAGGCCAGGTAGGGAACAGGAGAATGTGGAGGTGCCAAGAATGAGTTGCCAGGAAGTGGAATGTGTTAGGAAACTAGGGAGGAATGTATCCCAGTCAGAGTTTGGATAGCAGGAGGCAGAGGGGAATGTGGGGAGTGGGAGGCAAGCTGGGGAGTGGGAGGCAAGCTGAGGAGTGCAGGGGAATGTGGGGAGCGGGAGGCAGGCTGAGGGGTACAGGGGAATGTGGGGAGCAGACTGAGAAGGGTTGCAGGGGAATATGGCATGGCAGAGAGTGATGGGTAGGGGAATGTGAGGGGGAAGGAAGGAAACATGGGGGTAGGTGAATGTAGGAAGTAGTAGGGAATAAGGGAACATGGGGAAACATGTTGGGGAACATGGCAGGTGAATGCGAATGGGAAGCTTCCTGCCTTGTCTAGAGAGGGAGTGGGAGGAAGGGCATAGAATGGCAGCTCCCCAGAGTTGCCAGTTTTGTTTGGACATATTCCTGGAGGTTTCATCACATGACATAATCTTTAATTAAAGATTAATCTTTAATTTCTGGAGACACCAGGAAAATCCTGTAAGGTTGGCAACCCTCCATACCCAGAGGATACAGAAAGTAAGCACAGTCCTCTCAGCGGGTGCAATGGGGATGTCTGCCTTTTTGAGAAAGTATTGAAGCTTGAATTTTGAACCTGAGACGGTCATACACAAATTGAGGGTGTGAGGCTTCCCTAGGTGAAAAAAAGCTGGAAAGCACATGAGAAACAACATGACTTTTTTTTCAAAAAAGCTCCTAATTTTTTGAGATCTGACTCATACTTTTCAAAGGCTTGGAGTCGGCAGTACTGGGAGATGTGTGATAGTAGCCACATTCCAAGCAGTAGAACCCCCCAGCATACAATTACTTACTGCTGCTCTCTCCTTCTAATGAAAATTTGGAAGATTTATTAATTGACCTTAATGAGGTAGTTAATGTACTCCCCTCTGTGATAAGTAAATGAGAACGTCGGGATGCGGAGCCACAGACAAGAGCTGCTGCCTGACACAAACTGCTGGTGAAGTGTAGCAGGGGGGTGATGAACCAGTGCAGGCAAGTGCAGTGAAATCTTGACTAAAAAAAATTTAAAAGCTGACTAGAAAGAAGAGAAAAATTCAGTGATGTTCTGGGTGTGGCTGACAGGTGTATGGGCAGAGGGAGGTGCTCCACAGGGACAGTAGCTGAGCTGGCTGATGTATACACTGTTAAAACTATTAGTTACACTTGTCCACTTAAGCAATTAGCGTCATTAAAGGTTGGCAAAGTACTGAGAGGTCCAGGTGAATTAGGTCCCTACGTTCTAAAAGAACTAACCAGGAAAATAACGTTGAAGGTTTCTGATATCTCACTGAGCAAAGGGTTCATACTGGAAAGGGCCAAATGTAATTCACTTATGTAAGCCCCAATCCAATAACCACTGACGTAACTGAAAAGACTCCCACTGTTTTCTCTGGGGGTCAGATCAGGCCTTTAGGGTGGAAATAAGGGCACACCATGGAGTGGCTGTTGAGAGCTTTCACCTGATGTTCATAGTGAGGCTGATCCTGGAAATAGTGATATGGGGCCAGGTTGGAAAACATTTCGCTTTCCAAATGGTGTTCATGGGGCAGCTTGAATTGCCACTGCACGTATTGCTCAGAGTCTCTGGATATAGGGGCAGATCGTACAAAAAGCTGAGCACCTTCAACTCCCATTAAAGTCAGCTGGAAATGAGGATGTTCAGTACCCAGGGCCGTCCCTAGCCATTTTGGTGCCCTACACAGCTCCCCCGCACAGTGGCATGGGGGTGGCCCCAGGCTTCCGTGGGGGGGCTGGTCCCAGGCCTCCGTGGGGAGGCAGGAGCAGGCTTGGAGGGTGTGACGGAGCAGGGAGTGGGGAGGATTGACCTGGGGATGTTGCAGGGGAGTTTTACTGGGACTGTCTGCATTGGTAATGAGGGTGGCTTCACTGGAGGGACGATACCTGAGCCTGTAACCTGAGCCCAGGATGGGGGGGGGGGGCAGGTGACACCTTTTGCCCAGGAAGTTGGACAAAGGCTGGGGGAGACTGCTGGAGGGGCTTTTGAGTTTGGAAGTGGACTGGGGAAACAGAGGGAACCCCAGGGCTGGGGTCTAAGCTTCCTGCCCCCCGGATGGACCTGACTGAGGGTGTCCTGTTGTCTGTACCTACACGCTCTGATTTGGACTGTGTTCCTGTTGTCTAATAAACCTTCCATTTTGCTGGCTGGCTGAGAGTTGCAGTGAATCACAGGAAGTGTGGGGTGCAGGGCTCTGACTCCCCCACACTCTGTGACAGGGGAAACCTCGCCCCCCAGCAGGAGCCAGCGGAGTGGGTTGGGACTGGGTCACTCCACTTCCTGCCTCCCGGTGATTGCAGGGCGGGCCTGACCCCGCGCTCACGGGGGGTGGGAAGTGGAGTGACCTGGCCCCAGCCCGCTCTGCTCTGATCCCCCGGCTCCCAGCCTTGGGACTGGGGGCAGGAGGGAACCGCCCCCCAGCACTCACCGGCGGAGCGGCTGGAAGCCGGCAGCACGGAGCAGGCTGGGGCCAGGTCGCTCTTCCATTTACCGCCATCCGGTGAGTGCAGGGTGCCCGAGCCCTGCTGCAATCCTGAGGGAAAGGGGCGGGAAGAGGCAGGGCTAGGGCAGAGCAGGGGCTTTGGGGAAGGGGTGGAGTGGGGGCAAGGCAGGGGCGGGAAGAGGCGGGGCAGGGTCCTGGAGCAGCATGCAGCTGCATAGGGCACCAGGAAATGTGGTGCCCCAAATTTCCTGGTGCCCTATGCAGCTACGTACTTTGCATTTGGGTAAGGACGACCCTGTCAGTACCTCTCAAGATCAGACCCAGATAGAAGCATTTATTCTTCAGGGATGTTAATTTGTCACCTTTCACACACATTATAGACAGCCAGACAGCTCTGCCCATAGTTAAGGTTGCCTGACACTTTTCTTAAAAGACCCTGTTTTCAGTTGTTAAACTTTATCTGTTTGGGCTGAAATTTCCCAGGCTGGGTGTCTGCCTCAGGCTCAATTATTTTTCAGAAATAACAGTAAAAACCAGCCATTTCTTAGAACAAGATTAGGAAAAATACATTATTTTGCCTATGTTAAAAAATTCTTACAGTTGTTTCATTGAGAAACTATAGCACTTCCATGCTTTCAAGCAGAGACTTGAAAATTGGCTGGCGCGTCACTTTCAGGTCAGGGGTGTGCTTTTTGCTTTTCCTATGCAAAACTGCTCAAATCTGGCCAAGTTTTGAGTCTCTGAAAAATCTCAGTTTGCACATGCTCAGCAGAGACCTGTTAGAGTTTGACAGCTAAATTCTCCCCCATCTGCACTGAGCATGCTCCATCCCATCACAGTTCCCCGGTGCCTTGGACTGTGGTGGTGGATTAGGACTTTCCCTGAAGTTCCTCTACAGCCAGGAGTTACTGTGGTGCTGGACACAAGGAGACCTTGGTGCCCACAGCCCAGGCAGTAACAAGCAGAAGGAGGAACCGGGGGACAGGGACTGGGACATGGAGCTGAGGGGGAGGGACTGTGACTCAGATGAGGTGGTGGCATGGGGACTGGCATGTGAAAATGCTGGGTGACTGGGATGGTATGTGGCACTGAGTGGTGATGGGGGAGACTGGGCCTAGGACAAATAGCCAGGGAGGGGCAGGGCCGTCCCTAGGGGGGCCCAGGGCGGAAGTGACAGATTCGTCTCTTCTGGGACCAACCATGCTGGCCAATCGCACCGTCCCACAGTGCCCCCCAAAGCAAGGGGCTCAGAATGGTTGCCCTGATTTGCCCTACCCAAGGGATGGCTCTGGGGAGGGGTGAGGGGAGATTGGACCCATGACAGGGCTGGCCATAGGGGCAGGCAATCAGGGAGCCAGCATTTGGGAGCACCAAATCATCAACAAGGTGGGGTGTTTGGGGGAGGGGGAGGAGGCCTTTTCGGTGGTAGAGGGCAGGGCTGAAAACTTTTCTGCCCTGGGCAACAAAGCACCTAAGGCCCTGCATGGAGTAGGGATATAGAGAGACTGGGCCAAAGAACCGAGGTGGGGTAAAGGGGAGACTGAACTTGGGACATGGAATCAAGTGTGGGATGGGGGGAGGCTGGGACTGGGAGAAGGACAGGCTAGAGGGGATGGGGCTGAAAGGGTCAGGCTTGTGGGGATCATAGAATCAATCATAGAATCATAGAATATCAGGGTTGGAAGGGGCCTCAGGAGGTCACCTAGTCCAACCCCCTGCTCAAAGCAGGACCAATCCCCAATTTTTGCCCCAGATCCCTAAATGGCCCCCTCAAGGATTGAACTCACAACCCTGGGTTTAGCAGGGCAATGCTCAAAGCTCTGAGCTATCCCTCCCTCCCAAAAGTCCAATGACCCAAAAGTCTCTGTCCCTGGTCAGGGCAGCCCCAGAGTTGGAAAGTTTATCTGCAGAGCTTTACCTCCCAACCTGGGTGGAGATGGGGGGGGGGGGGGAAGAGAGAGAGAGGTAAGGGGCACCTTACATGATCTGAAGCTGACCGCCCCACAGCTCCATAGGCCTTCGCTCCGCTCTGCCAGCTGCCCCACGAACTGCTTTGCTCCACTCCATGGCCCACAAGCAGCTCCCGCCGTCCCACGAACTGCTCCGCGTCCCACAAGCAGCTCCCACCGTCCTATGAACTGCTCCACCAGTGGCAGAAGGGTCTGTAACCACTATAGCTCACTCCTCACACAACCTGGAGGAGAACCAGGATCCTGAGTCTCACCATTCCTCTGCTGTCAGCAAATAGCTATGAAACTCACTGACAAACCATGTGCCTTATCTCCCTCTAGTCAGTGCCTGGCCCTCATAGAAGATGATGGCTACTGGTATCAGTCTGTCAGCTCAAGTGGCATAGGTCTGTGCAGTGGATTTCTAGGTCCTAATCCTGCTGATGAGCCATCTGGGTGTCAACATGGTGCCAAGTGATGGAATTTCTGTTTTTTCAGATTGCTTTTTTTAAAACCCAGGGGAAAATATTGCCCCACTATTAAAAATGTACACCTTATTTCCTGGTTTTGATTGTTTTCCTCCTTGTTCCAGTAGGTGGCAATATGCTAATTTTAAAAGGAAATCAGTTTCCTAGAAAGAAAAGGAGTACTAGTGGCACCATAGAGACTAATCAGTGGAAAATACAGCCCAACAAAGAAAATAACAGAACGCCACTAGCCATCACCTTCAGCCCCCAACTAAAACCTCTCCAACGCATCATCAAGGATCTACAACCTATCCTGAAGGACGACCCATTACTCTCACAGATCTTGGGAGACAGGCCAGTCCTTGCTTACAGACAGCCCCCCAACCTGAAGCAAATACTCACCTGCAACCACACACCACACAGCAGAACCACTAACCCAGGAACCTATCCTTGCAACAAAACCTGTTGCCAGCCATGTCCACATATCTATTCAGGGGACACCATCATAGGGCCTAATCACATCAGCCACACTAGCAGAGGCTCGTTCACCTGCACATCTACCAATGTGATATGTGCCAGCAATGCCCCTCTGCCATGTACATTGGCCAAACCGGACAGTCTCTACGTAAAAGAATAAATGGACACAAATCAGACGTCAAGAATTATAACATTCAAAAACCAGTTGGAGAACACTTCAGTCTCTTTGGTCACTCAATTACAGACCTAAAAGTGGCAATTCTTCAACAAAAAAAACTTCAAAAACAAAAACAAAAACTCTCCAATGAGAGACTGCTGAATTGGAATTAATTTGCAAACTGGATACAATTAACTTAGGCTTGAATAAAGACTGGGAGTGGATGGGTCATTACACAAAGTAAAACTATGTACCCATGTTTATTCCCCCACTCCTCCCCTCGCCCCCCCCCCGCTCTTCCTCAGATGTTCTTCTCAACTGCTGGAAATGGCCCACCTTGATTATCACTACAAAAGGTTCTCCCACCCTCCCCCCTTGCTGGTAATAGCTCACCTTAAGTGATCACTCTCGTTACAGTGCATATGGTAACACCCATTGTTTCATGTTCTCTGTGTATATAAATCTCCCCACTGAATGCATCCGATGAAGTGAGCTGTAGCTCACGGAAGCTTATGCTCAAATAAATTGGTTAGTCTCTAAGGTGCCACAAGTCCTCCTTTTCTTTTTGCGGATACAGACTAACACGGCTGCTACTCTGAAAACTGTTTATTAAGGTTACATTTATAAATAGTTCATAGAGGGTTAGTAAAATACTAATAAATGTTTTAAGCATGTTACAGATGTGAGTAACATATTATAAATGGTTATAAGCCCATCATTTGAAAGGATTATAGATGGTTATAAGCAACCTATTGATGTGTTTGACTCTATAACAATTGATTAACCATTTATTAAAACATCTTTTAATCATTTAATTCTATAGAAACCATTTATAAATGTAAACTTAATACAAAGTATGCTTGGAACTATGTAAATAATTACACTGAGGGACTCAACACAAATTAATTGATTAACAGAGCAACTAATTAAAGCACCTTTATTAAACACCATTTAATAAAGATGGAGCAGAACTGTGCTCTAAACATTGTGGTATTTGGAGCAGTTTCTCAAAGAAGTTGTCTGATATGGTTAGTCTCTTGTTTAGGTTCCGTCATATAAAAACTACCCACTGGTCCTCACTACAGCTAATCTATATGTATCAACTTCATAGTTTTAATACACCATGAAGTCCTTCTCCATTGTTTCTTGCCAGATGTGCAGCTATCTGCCTTCAAGTACATTGACGACTGCATGGCATCTTAGCAATCAATTCCATCTGTGTGCTACTGCATGACAGGAAGGCTTTGGCAGGCTGGGGATGCTGTACCTCCTTTCCTAGAGGATCATTAGACATGCCAAGTTCTTCCCACACAGATACACCAAGTTCTTCACACCTCCACAGAACTAGCGCACACCCTGTGCTTGAGGCAAGTTTCCTGCCCAATCCTGTCAGTAAAGTAAGTGAGTAAAAGATGCCTCAAGAACATGAATTTCTGATTTCTATTAATTACAGAGCTCCAGAACCAGTAGTTTTCAACTCTTCCAAGTTGTAGAATCTCTAATAAGTACTTTGCAATAGCAATTGTGCAATTGTTTTTTGATGAACACTATATGTAATGGGTGAAATCCTGGCCCCATTGAAGTCAATGGGAATTTTGTCATTGACTTCAGGTGGGCCAGGTTTTCACTCAATATGTATTGCCTATTTTTTTTGTTCAGTAAGAACACACATACACTTTTAAGCCTTTACCTTTAGTGATAACAGTGCAAGAATCACAGGCAATATTGCCCCTTCATGTTCTAGCTGGAAATTGTCCCTGTCATTAGATCCCACACAAATTCTGCCAGTGAGTGACTTGAGACTATGAGAATGTCCATGTTTCACTCTATGCACTTCTATTAGTACAGTTTGACTGCAAGTCAAATAATGAGCTCTTTTAAAGCTTAATACTTTCTAGCAATTCAAAGATTCCTAAAGCCTTTGATGGATACACATGGTTAGGTGCAGGCTTTTGCAGTCTCATGGGAGTTGCAAAATCTTTTCTAACTGCTTAGAGGGGAAAGTGTGAGGCTGAGTTTGACTTTTTTCCCCCCCCTATTGCAAAAGCCTGTTTGAACATTGCCTCAGAGAATCATTGCTTAGGATCAAGGTGGCTGTCTTGGATTTAGCTTCCTACCTGACACCACTAGCAGCACAGCTGTACCTGGGACTCATTTCCCCCATCCTCAGTCTTCTTTTCCCCCTTATATTTGGCTCAGGTCTGACATCCATAGGTGTTTCCCTTAAGTCCATCAGACTGCAGCCCTGCAAGCTCACATCTCAGGGGAGAGGACTTCCTCATCTGTGGTGGTCAGGCCAAGAATCCTGAGTTTCGATTAGGTTCCATACATCCTTTCTTCCCTCTTGTTAGAGGCTGGTGGTGGTTTCACCTCACCCAGACAGTCTGTAATTCTGTAAGCAACAGCCTAAGACTTAATGGAAAACAAGACATTCTAAGCCTCCATTGCAATGGAATCTGAGTGCCTCACATCCTATAGTGTATTTATCTTTACAAAGCCCTGTGCCTAGGCAGGTGCTATGTTACAGATGGGTAACTGAGGCAGACACACGAAGTGATTTGGCTAAGGTCACATAAAGGAACCTGTGGACTTGACCCCATTTCTCCTAAATCCTAGGTTAGCACCCTAACCCCTGGACCTTCTTCCCTTTTCACCTGCTATTCAGCTTTTCTGAATAGCCTGAGAAGGAGACAGAATTTACCAATGTACATTGCCAAAGAGCCACAGTAATACGTAAGCAGCCCCCCATGAGTTCCCCCCCACACTTCCAGCACCTCCCGCCCACTGGCAGCCCCGCCGATCAGTGCCTCCTTGCACCTCCCGATCAGCTGTTTCGTGGTGTGCAGGAGGCTCTGGGGGGGGGGGGAGGAGTGAGGGCACGGCAGGCTCAGGGGAGGGGACGAGGAAGGGGTAGAGTGGGGGCAGGGCCTGGGGTAGAGCCAGGGGTTGAGCAATGAGCACCCCCCGTCACACTGGAAAGTTGGCACCTGTAGCTCCAGCCCCGGAGTCGGTGCCTATACAAAGAGCCGCATAGTAACTTCTGAAGGGCCGCATGTGGCTCTGGAGCCTCAGGTTGGCCACCCCTGGTCTATTTTGTAAATCCATTAATTGATGGATCTCTTATTTTAAAAATAGCCACTATTTTGTAGAGACACAACAATGAATCGTGTGAGCTTCTCCAGCAGGTATGAAGCCTCATGACAGAGACTGGGACATGTCCTGCTCACCGTTCTCATGTAAGCAGACTCGTTGATTCCAAATGTGAATGGACAAAATTAGGGCCCAGTCCTGCAACTACTTACTCCAAGGCCTAGTGCTTACTATGGAGTATAATCCTACTGAAGTTAATAGAACTATGCCGGGATAGCAAGCACTCTGGACCCTGGTAACACTAGAAGCTCTGAAAGACTTCCAGAAATCATATCCCTACTCATCATGGCTGGTGAAATCCAGCAAAAACTAGCTAAGTCCAAAATTTTAACAGGGAAGGCCATCTGCCCACATCCCTGTAGCATCTAATAGTCCAGCGAATTTTCCAGAAACCATCTTTGGACAACAATAGTCTCACAGCTCACCACCTGCCCTACCTAAGTAAAATCATACAAACATTATCAATGATGTGACTCCAATAGAATGTACATTTGCCAGTATCCAAGAACCTTCACAAGCAGGGTTCAGCGCAGGTCACAGTACAGAAATGGCTTTCATCACACTTATGGTCTCCTTGTTGTGGTGGACGGAGCTGAAACCGCCATGCTCATACTTCTTGACTGAGTCACAGGCATCAGCTGCAAGGTCTTACTGACCTGCTTTCATCACCTGTCTGAGTGAGTAGCATAATTCAAAGTTGCTTCTCTCCAACAGATCAGAGAGTAGAGATGGGCAACAGCTCCTTGTCTCCAAGCCCTCACACAGAGATCAGTCCTGCCCCTCCTTTTCAACAACCCTAGGAAAAATCATTAGGCATCATGGACTCCAGGGCTGTCAATGTGCTGATGTCACCAACAGGCTTTACAGCTCATTCTCAGCAGTGCTGGTGTCACAAAGCCCATGTGAGATAAGCCCACAGATAAGACACAGACATAACAATACCTACAGGAGACAAGCACCTGGCTGAAGCTCAATCGAGGTGAGACAGAAGTGAAAGCTGGTAGGAAGAGGTAAATGATCTGAGGATCTTAAAAGAATATGACCCTGTCCTCCATCAAAGGCACCTGTCAAGATTGCCCAGGTAACATGAAGCATTGCAGTACTGCAAGACTCATCCCTGCTTCTTGGGAACCAGGTAACAACAATACCAAGAATGCCTTCTTCCACCTCTGCGGATCCAGGAGACTTCACCTCTTTGGATCAGAGAAAGACCTCACAATCCACCGTGATTATCATACACATTGTAAGGAGAGTGATCACTTTAGATAAGCTATTACCAGCAGGAGAGTGGGGTGGGGGGAGAGAAAACCTTTTATAGTGATAATCTCCCATTTTTTCATGGTTTGTGTGTATAAAAATGTCTTCTGTATTTTCCACAGTATACCTCCGATGAAGTGAGCTGTAGCTCACAAAAGCTTATGCTCAAATAAATTGGTTAGTCTCTAAGGTGCCACAAGTACTCCTTTTCTTTTCACAATCCATGTTTGTCACCTCTAGATCGGGTGACTGTAATTCCCTCCATTTTGGGTGATCAATGAGGGCCAACCCAAAACTCCAGCTTCTTCACCTGGCAGTAGCCTCTTACTGAGTTGCAAGGAACACACGACACCAGAGTTCCACACTCCCCTTCTGGGAATGGGCCCAGTTCAATATCCAGTCCTAAACCTCAAAATCTTTAATGGGCTGGGACCAGGTTAGCTGCTCATAAGACCACAGTGCTCCTTGGGGACACGGATGCTCCTAGAGTAAGAATATTGGCAGCTGAAGGCAGGGTGAATTGGGTACTGGACCCTACACAGTGAAATAATCTACCAGGGGAGACCAGAATGCATTCCAGACTCACCACCTTGAAAGCTCAGTGCAAAATGCATGTTCCTGCAAACGCCTAATGTAGCCGTAGTAATGGGGCAAAAATGATTTTATATAAATACATATATAGCTCTTACCCCAGGTAGGTGAGAGAAGAGCTCAGCCTGGTTTGTCTTGTGCCTCTCTTCTTTTATTATCTCCATGCCTGGCTACTACAGCAATCCATACTCTCTGTGTATCACAGCTAGCCAGATTGTTAAAAGACTCTTTTTCTACATGTCACAGGTGTTGAATTGTGACCTGGCTACTATACTTGATGACATCACTCCTCTGTCACCGAGTGGGGCTTTCATAACACCTGACAAGTAGTCCTCCTACAGCTTGCACTCTCATCCCTGTTTCTTGCCTAACCATACTAAGAACATGAGGATGCAGTTCACAGAAAAGAACCACAACAGCTTGGTCTTGCAGGCCCTCAACAAACAGAGAAAGAATAGAGAGTTCTGCGACGTGGTACTCAGCGTGGACCAGCAGGTCTTCTCTGCCCACCTCAATGTCTTGGCGGCTGTGTCTACCCACGTGAAGAATCTGATCTCAAGCAATGACATGAAGTTAGGTGATGAGCTCTTTATCATCATCGATGCTAATTTCCTGAACCCTACCTTGGTGGAGCAACTGCTGGACTATTTCTACACTGGTAAGGTGTTGGTGTCTGAGAAGAATGTGGAGGAGTTGCTGAAGGGGGCTAACTACTTCAACTCAGAGTCTCTAAGAGCCCACTGCTCTGACTTCCTCCTAAGGTCCCTTAAGAAGAACAACTGCCTGTGCTACCTGTTCCTAGCCAACACTTATGAGCTGAAAGAGGTGGCAAACAGTGCCTATGCTGGTATTCGTGACAACTTCTACTACTGGTCGGGCCCAGAGGGAATTTCAGACCTCCTGCGCTGCCCTCACCAGATCTTTGGCAAGCTGCTAAGGGATGAGAACCTTCACGTGCAGAACGAGGATCAAGCCTTCCTTGCCCTGCTCCAGTGGGTGAAACACAAAAGGGGAGAAAGAGATAAGTATTTCAAAAAGTTCTTCCCCTACATTCATTTAACTGGTGTCTCAACCAAGATGCTGCTAGCTGCCAGCCACGAAGTGCTGCTGTTTGAGAGTCACTCTGGCCCCCTGGCTCAGATGGAGACCATTTTGAGTGACAGAAAGCAAGAAAGTCCTCAAAGTCTGCTGCTTTTCCAAAGAAAGGGGGCCTTAATGGACTCAGTGGTGATTTTAGGAGGCCAGAAAGAGCACGGTAGATTCAATGATGGGGTTTTTGCTTACATTATTGAGGAGAACATGTGGCTAAAACTAACAGAGATGCCATATAAAGCAGCCGCTCTCAGTGCAACTTCAGTCGGGAGGTACATCTACGTCTCTGGAGGAACAACAGAGCAGATATCTGGCTTAAAGACTGCCTGGAGGTACGATATAGATAACAACTCTTGGACTAAACTGCCTGATCTGCCCATAGGTTTGGTCTTCCATACCATGGTGACATGTGGGGGAGTGGTGTACTCCGTAGGAGGCAGCACAGCCCCAAGAAAATATGTCTCTCACATCTACAAGTATGACGAGAGGAAAGAGAAGTGGATGCTGGCTGGGAAGATGAGCATTCCTATGGATGCAACTGCATTGATCACAAAGGAAGACAAGTCTATTTATATTGTGACAGGAAGATGCCTGGTCAATGGGCGTTTCTCCCGAGTAGGGATGGTGGATTGCTTTGACACTCAGACAGGGGAAGTGGTACAGTACCTCACCTTTCCCATTGAATTCAATCACAAACCTCTGTTGTCTTTTCAACAGGACAACATCCTGAGCATACAGAGCCACAAACAAAGTCTGAACATAAACCTGCAGAAGATTAAAGCCAACAAGTCCATGAACACTGTGCCTCTCTTACCAAATAACTATACTTTGGATTTGTCTCATGCGGTATGTTCTATTGGTGACAACAAGGTGTTCGTGTGTGGAGGCATCATTTGTGCAGGTGACAAGCGACCTGAAGATTATTCTGTCAATCCAAATGCCTACCTGTTAGACCAAAAGACAGGGGAATGGAAAGTTTTGTCTGATCCTCCAGAAGCTCTGGATTGCCCAGCTTGCTGTACAGTTAAACTACCTTGCAAGATTCTCCGAAAAATTGTAATAAGATAATTTGGAAAAAACAAATACAATTCCTAGCAATAAAGAATGATTGAATCGCTGATACAAACAAATGATACATTATGAATTCACTTTGTTTCTTTATGTCATAGCAGATTCCAGTGGATGTTACTATTTAGCATGCCCATCAGTGGTTCCTCATTCCAAGGAATAGTCACTTATTTGTATCTCAAAATTACAAATTTGATGTTCCTTCACTTTGAAGATTCTTTATTTCACCAACAGAGAATCATGTGCCTGAGATTATAGAAAGCGTTTTTAAACTGAAAGAAGGAGTCTGGCAGTGTTTTAAATTTCATGCATAAATATTTTTGGGGTGCCCCTCATTTTGGCTCTCAGTCACATGTTGCATTCCATATTTGAGTCTAGCCAGGTTCAAAAGAATGCTGTGCAACAAAGGATATCTACATCTATTTACGAATCAAGGGCCTGCTCTTGTTCGCATGGAAGTCAATAGTTGCTTCAAAAAAGAACTAGATAAATTAATGGAGGATAGGTCCATGAATGGCTATTAGCCAGGATGGGCAGGGATGGTGTTTCTAGCCTGTTTGCCAGAAGGTGGGAATGGGCGACAGGGAATGTATCACTTGATGATTACTTGTTCTGTTCATTCCCTCTGGGGCATTGGCCACTGTCAGAAGACAGGATACTGGGCTAGATGGACCTTTGGTCTGACCCAGTATGGCCGTTCTTATGTTCTTATGCTTAGCCATTGAATTACATGGAAGTAAGATCAGGTTGGGGGTTAGAAGATACATTAATATTCAAAGGAGGTATATTTAGTTGATATGAGTGGGTAGTCAGGGAAAACTCAGAGTTTAAAAAATACAGTGGTGGCCGGAGAGTGGTAAGGGGATATAGAGTGTGTCGTTAGCTTGACCCAGGATCCTGAAGTGACTCAAGAGCCTCGTCTATGCTACAAAGTGATGATGGCTGCCAGCAATGGATCTTCCCGAATGAATGTTGATAATGCTTTCATGGCTAGTGTCGATGGTACAGAACTGTTTTCCTCACAGTTACAGAAAGTGTGATTGAGACTTACCAAGAATATTTGAGGCCTTGATGGACTCAGGAATGATTATTTAGAGTCCTAGAAGGAGCATGGTAGGTGGATTGATGAGGATTTTTGCTTCCATTATTGAGGGGGACATAAGGCTGAAACTAAGGGCATGTAATTTCCAGCTTGAGGAGACATACCCACGCTAGGTCTGATCAAGTTAATGCGCTAAAAGTGTAGCAGTCCCAAGTACAATCCCATCTGAGACCCTAGGTATGTAAGAAGAAAAGGAGTACTTGTGGCACCTTAGAGACTAACCAATTTATTTGAGCATAAGCTTTCGTGAGCTACAGCTCACTTCATCGGATGCAAGGTGGCTAGTTCCTCCTGCTGCTGTGGCTACACTTCTGTTTTAGCTGGTATGTCTCCTCGAGCTGGAAATTACGCCTCCAGCTCCCGTGAAGGCATACCCTGAAAGAGATGCAAATAAAGCAAGTGGTGCTGAAATTGCTCTTATCCTACCTACACTAGAAGTAAAACCTTTTTCATCACCAGTTCAGAGGGTTCCATTGCGGACAAGTGTTGGCAGGAATGGGCCAGTTTCCCAATGTAGATGGAGTTTTATTCTTTACTCTCTCCCAGTTGGGCACTGGATTACGTGACATGAGTTGAGGTATCAGTCCTGTTACTAATAGATAGGTGCTTACATCAGAAACCACCAGCACTGTCCTTAGCAGCTTCAGCAGAGACCCCAAGAACTGAACGCTATGGAGAATGAATTGCTCTTCCACTTAGGTCAAGGTTAAAGCAAGTTGGCAGGCCAGCCTTTAGCTGGAGAACTTCAGTCTTCACTGTTGTTACTCAGGCCACTGATATCAGTAGGACTACCCACATGTGTGAAGATAAGCATGTATGTAAGTGCTTTGCTGAATGGAGCCTTAGTGTTATCTTTTCCAGATTTAATTCACTAACTCGTCAATAAGGAAGTATTTCCATGTCACTGTCTATTTCTAGATTCACTGGTGTTTTGCATTCTTTCTTATTGTGGGGATGGGAATAAAGTAAGTCTGTTTAGATGGGAATTTGAAGTTGCTTACATTCCCCAGTGGAGTTCCTCCATGTTGTAGTACTTTTATTCTTTATAATGCAGCCTTTCCCCTGAGGAAGAGATCATTCAGTTATTTGAAAAAGTGCTTCAGGTATGGCTGCAAACAGGTAACTTGCTCTTGTTTCTTAGTAGATATTTATTTCAAGCTGAAAGCGTTTTATAGAGAGTTGAAATTGCTGCCTGCTGGTCTCTTTGGCATCTGTTCTCATGCTGTATAAGCATCTCTGATAGCTCTCCCCAATTATTGCATGGTGATGGGGAAAAAATCTTTATAGCATTAGGAAATGCTGTGAGAATCAGTTTTCTTTCCTCATTTCCTTGATTCTGCATTATTCTTGCTGAGAAGCAAATACCCCAAAGAGAATAAATTGAAAATCCAGGGAGAATGCCAGTTTGGTGACATTTTTTGATATTCTAAGAAAACCTGCTGAGCCTAACACTACTTTTTCTTTATCCGTATCCTCTGCCTGCTGTGCTGGCTGTCCTTAGACTGTGAATTCCTCCATGCATGTGCTGTCCCTTCTTGAATGTTTGCCCAGTGCCTATGAGCACTGCTGTAAATAAATTATCATGAGAACATGCGATTGCCCCACACATCCAAGACGGAATCAAATCTCACTACTTCTTTGTCCAGAAACATCTCTAAAATCCACCCATTTCTTTCTATCCCTTCAGTCAAAGCTCTCAACCAGGTCCTCATCATCTGCTACCTTGGTTACTGTAACTCGCTGTGCACTCCCAAATGCTCACATTGGCCTCTTCCAGTCCAGTCATAGAATAGCTGTTAAGATTGTGAAACTACCAAGGAAACACACAATGTCACTCCCTCTGTGACTCGTCCCCTAGCTTCCCTGCCTC
This sequence comes from Eretmochelys imbricata, assembly GCF_965152235.1. Taxonomy (NCBI): domain Eukaryota; kingdom Metazoa; phylum Chordata; order Testudines; family Cheloniidae; genus Eretmochelys; species Eretmochelys imbricata. Next base: position 126,479,910 of record NC_135576.1, read on the forward strand.
CATTCTATTAGTTCAAGCTTGTTGTCCTTGCCTTCAAAACCCTCTTTACCTATTCTCCCTGGCCTCTTTTCACATCGCCCCCCTTCCCTCCCTATTGCTGCTGGTGCCATTTGACTGCTTATCTCTGCTTTTTTCCACCCCACCCCTCATGCATGGAATGCCCTTTCTGAGCTCGTCTATAGAGCCACTTCCTTCTCCTCATTTGCATACCTCCTGAAAACCCACTGTTACTGTAACCACTACCAAAACCTAACCAGTTTATAACAACAGCAAGGGTACAGAGTTATTTGGGATAGTCTACATGTCTATGCCAAAAAGAAAGACTATACCCCCACCCTGGATCACTTAGTACTATCAAAATGTTGTTTATGACCATAAAGCTCCTTTACTTATTTGTATGTTATCGTTTTTCAACCTTCCATCCATGTGAGTTCTTTTGAGTAGGAATCAGATTTCAGAGTAACAGCCGTGTTAGTCTGTATTCGCAAAAAGAAAAGGAGTACTTGTGGCACCTTAGAGACTAACCAATTTATTTGAGCAGAAGCTTTCGTGAGCTACAGCTCACTTCATCGGATGCATACTGTGGAAAGTACAGAAGATCTTTTTGTACACACAAACCATGAAAAAATGGGTGTTTATCACTACAAAAGGTTTTCTCTCCCCCCACCCCACTCTCCTGCTGGTAATAGCTTATCTAAAGTGATCACTCTCCTTACAATGTGTATGATAATCAACTAAAACCCCTCCAACGCATTATTAAGGATCTACAACCTATCCTGAAGGATGACCCAACACTCTCACAAATCTTGGGAGACAGGCCAGTCCTTGCCTACAGACAGCCCCCCAACCTGAAGCAAATACTCACCAGCAACCACATACCACACAACAGAACCACTAACCCAGGAACCTATCCCTGCAACAAAGCCCGTTGCCAACTGTCCCCACATATCTATTCAGGGGACACCATCACAGGGCCTAATAACATCAGCCACACTATCAGAGGCTCGTTCACCTGCACATCCACCAATGTGATATATGCCATCATGTGCCAGCAATGCCCCTCTGCCATGTACATTGGTCAAACTGGACAGTCTCTACATAAAAGAATAAATGGACACAAATCAGATGTCAAGAATTATAACATTCATAAGCCAGTCGGAGAACACTTCAATCTCTCTGGTCACGCGATTACAGACATGAAAGTTGCGATATTACAACAGAAAACTTCAAATCCAGACTCCAGCGAGAAACTGTTGAATTGGAATTCATTTGCAAATTGGATACTATTAACTTAGGCTTGAATAGAGACTGGGAGTGGCTAAGTCATTATGCAAGGTAACCTATTTCCCCTTGTTTTTTCCAACCTCCCCCCCCAGACGTTCTTGTTAAACCCTGGATTTGTGCTGGAGATGGCCCACCTTGATTATCATACACATTGTAAGGAGAGTGATCACTTTAGATAAGCTATTACCAACAGGAGAGTGGGTTTGTGTGTGGGGGGGGGGGGAGAGAAAACCTGGCTTTGTGCTGGAAATGGCCCAACTTGATTATCATACACATTGTAAGGAGAGTGATCACTTTAGATAAGCTATTACCAACAGGAGAGTGGGTTTGTGTGTGGGGGGGGAGAGAAAACCTGGATTTGTGCTGGAAATGGCCCAACTTGATTATCATACACATTGTAAGGAGAGTGATCACTTTAGATATTACCAGCCGGAGAGTGGGGTTGGGGGAGAGAAAACCTTTTGTAGTGGTAAACACCCATTTTTTCATGGTTTGTGTGTATAAAAAGATCTTCTGTACTTTCCACAGTATGCATCCGATAAAGTGAGCTGTAGCTCACGAAAGCTTCTGCTCAAATAAATTGGTTAGTCTCTAAGGTGCCACAAGTACTCCTTTTTTTTTTGAGTAGGAACTGTGCCTTTTATCTTTGGAAAGTGATTAGCACCCTAAAGTGATTAGCACTGGGAGAAACAGAGAATAGTGACTGAGAGGTTTAAACACACCCTTCTCTTTACTCCACCCTGGTCATCTACATTTAATTAACTCTCAAGATGACAAATCTATCTGAAGAGTTGAGTCATATCCAGGTCCACTGGAGTGGGGAGGATAATTGTAGTGGAAAGAAACTAGGGTGACCAAATGTCCCAATTTTATAGGGACAGTCCTGATATTTGAGACTTTGTCTTATATAGGTGCCAATTACCCCCCACCCCCGTCCCAATTTTTCACCCTTGCTATGTGGTCACCTTAAAAGAAACGGATATAAAGGTAAGTAAAATATGGACTGTCCTTGTAACAGAAAAGCGTTCACAGCAAGTACATACATAAGAGACGTGCCAAAAAGAGGATAGGTATTTAGAAATTTGGTCACTCTCTTTAGTGTATTCAGAGAATCTAGAATCTTTAGCCAGGTTCATTGAATATTAATACCTGATTCTGAATAAGTAATAAGGAACATATGCTGTAGTATGTTAACATTAATTGTATCTTTGCTTTAATAAAAAGTTTCAAAAAAAAAAAGAAGAAAAACTAATAGAAACAAAGAGTCTCATCTTTTTCAAAGTATGTATCAAATGGCTCTAGCTAAATTGGAGAATATATGCAAATTAGTTGTCACAGATTTTAAGAAAGATGAGGATTAGGAATATGATTTATAGTCCGTGGAAGTCCGTAGGAATCTTTCCATTGACTTCAGTGGGCTGTGGATCAAACCCTAGTCACCTGCACCCACTTAATGTTAACTGTCATCAGTTTTTGATTTCTGTTCCACCCCAGCTCTTGTACATTAAAGTTCTGCGACTGCCAGTCATTTTCTAGATAAATGCCAGTGGTAGGCAGGGGTGAAAGTAAGATAAATTAGTTACCAGTACAGGGGCCTTGGGTGGAAGGGGTGGGACTGGGGGTCAGCCTCCCCCAGCCAGGCCTTCCATCCTGCTTAGCCTGTGCCGACAGGGGCTCCAGTGGCAATTTAAAGGGCCCGGGGCTCCGGCCGCTCCTGCAGTAACAGCAGCTAGGAGCCCCAGGCCCTTTTAAATTGCCGGGCCCTGGGGCAGCTGCCCCTTTTACCCCGCTCAGCGGTGGTGGCCCTACTGGTAGGGTGTCTACTCATCGGCAGCCCTGGGGGGGGGGGGCAAAAGGGCAGCGACGTTAAAGCACTGCCGTGGCAGCGCTTTAACGTCAACTGTGTACGGGCTGGTACTGGCGGCCACTTCTTACTGGTATACCGTACCAGCCCACTTTTACCTCTGGTTTTAGGAAGCCTGTCTCATTTACATGCCTGAAGAATTTTAGACAGCTTGTAAGGGTTGGTTTTAAAAACCCTACAATAATCTGAAAAAGACATATTCATAGAATCGTAGAATATCAGGGTTGGAAGGGACCTCAGGAGGTCATCTAGTCCAACCCCCTGCTCAAAGCAGGACCAACCCCAACTAAATCATCCCAGCAAGGGCTTTGTCAAGCCTGACCTTAAAAATATCTAAGGAAGGAGATTCCACCACCTCCCTAGGTAACGCATTCCAGTGTTTCACCACCCTCCTAGTGAAAAAGTTTTTCCCTAATATCCAACCTAAACCTCCCCCACTGCAACTTGAGACCATTACTCCTTGTTCTGTCATCAGCTACTACTGAGAACAGTCTAGATCCATCCTCTTTGGAACCCCCTTTCAGGTAGTTGAAAGCAGCTTTCAAATCCCCCCTCATTCTTCTCAGACTAAACAATCCCAGTTCCCTCAGCCTCTCCTCATAAGTCATGTATTCCAGTCCCCTAATCATTTTTGTTGCCCTCCGCTGGACTCTTTCCAATTTTTTCACATCCTTCTTGTAGTGTGGGGCCCAAAACTGGACACAGTACTCCAGATACTGGATACTCCAGATACTGGGGGGAGGGATAGCTCAGTGGTTTGAGCATTGGCCTGCTAAACCCAGGGTTGTGAGTTCAATCCTTGAGGGGGCCATTTGGGATCTGGGGCAAAAATTGGGGATTGGTCCTGCTTTGAGCAGGGGGTTGGACTAGATGACCTCCTGAGGTCCCTTCCAACCCTGAGATTCTATAATTCTATGAGATGAGGTCTCACCAATGTCGAATAGAGGGGAGCGATCACATCCCTCGATCTGCTGGCAGTGCCCCTACATATACATCCCAAAATGCCATTGGTCTTCTTGGCAACAAGGGCACACTGTTGACTCATATCCAGCTTCTTGTCCACTGTAACCCCGAGGTCCTTTTCTGCCGAACTGCTGCCTAGCCATTTGGTCCCTAGACTGTAGCGGTGCATGGGATTCTTCCATCCTAAGTGTAGGACTCTGCACTTGTCCTTGTTGAACCTCATCAGATTTCTTTTGGACCAATCCTCTAATTTGTCTAGGGCCCTCTGTATCCTATCCCTACCCTCCAGCGTATCTACCTCTCTTCCCAGTTTAGTGTCATCTGCAAACTTGCTGAGGGTGCAATCCACTCCATCCTCCAGATCATTTATGAAGATACTGAACAAAACCGGCCCGAGGACCTACCCTTGGAGCACTCCACTTGATACCGGCTGCCAACTAGACATGTAGCCATTGATCACTACCTGTTGAGCCCGACAATCTAGCCAACTTTCTGTCCACCTTATAGTCCACTCATCCAGCCCATACTTCTTTTACTTGCTGACAAGAATACTGTGGGAGACCATGTCAAAAGCTTTGCTAAAGTCAAGGAACAACATGTCCACCGCTTTCCCCTCATCCACAGAGCCAGTTATCTCGTCATAGAAGGCAATTAGATTAGTCAGGCATGACTTGCCCTTGGTGAATCCATGCTGACTGTTCCTGATCACTTTCCTCTCCTCTAAGTGCTTCAGAATTGATTCCTTGAGGACCTGCTGCATGATTTTTCCAGGGACTGAGGTGACGCTGACTGGCCTGTAGTTCCCAGGATCCTCCTTCTTCCCTTTTTTAAAGATGGGCACTACATTAGCCTTTTTCTAGTCGTCCGGGACCTCCCCCGATCGCCATGAGTTTTCAAAGATAATGGCCAATGGCTCTGCAATCACATCCGCCAACTCCTTTAGCTCTCTCGGATGCAGCGCATCCGGCCCCATGGACTTGTGCTCGTCCAGCTTTTCTAAATAGTCCCGAACCACTTCTTTTTTCACAGAGGGCTGGTCACCTCCTCCCTATGCTGTGCTGCCCAGTGCAGTAGTCTGGGAGCTGACCTTGTTCATGAAGACAGAGGCAAAAAAAGCATTGAGTACATTAGCTTTTTCCACATCCTCTGTCACTAGGTTGCCTCCCTCATTCAGTAAGGGTCCCACACTTTCCTTGACTTTATTCTTGTTGCTAATATACCTGAAGAAACCCTTCTTGTTACTCTTAACATCTCTTGCTAGCTGCAACTCCAGGTGTGATTTGGCCTTCCTGATTTCACTGCTACATGCCCGAGCAATATTTTTATACTCTTCCCTGGTCATTTGTCCAATCTTCCACTTCTTGTAAGCTTCTTTTTTGTGTTTAAGATCAGCAAGGATTTCACTGTTAAGCCAAGCTGGTCGCCTGCCATATTTACTATTCTTTCTACACATCGGGATGGTTTGTCCCTATAACCTCAATAAGGATTCTTTAAAATACAGCCAGCTCTGCTGGACTCCTAAGAAATCTTCTTTTTCTGATCTTGACTCCTCGCAATCATGTTGTTTGTGAGAATGCAATCATTTCCAAAGAAATACACTGTGGTGTAGAGCCAGCAGCTTCTCAGAGAGACAGGACATCACGAGAGGGAAAGAGAGAGAGGAAGGCAGAACACTCTAGCTGATTAAAGGAAAGTATTAGGAATGAAAGAATGGTAGATGAGAGGCCTTAAAAGGGTGGAATTGTGAAGTGAGAACAAACTACATGGTAGGGTTGCTTAGGGCTCCAAGAGGAACATGGAATACACCCCACTGAACTTGGTTACCTTCTTCATAGGATGACCAGATAGCAACTGTGAAAAAATGGGATGGGGGTGGAGGGTAATAGGTGCCTATATAAGAAAAAATCCTCCAAAATGGGACTGTCCCTTTAAAAATGGGACATCTGGTCACCCTACTCCTGCATATAGTACTTTGAGTTCTATGGATGAAAAGTGCTATATATAAAAAATAGGAATTATTATTTTTATTTTATTGTCTTCACAAGATTATTTTTTTAAATAAATGCATTGTTGCTCTGACTTCATGTTGGAGTTGAATTGCAAAACCTCCAGGAAATTCAGCACCTTGCTTTGGTGTCTCTGACTTTCCCCTAAATCAGTGGTTCTCAAACCTTTGTACTGGTGACACCTTTCACACAGCAAGCCTCTGAGTGCGACCCACCCTGTACATTAAAAAGCGCTTTTTTATACATTTAACACCATTATAAATGCTGAAGGCAAAGCAGGGTTTAGGGTGGAGACTGACAGCTTGTGAACCCCCCACCCCCCATGTAATAACCTCGTGACCCCCTGAGGGGTCCTGACACCCAGTTTGAGAACCCCTGCCTGAAATACTCTTTTATTACACTTTTGGGAAAAACTCTTCTGCCGTACAGGCCCAGTGTTTACTCACTTATTTCATAATAAAACACATCTGAAGCAGGAGGGAGTGGTAAATCTGCATTTCCTTTGGGCGGGTGATGACATTTGGATGGTATGTGATGACATCACACCACACTAGTTGTTCCATTTTAACAAACTCACAAGGGCGGCAGGCCACCTACTTCCACTGTTTTGTTTCTGGCTGACTGTGGCTGTCCCTACGCGGGGAGTCTGGAACAGCATCGGAGCCGCACACAGCTGGCGAGCCGGCCCTCCAACGCCTCTGTCTCTAATGCACAATGTAACAGACACACAGCGTTTCACGCCCGTGTGCAAGCAGAGTGCACACGCATATTTACTCAGAGCCACGCGGAATACAGACAAGGTAACCCCCACAGAGGACACGTGTATACAGAAGACCGCCGTGCAATTCCCATGGGTGCACACGAGCACACACAGCGCCACACAACGTAGCACGCTCCCCGCCCTACTCCTAGCGGGGGCGAGGAATGGAATGGAGGAGGGGACGCTGATTGGTCCCACCCCCACTCAAGTCCCGGCTGAGGCCGCCGCTGGAGTCACGTGCGGGTTTGTCATCCCCGCCCTGCCTCTAGCTGATTGGCTGAGTGTTTCCCCTATGCTCTCAGCTCATTGGTGAGTGGCGCCCTCAGTCCCCGCCGGGCTCTCCCCGGCGTTAGATTTCCGGGGGGAGCGAAGGGGAAGTGTTGATCTTGGACCGGAAGTCGTCCTCGCTCGCGCCCCGGCCGTTGCGCTCCGTGTCCGTTGCTGCCATGGCCGAGTTCGATCTGTTCGGCGCGCCGCCCGCCCAGCCGTCGGCGGGAGACAGCCCGGGCGTGGGCAACGGGGCGCTGAGCGGCGGCGAGGAGGACCCGGCCGCCGCCTTCCTGGCCCAGCAGGAGAGCGAGATCGCGGGCATCGAGAACGACGAGGGCTTCAGCATCCTGGAGAGCGGCGAGGTGCCGGCGGGGCTGCAGGGCCACGGCGGGCCCTCGCCGGGTAGGGCCCCTCTTCCAGCGCCGCGGGGGGAGGCCGCTCTGCGCTCGGGCCCGGGGGCGATTCCCGCGGGGCCAGGGGCTTGCCCTGTGGGCCTCGGTGCTGGGCGGCTCGTGCGGCTCCGGCGAGGCTGGGCCGAGCCCGGCGGCCGGGCCAGGGGCGCCCTGTCTGGCGAGGCGCAGCGGCTCCGCTGCAGTCGGTTTGTTCTCACTCCCCGGCTGTCACTCGGGCCGCTCCCGAGCTGCTCTGTAGCAACGCTTGAGACGTGGCCCGTCCAGAGCCACCGCTGTCGCCCCGGGAGTCGGGACCTGCCCAGACCAATCCACGGGCCAGGTGACCGTGGCGCAGTACATGTGGCTGTGGCTTTGGCTTCTCCTGGGGCCGGGGCTCTGTCTGACCTCTCGAGTCCTTTGGGCCTTTTGATCTCTTCTGTGGTAGCACCTGATTGCCGTTGCGCTTGAGTAGCTGTGTACAGAAGCAGGGGTAACCATTGTTCAGTCTTTCTAGCTCCTCCCTGAGCTTCCTAATTCTCCCTAGAATCCTGTAGATGAACGGATAAAACTGGTTTTGGCCAATAACATCACTCCCCTTATGAGAGTGGCAGCAGTTGCAACACGTCTGGCTTTGGGTCGTGGTTGTACAGTACATGAATAGGCATCTTTTCTAAAGCAGAATTCCCCAGGCAGAAGTATTCTGTAGGCAGATGCGCTGTCCTGAAAAGTCTGTTTAGCCCTTCGCTTCAGTGTGTTACACTGTTTAAGCCTCCCATATCAGTGCATGATATTATCATTTCTCCCTCAAGTGTTTGAAAATAGTTCCTTTTAAAAATTACTAAATCAATGAAATCTAGCAGTTTCAAATCATAGAATCTCAGGGTTGGAAGGGACCTCAGGAGGTCATCTAGTCCAACCCCCTGCTCAAAGCAGGACCAATCCCCAACTAAATTAAACTTAATATTGTAAATTGTAGAATTTCTGGTTTGCTAGTATTAATATTGCTTTAAAATGAATAGTGAATTCTGTTTAATATTTTAAGAATATCTTACTTTCCTTGCATCTTGCAAAACAGATTCTTCAGTACTATAGACCCGTAGCTTAGTAACAGTACTTTCCCCATCTATTTGTGATTGGTTTGAAAGAACCATTATTAGCCTCAGTTTATGGACTTGCAAACCAAAATAGTGCTGCTTAAAACAGCACGATGGTCCTGTATTGAATTTAACACTTCAGTCTTAATTTTGTGAATCTTTAGCTTTACTCTGAATTGGTCAGGATTCCTGAGACAAAAATAGACCAGTGTACCATGGATATTGGAACACTGAGCTTAGCTGAAGGATGCATAGAAGCACAGACTTGATGTCACTAAATTAGTACGTTCTATAAAGTTGAAAAGATTTAACGGAGGAAGCTTTGATAATAGTGACAAGCTCCAGTATTGCCCCGAGTACTGGAGTTGCATCCTCCAGGTTTAGTTAAACATTCTTCTTTAGATGAGAAGTGGAGACTTGGAACCAGATGTAGAAAAGAGCAGTTCCTATTGAGAATGTTGAGCACTTATGAAAATCTGGCCATTTCATTTAGGTCTACAAACAGAAGCTGATGTTCAGCTTGTCTGAAAAATGTAGATGAGACTGACTGATCCAGTATATACTATACCTTATATTATTTCCACCAAGGACAAGCTAAGCTCTGAAGCATTTGTGATCGCCTCTTTCAGTATAGTGTTTTTTAGCCACTGGGCTAATGTTTAATTTATGTAGCCTTCAGTCATTGTTTCTTAGTAACCTTTGTACCTCTTTCTAACTTAGAAAAATTGCCTTTGCATAATACATGCTGCTTTTTCTTCAAAGGAAAGGTGCTCTTTGTATTTCTCAGCAAGCTAAAATTTGTTGACTTATTAGTTATATTGAGTATGTTGGTCTTACATTCTTCTCCATGTATGTATACAGTGTAGCAGTGTCAGAATATTAGAGACACTGTGGGTGAGGTGATATCTTCTATTGGACCAACATCTGTTGGTGAGAGAGACAAGCTTTTGAGCTACACAGTTCTTCAGGTGACCTCTTTCTCACCAACAGATGTTAGTCCAATAAAAGATATTACCTTACCCACCTTGTGTCTGTTTTCTCCATTACACTTTTATGGGTACTAAAACACTGCTAGACTTGCGACTTGTTTCCATATTTTAAGTTGAATAATGTAATTTTTTTAAGTACTTGATGGATTACAACATCTCAAATATAAAAAATCCTCTTTCTGTATAGCTTTGAAGTTGGAGATTTACTGGATGATTGAGTTTGCTTTTTTCCTATCTCGTATAGTCCCTTAACTGAACACTTCTACTCTGTAGAGTCTAGCTGGGATGACTAGGTGGACCAGAAGAGCATGAGACTTCCAGACGTAAAGCTTCCATGGTGCTTACTATTCCATTAAGGGCTACTTCTAAACTAGTCACGGATGCAGCCCTTCTTTGTCGGTGTTCATAATGGAGCCTAAAACCTTCTGTGCAGCGTATTCTAACAACTTTCTACTAGGGATGTTTACATTAAGTCATTTCCTGAGCTCTGGTGTTTGGTCCTGTTTTCTATTTCCTGCCCCAAGTCCATCCTGCTCTGATAGCAATTAGTGCCTGTATAGATGAGCGACTTCACAGAGCACTCAGACTTCAACCAGGAATAAGCAGCAGATGAATTTATAAGGAGCAAGCACCTTGTTTTTTATCATGAAGTCTTTGGTAACCTAACTGATGTAAGCATAGATTTTAATGTCTTAGAATGAGTAGGTCTCTAAATGACATACAGCTGTAACTTTTTTCCAGCCTAAGTGACTGTTTAAAAAGCAAGAAATAATTTCTTCATTTTTACGGAGAAGTACTTCCCCTATGGGGCGCTTCCTCATGTCCCCTGCAATCTTTCCTTTCTCCAGTGGAGCAACTCTGAAATAAATTGGTCTAAAGTCAGCCTTTGCTCCACATCCATAGTGTGGCTATCTCACTGTTATGAATCCTTCTCTAATACAGAGAACCCTGGTGAACCTTCCAAAACTAATTTGGCTTGACATGAAAAACTCTAACTTTTTAGTAAGCTTCTCTTTTAAATGACAGAGTCACACTTCTGACATCCCTATAGAAAAGACAAAATCCTGTTTCTAATAGATTCTAGAACAAATGAGTAGGAGAGGATTATAAAATAGAACTTGATATTTTAGTTGGGAAGATCTGTCATTCAGTTCCACTTGAATTAAAATTTAATGGGTGTTCTTTCCCTAAAATCCAGTACAGAAGGCTGACTTTCAGTTTGAGCTGCTGTAATTAGTTCTCATGACTCCAAGAATTTGAACCTTCCTACTGACCTGCTTCTCTGGGAGGTGAGGTTACTCAGAATCCTTAGTTCCACCTCTGACTATAAAACTGCATAAAGGTTACAACAAAAGTGTATCAGGACAGCTGTCCAACTCTTCTTGGTGAGATGTAATAGTTTTGCATAATACAAGTAATTGGCTGACTGCAAGCAAACTGCTTTTTGCACCCTGTTAATTTTAAATACTTAAGCGCAGCAGCAGGGGATTTGTGGATTTACTTTTTTTAACTTTAACCATTTAACTGCCTTATTTACAAACAATACCAAATAGGTTGAGTTATATGTAAGGCACTGTATTACCAGAGTAAAATCTGACTTTATACAGTAGTCATGAAATGAGATTATAGGTACCTCCACAGGAAATAACTAATTACAATGTAAAAAATGAAATTATGCAGTGAAAAGTAATCACCAGCTTCAGCTTGGGTGTTTGTGAAAGGGTATGCTGGAGGAGCTTGTATATATGCTTTTTAAATAAAAAAAAAAATAGGGCAGTGTTCAGCTGGCTGCTTGGGCATGTAAAAGAAATTCCACTTGCTCAGTTAAAAATCAAAGGAAAGGTGGAACTTTACAAGATTTCTCAAGACATGGGACAAGTGTAAAAATGGAGCCATATCAAACTTCTGACCAATTTTGATCCTCACTATGTCTCTCGTTAGGCACCCCTTCCCCAGTGATGGGCCTGTGCCTATTTTTCTGTGTGGAATCCCACAATCCACACCACTCTCTCCTTGGTTCCCCAGATCACCGCATCCCCATCTACTAGTTGTTCCCACAGCTGAGCCAACTGGGTGTTGGTCCCTGCTTTAGACTTTCTCTGCCATAGGAACATAACACGGAAAGGGTTAAAACAACAAAAGGATTCATTGTTCTCCATTTGAGCACTGGCAGCTGAACTGCAGTAACTGCCTAGTTATCTGGAGCGCTCCAGCTAGAATTAACCTTTAGTTTTCCATAGAGCAAGCTACTATTCAGAAGTAGATATCTCCTGTCTTCCAAGGTTGCAAAGATCTTCTGGTCGAACAAAACGTAAAGAACTGTTGCGTGTGGTGGGTGTGTGTGGCTTTTTTTTGTGTGTTGCAGTTCAGGTTATGAAAATAAACTGCCTGGATATTGATCTTAACTTCTATAGCAAGAAAACTGCATCAGCATGTCTTTTCTTTCCATAAGAAACACTATGGAAACCAAGACCACACTAAGCTATATTGGTGGCTCACGCATAAGGCTGCGATTTAGTCACAGAATCCATGACTTCCAAAGCCCTCTGCAGCTCCCAGCTGAGGCTGGCTGAAGTCGCAGGGTCCCCTGCTGCCTGTGGAGGCAGGAAGCTGTGGGGTACCCCAGTCACCTCGGGGGGGGCCCGTGCAGCTGGGAGCTGCTGTAGGAGGGGGACCCTGTAGTTCTGGTCCCTCGTGTGGTGGGGTCCCCTGTGGCTCCCAGCCCATGGCAGATGCCCAGGCTCCACATTCTGTCATGGATATATTTAGTAAAAGTCAGGGCAGGTCACGGGCTTCTGTGAATTTTTCATTATTGCCCATGACCTGTCCATCACTTTTACTAAAAATATTTGTGACAGAATCTTAGCCGTATTCATGTATAGTGTGTTCCAAAACAGTTGCTACTCAATTAATGGGAGAATAGTAAATATAACATGATTACTAGCAGAGATGGGCAAACTGCTTTCTGGTGTCCCTACTGTGGATGTCAGTGGTGTCTAAAGAAGACTATGTGGGCACTCTTCGGTTGCTAATTTTCTTTCCAGTCACTTTCCCAGTTTTCACAGGGAGTCTGACTACCTCATTATTGTTCTTTTAGTGTGAAGTGACTATTCTGGGAGTGTTGCATTTTTGGTCTGCAGTTGCTTCTGCAAATGCTTTAGGCTGGGTTTTTCTGAACTCAGACTTATCTTTTGCAGTTGTACATGCTGTAGTTTAAGGGCTTGTCTAAACTGGCACTTTACAGCACTGAAACTTACTGCATTCGGGGGGAGGGGGGTGTTTTTTCACACCCCGAGCAAGAAAGTTGCAGCACTGTAAAGTGCCAGTGTAGACAGTGCACCAGCGCTGGATGTGGGTTTTTGTTTGGGGGGGGGTGTGTGTGTGTGGTTTTTTTAAGAGTGCTGGGAGAGCTGTCTCCCAGCACTCTGCCACGACCACGCAAGCCACGTTAAAGCACTGATGTGACAGCACTTTAGCATTGCCAGCGTAGACTAGCCCTAACTTTAATATACTACTGTAGGAGCCCCCATACATATGCTTTTTTTGGGAGTGTCTGTGTAACCTCGCTCCGAAGCCTCTGCAAACATCTGCAAGAGAAGGGGGGCAGCAGTAGCCTTCCAGCTGCCCTCTTATGAGATAGGGATTGTATTGAAAACCTGGTAAGAGTTAATGGGTGCTGAAGGGTAACTCACTGTTCTCTGGGGAGAGAGAGCAGGGTCTGGAATCTACTTTGTAGACCCTCTGCTTGTGGTTCTCTTTCGCAGCAGGACAAAAAGGCATAATAGAAATTGGAGGTTTGTGGGGTTGGAGAAAGCAGAAGGTTTCAGGTGGGCTTCCTCCTAAATAACTGACTGGCTGGGATACTTGAGTCTTCTCTTCATTACCTCTTCCACAGGAGAGAATCTTGTGGGTATTAAGTTGGATCCTTCCAAGTAATGGAGGAGGTAGTGGAAGTTTTTATAGGGGGTAAGGTGGGATAGTCTTGATTGCTCTTCTGCTACTGCACCCCATCAATGCTGACTGAAATGAAGAAAGCTGGGAGAGAGGAGTGGAATAAAACAAAAATCAAGTCTTCCTAAGGGCATATTTTTCAAGTGCATTTACTAATTTTTTTTCCCCTGTGATGATGAAGTTGATGATGATCCCTCATCTGGGGTTAATGCAAAGGTGTCACAGTTAGGATGCAAGATGCTCGAGGTATTTGCTGAGCTGACTTTTTCTAGAATACCTGTTTAAAACTTAGTGTTTGCAGGTTTACCGGGCATTGGGTTACAGCTTAATGTCCATCACACTTGAGTAAGCTTGTATGTTCTATTAACTAGTGTAATTTGCAAGGAAGGAAAAACAGTTCAACCATGTTAATTAGATAATATTTTTAAATGGGACATTGACAAGGTAGAAAGGCCTGTCTCCAAAAGTTCAGTGTTGTCTGTCCTTTGACTAGTCAGCCCTTGCTTTGACTTGCTGTAGTGGGGATAACATCTTAACTGCAGATCGTTTACCCAGCAATGTGCACTCCTGGGAGCCAGCCAGTTAATAGACAGAGTAGTCTGACAGTATGACTGCAAAGAGAACTAACACAGGGGTCGGCAACCTATGGCATGCGAGCTGATTTTAATGGCACACTGCTGCCTGCCGGGTCCCAGCCACCAGCCCTGGTAGGGGCAGGGTAAAGAAGCTTGGTCCTGTTTCAGAGTAACAGCCGTGTTAGTCTGTATTTGCAAAAAGAAAAGGAGTACTTGTGGCACCTTAGAGACTAACCAATTTATTTGAGCATGAGCTTTCGTGAGCTACAGCTCACTTCATCGGATGCATACCGTGGAAACTGCAGCAGACTTTATATATACACAGAGAATATGAAACAATACCTCCTCCCACCCCACTGTCCTGCTGGTAATAGCTTATCTAAAGTAATCGTCAGGTTAGGCCATTTCCAGCACAAATCCAGGTTTTCTCACCCTCCACCCCCCCACACAAATTCACTCTCCTGCTGGTGATAGCCCATCCAAAGTGACAACTCTTTACACAATGTGCATGATAATGAAGTTAGGCCATTTCCTGCACAAATCCAGGTTCTCTCACTCCCTCACCCCCCTCCAAAAACCACCCCCATACACACACAGACTCACTCTCCTGCTGGTAAAAGCTTGGTCCTGGCGGCTGCAGGGCAGGCAAGCTCCCCTGCTCTGCTGCCTCTTTTCCCCAGTGTGCTGGGTTCCTCTTCTCTGCCCCCCCCCCGCCGCCGCCCATCAGCTGATGGCCCTTGTGAGGAAGGGGAGAAGCAGTGCGCTCTCTGCTCTGGGGAGGAGGCAGAGTCAGAGAAGAGGTGGGGGTGGAATCGAGGCATATCCCCTCCAGCCCCCTGCCATGAGCTGCTCTGGGCAGGAGGCTAGGAGCACCCCCACGACCCTAGCCCACACCCCCAGCCCTCTGCCCTGACCCCTGCACCTCCCCCACACAACCCCAGCCCTGGCTCTAGCATCCCCCACATATTCCCAGCCCCCCCATGCCCTGACTCCTAAACCCCCACACATACCCAACCCCCCCATGCCATAACTCTTGCACACCCAACATTCCCACCCTGAGCACCAAACAGGAGCTCCTGCACACCCCCACACATTCCCACCTGCACCCCTCACACCAAATGGGAGCTGCCCAGGTAAGCACTCCACACCCAAATCTCCTGCCCCAACCCTGAGCCCTCTCCCTCATTCTGGCTCCTGGCCAGACCTTACACCCCAGCCTGCACCTTCACCCCCAGTCCTGTGCTCAGTGCACTCCCACCCTCAGCTCAGTGCAGAGAGATAGGAAGAGAATGGGCTAGAACTAGGGAGAAGGTAGGTAGCCATTCTGTGGGCGGGGCCAAAATCCCAGACCGGCAGTGGGCTGGGCAGGACTGCCACCAGGACCTGGGCTGTCAGTCTGGGGCCGGCCTAGGTGAACAGAACCCCAGGCTGGCAGCGGGCTGAGCGGGACAGCAGCATAAGATCAGCATTTTCATTTAAAAAAAAATTAAGCTGCTTAAACATTTTGAAAACCTTGTTTGTTTTACATACAGCAATAGCTTAGTTATATAATCTGTAGGCTTATAGAGAGACCTTCTAAAAAACATTAAAATGTATTACTGGCATGTGAAACCTTAAATTAGAGCGAATAAATGAAGACTTGGCACACCACTTCTGAAAGGTTGCCGACCCCGGTCTAATATTAGGTATATGTTCCATTATAGCCCTTTAAAGAAATTCTGGTCCTATAAATAGTGTCAAGTTTCACAATCAAACTAATACATCTCAGAAGGGGAAATATGTTGTCATTAAATGGAGCTTCTTAGCTGGCTATGTAGGGGAGATGAGCTCTAGCTCTCTCATACAGCTTGAGTAGGAAAGCAGGCCTCATGTATTCCTAACACAGTTGCTTATTCTGCCAGTTACACTTACGGTAACATGGTGGTGACTTCTCTTTGTTCTTTCTTTAACAGCCGGGTCTATTTCAGGTTTCTTTAAGTAATTGGTATGAAAATGAAACCCTTGTTCTGCTACTTCTGTTTAAATTAATGATTTAACATTAGGCAAGAAGAGTCTATTTCCCAATTCCACTAGATTTTTTGTTTTGTTTTCCTGATACGCATAGAGACCACTCCTACGAAATGGTAGGGTCATCTGTGAAGTCTAGTTCAGGGAACTCTTTTAGAAGTACACTAGAAAGGAAGGCTCAGGTAACTGTAAAATGTTCTACTCAGAAAAATAGGGTAGAAGACTAACCTGTTTAAAGGACAGGAAACGTGAAGTTGCCGCCTAGTCTCCTCACCTGCCCCTTTCTTGAGTGGGCTGCCTCCGTACAGGTGAGGTTTCAAATCCCTAAATTTGTAGAAATCTTGGGTTCTATGCAAATATTGTGAACACCTGTTAGAAGCCATGGCCATCTACAGAACTACTGTATGTTGTCCTGGGTTCCTGGCTGCACTGTCATGGTCCCTGCAGGGACTGGTTTCCTAAATTGGCAGAAAGCCCGGGGAGGGGGGGAATAGGACAGTTTGCTGATGTAGGTAACCCCTGTCCCTTTTTCAGGACTGTGAGTGGCTGTAGTACCCTCCCCTTCCTGCATGTGTAGAGACCTAGTTGAGCAGCTTTCATATGAAAGGCCTTCATCATGCTCTTGCTAGGAGAGCGTGCCACAGAATCACTTCCACATGCCGTGGGGCTTTTCTGTGTAATGAAGGGGAAAACTTGGTTTAATAGATTGGAATGGGGATTAGAACACACATTCAAAAGAGTAAACCCTCAAGGAAAGGAGTATTCAAGGTGGCTGCAACTAGGAGTAATGGAACAAGTTGGAAAAATGCTGAATCTGAGCTGTATGTGTGAAGTCTTGAGTATAATATCTGACACATTGGAAAATGAACTGGAAAACCATATTGGACAGTGCTGTGGAAAACCACTCTGATTAGTAAGGGATGGACTAAATTAAGAGCACTGCACTGAACACTTAGTATTTAATCCAATTACTTCCAAATGGTCACTAGGGCATGACAAGGCTGAGTGGGAGTTGATAGCAATAACTGGCATGGCCTTTCATGTTAACAGTATGTGGTTTTGTGTTGGTAACTGAGCAGCATGTCATACTAAAGAGAAACATGATGAAATTGGTTCTGAACTGTTATCCATGAAGAGATCCTTGATCTACCAATTGGGCCTTGCCTTGAGTATCTGATGCCCTAGATAAAGAGCCTTTGGCTCTTTTAAACTGCTCCATGTGAAGACATAGCCTTAGCTCACAAATCTGATTTGTACATTTGAGTTACCCCAGCCTGGCCTTTGGGGCATCAAACATTAGACACATTTCCTTGCTTTTCTTTTGCTCTTCTAGATGTCTCTCTATTGCAATCTGAATTAAAATATTTTCTCACTAAGTCCTCTTTCAGGACCTGTCTTTCCTCCCCTCTTTAAGCTAGCCCTATATTTTCCTTTGGCCTTTGTCTCCCTCCTAGCTTATGCTGCAGACCTCTGAAATGTGCAGAGGAAATTCTTCATGGCTCTTAAGACTCATTTTTCCCCCACTCTTTCCCCTCCTTTCTCCCCCCCAACACACACACAGTGGGACATCTAAGAAAGTTCTCTACCTCCCTAACTCCAGTCTCTCAGAGCTTCAGCTTCAAGTGTTTTTCTTCAGGCTTTGCCACTGTCTTCTGCAGCCCAGATCCACTAACATTTAATTGACTCTGGGGTTCATTTGTTACATCTCAAAATGCATTGCATACCAGAGTGTCAGATCTCCTCTCCCTGCAGCTCCAAGCTGAGACTGTTACAGCAAGGCGATTAGGTCCCTCAAAGTGCCAGCATGCACAACAGGATTGGTTGCTGGTGGGACTTCAGGATGCAATGGCACAGGCAGTTCTTGTAGCCTGTCTGAATCTGCCACTGGCTCCAAAGCCACACGGAGCAGCTTTGGTATTGTTGGCTGATGGAAAGGCTCCCAGGCAGGCTATATTTAAGTTTTTCTCCTAAGGAAAGCAGACGGATGCTCCATGTTTCCAGAGCAAAGGCTGGCTGCTGCACAACCTCGGCATTATTTGTACTGGGCCCAAGGCTGGCAAGCAGCCGGTTATTCCAGACCGCTGTTACTGAATTATGCAAACACTGTACCTGAATAAAGTTGCAATAAGAGAATGCTTGGCTTCTAGTACTGCTTCTATTTTCGTGCTTTTGTGTTGGCTTGTGGTGAATATTGGTACTGTATACAGAAGAGGTAATGGTGCTATGCCTGGATGAGATGGGATCAGTATGCTGACTTTGTATTCAGTTGCAAATTTTGAGACACTCAAAGAACTAACATGCAGAAAGGAACTTACCACCATTTTCACTGCTTTCTTCTGTCTTTACTGCTTTCTAATACTAAGAGAATTGCTTTGCATTTTAGTACTACTTTTGTGTCTAGACATTGTAAAGGTGCATGTACGTCCTCCTCCTTGGACATCCCATTCATACTTCTAGTCAGCAATATTAACTAATGTATGGTACTGAAATTCATCTGCAGAGGCCATGTTTCTACAGCGGTGTAATTATACAAGAAAACTGAACTTTGCTAGAATTGTGAAGTTGAGCATTCAAAAGTTAAACTCCAGATTTAAGGTTGCTTGCGCAACCTCAATTGGCTCTCTCATGCATATGTAATTACATGATCACATATTTCATACAACCCGGCCTCATTAGCTCACTGAATGGTAGCTATTGAGAACAGAAATTCCTTGTGAAACTTGCATAGGATTGTATGAATCACTGCACACATTTCAACACTATACCAAAACTTTAAGCAACTCCTCATCTGCTTTATAATCTCTAAGAACATAAGAGTGGCTGTGCTGGGTCTCCCCCATTGTCCATCTAGCCCAGTATACTGTCTTCAACCAGTGGTTGGTGCCAGATGCTTGAGAAGGAATGGACAGGGCAACTTATCAACTGATCCATTTTCTGTCCTCCAGTTCCAGTATCTGGCAGTCAGAGGTTTAGGGACAACCAGAGCATGGGGTTGTGTCCCTGACCATCTTGGCTAATAGCCATTGATTGGACCTATCCTCCATGAATTATTTAGTTATATGTTTTGGCTTTCAAACCATCCCCTGGCACAGAGTTCCACAGGTTGACTGTTGTGTGAAGAAATACTTCCTCTTGTTTGTTTTAAACCTGCCTGTTAATTCCATTGGAATTAATTCCTGGAATTAATTATTGTTCTGTGAAGAGATAAGTAACACTTCCTTATTCAATTTCTCCACACCAGTCATGATTTTATAGACCTCTCTCATATCCCTCTCACTAGTCTTTTCTTCTAAACTGAACAGCCCTAGTCTTTTTAATCTCTCCTCATCTGGAAGCTGTTCCATACCCCTCATCATTTTTGTTTATCCTTGGTACCTTTTCCAATTCTAATATCTTTTTGGAGCTGAGGCTACAAGGACTGCACACCGCATTCAAGGTGTGGATGTACCATAGATTGATCTAGAGGCAATATATTTTTCTGTCTTATCTATCCCTTTCCTGATGGTTCCTAACATTGTTAGCTTTTTCGACTGAGCAGATGTTTACAGAGGACTATCCACAATGACTCCAACATGTCTTTCCTGAGTGACAACCGCTAATTTAGACCGCGTCATTTTGTATGTATAGTTGCAGGTTTCAGAGTAACAGCCGTGTTAGTCTGTATTCGCAAAAAGAAAAGGAGTACTTGTGGCACTTTAGAGACTAACCAGTTTATTTGAGCATGAGCTTTCGTGAGCTACAGCTCACTTCATCAGATACATACCGTGGAAACTGCAGCAGACTTTATATATACACAGAGAATATGAAACAATACCTCCTCCCACCCCACTGTCCTGCTGGTAATAGCTTATCTAAAGTAATCGTCAGGTTAGGCCATTTCCAGCACAAATCCAGGTTTTCTCACCCTCCACCCCCCCACACAAATTCACTCTCCTGCTGGTGATAGCCCATCCAAAGTGACAACTCTTTACACAATGTGCATGATAATGAAGTTAAGCCATTTCCTGCACAAATCCAGGTTCTCTCACTCCCTCACCCCCCTCCAAAAACCCACCCCCATACACACACAGACTCACTCTCCTGCTGGTAATAGCTCGTCCAAACTGACCACTCTCCAAGTTTAAATCCAAGTTAAACCAGAACATCGGGGGGGGGGGGGGGGAGGAGGAAAAAACAAGAGGAAATAGGCTACCTTGCATAATGACTTAGCCACTCCCAGTCTCTATTTAAGCCTAAATTAATAGTATCCAATTTGCAAATGAATTCCAATTCAGCAGTTTCTCGCTGGAGTCTGGATTTGAAGTTTTTTTGTTTTAAGATAGCGACCTTCATGTCTGTGATTGCGTGACCAGAGAGATTGAAGTGTTCTCCGACTGGTTTATGAATGTTTCCACGGTTTCCACGGTATGTATCTGATGAAGTGAGCTGTAGCTCACGAAAGCTCATGCTCAAATAAACTGGTTAGTCTCTAAAGTGCCACAAGTACTCCTTTTCTTTTTATGTATAGTTGGGAGTACATTTTGCAATGTACATTACTTTGAATTTATCGCACTGAATTTCATCTGCCGTTTTGTTGCCGTCACCCAGTTTTGTGAGATCCCTTTGTAACTCATAGTGAAGTCCAAAGCTGACTACAATCTCTTGAGTAATTTTGTATTGTCTGCAAATGTTACAATTAATATGCCTAATCATATTAAGGCTTTGGCATTGTGATTTTTAATGTTTTCTCCAAGACCTGTCTAACTACAGTCACCATTACCTTACAGATGCTGTTGATGGGGTGATGAATGGAGAGCTCTATCAGGTAAACTGAAAGGAGATCTCTCTCAAACAATTAAAACCTGTTGGGTGAAATTAACATTTAGGAGGTATTCTAAGTGATTTCTCAAAAGCAGTTTCTAGCCTTAAACTAAAGCTTAAACTAGCTTTCTTAATCTAAATAGAAATGTTCCCCACTGTTTGCCTTTTCATTACACTTAAATCTCCTGACTTATTAATGAAGGGGAAAAAACTAATCCAGTCTCAAATCTTGTAATATTCTGAGATTCCATAGCTGCCGGGCAATTTGAGTACACTCCATCTTCAGGTGGAAGACAAATTACAGCAAAAATCCATGTTGACATCCTATTTGAATTGGTAACGTGCCCTCCTCTGGGAGGACTGCCATGTACTCAGGTCCCACGTTAGGACTTGAGTTGGTACCTAGGGCTGGCACTACATTACTAGAGGTGTTATGCTTTGACTAACAAGTTTAATCACAGTCAGCATTGACTAAGCACAAGCTAAAGATTCTGTGGCCTTCCATAAAGAGCAGGGGAGAACTCATTTTGGCAGAACTCAGTGTTTGTTTTATAACTTAAATGCTTAAGCAATCATGTTGAATTTTTATAAATTTTCACAGCTGTGGGGCTTACGGGGGGTGTCATGACAATTTAATGACAGTAGATGTTGAGTTTCAGAGTAGCAGCCGTGTTAGTCTGTATCCTCAAAAAGAAAAGGACGACTTGTGGCACCTTAGAGACTAGTGCCACAAGTACTCCTTTTCTTTTTTTAGTAGACGTTGAGATTTAAAATCAAAGGTTTATCACTGTTAAAACACTGACATCACACATCCAAATATGCAAAGTAACTATCCTTAAATCAAACTAAGTTCTCAAGTAACATTTTCTTTCTTTGTCCATCTATTAACTTCAGTTATCAATGGAAAAATTTGTCAATTTGTGTATATCATGCCTGTTTACCAATATTTGCTTATTAAAAATCCCTTCCTTCTAAGCCTAGAGAGAACACTTGACTAAGACAAGTATCCTAACATTAAACAGTTCCTTTTAACATAAAACCCAGTCTGTATCCTATGCTCACTGCATTATCAGATCCAAACTCTCTGTGTTTACTATTCTTTAAAATAGCTTGGGTGAAAGCTGTGATCAGAGTTCTGAACCACTAGACAAATAGGCCATTACTGTCCAGTATGACAGAATTATAATGGATACTGCTTTATCAAGTGGCAAAGCAGAACAGATATTGCTAAGACTCTCCTAAATAGGGACAGTAGTGTATATGGCTGGCTAAACCACTCCACAAACCCCTTTAAAAAGTCTGTCATAGGTTTGATAAGAATGTTCTAAGTATACTTAAACTTCATTGTAACCTAAAATTGTCTTGGTGGTTAATTTGAAATGTCCAAGTTGATGCTGTTACTTCCTGGGGCAAAGGATTCATTAGATGACCATGTTCGGATGAGTGGTTGGCCTTTGGTCTAGCCACTTCAATTTCTGCCACTTACACCCTAAGTGAACACTTCATTCCTCAATCTCGCTTGAGGCTCCAAAGCAAATGTAGAACTGATCTCTGTGGACTTTTTATTGTGACTGGCAGTGGGAAAGCTAAAATACTAACAGGCCTTTTTGTGCAACGTGGCTGAGATGCAAAATGAGATCTTAGTTCTAATTCCAGCACTCTCACTCACTGTACCCTTGGAAGGAACTCTCCCCCCCCCCCCCCCCCCACAATAGGAACACCCACCTATAGAGGATGAATGGTATTTGCAGTGCTTTGAACATGTTAATTAACTCCTCTTAGTGAAATTTCCTGGCTGCTTTTTTCTTTCTAATTGCTTGTTTATCCTCTTTAGTCCCCCCCTGCCCAAACACAACCTCTTGTCCAAACTCCATTTTTATCAAAGCAGTCAGTAGACCTTGTCCACCATAATTTTGCAACTGTCTGTACAAATCTGCTCCCTAGCCTAAGATTCTAGCTGCTTTCTCCAGTAAAGCACTAATCCTACTGCAAGCCTCTCCTTGCTAGTTACCCTTGTTCATAATCCACTATAAGCATCTGTTGCTGGCATGCCCTGTTAGCACTTGAGAAGGCTATTGGGCGTTTCTAAGGAACACATTCCATTTGTGTTTAGGGTATTTAAAAGTGTTTGTTCTTGTATGAGACTTTCCAATTGTTTTCCATTTTTAAGGAGAGCAATGGGCCAACAGACTGCTATGCCGCTATTTCACATGTGGATCGACTGCAGTCAGAACCAGAAAGTATCCGTAAATGGAGAGAGGAGCAAAAGGAACGCCTAGAAGTCCTTGGTAAGGAAAAGCATGAAGTTTCTGTCTCTCTTTGTAGGGCTTGCTGTTCAAATTCCATCTTGATTCCTTCATACAAGAGTTGAATTTTTAACTTTCACTTGCCTATCTGCCATCTTAAATTCTTAACCCTCAGTTCTTGCTGACCAACATACTACCCAATCAGACTCCCTGTTGATGCGGAGCTGGCTTGATGCTGCCCACTGGAGGGGGAAATCTCCTAGTTGCTTGAGCATCTGAGATTTCCAGCTTTAAAAAACAGAACTGGAACTCTCAGGCCATTTCAAAACTGCTCCTCCTTAACCAATAGCGACCTTCATATTGGCGTCTGGAGACTTGAACGGTGTCTTGCACACAGCAGCACCCTTCTGCCTGAAACCTGTCATGGAGAGAGCCCTACTAAAAGGAAAATACAAAGCAGAGAGTGCCTCTACTCAGCCTCTTTCTGCAGCCTGACTGGAAGGGGTTTTAGCACGGCTATGTGCCAGAACCTCTGGGGTGACAGGATCTGCTTTAAGACTTCAGCCCTGTCCAGCAGCAATGGGAAGACAAAGGCCTCGCCTCTAAATACTGAGTATGGTGTAAGTGTGGCTTATACAAGTTAGCTAAACATGGACCATCCCCTTGCTGTCTCTTCTGGGGTCTGTTGCTACTGGATCAAATTTCATAAGGCATTCAACTGAAGGTAACACATCTGAGTGACCTGCCACGTGTTTTAATGGGTGTCAAAAGGAAAACAGCCTCCCTTCTGCCAGCAAGAAATGGAGGGGAGCATGGTGCTGGTTCATGTGTAAGCCTGTTGCCTCTCATTACAATTTTACTGCATTTGCACAGTCTTTACTAGGGCATTGAAGTCATTTATTACCAAAAGGATCTCTTAGCGCAGGGGTGGGCAAACTTTTTGGCCCAAGGCCACATCTGGGTATGGAAATTGTATGGCAGGCCATGAATGCTCACGAAATTGGGGGTTGGGGTGTGGGAGGGTGCTCCAGGCTGGGACTGAGGAGTTGGGAGGGAGATCGGGCTGGGCCAGACGTTTGTGGCACAAGGGAGGGTCAAGGGAGCAGGCTTCAGGCAGCGCTTACCTCAAGCAGCTCCCAGAAACAGCAGCATGTCCCCTCTCTGGCTTCTATGAGGAGGCACAGCCAGGTGGCTCTGTACGCTGCCCTGTCGGCAGGCGTTGCCCCTGTGGCTCCGGTTGGCTGTGGTTCCTGGCCAATGGGAGCTGCGGGGGAGGTACTTGAGGTGGGGACAGCATGCAGAACCCCCGGCTGTCCCTGCGCATAGGAGCCGGAGAGGGGACATGCTGCTGCTGCTGCTGCTGCTGGGAGCTGTGCGTAGTGGGGCAAGACCCCGACCCCACTCTCTGGCTGGAGCACGGGAGCAGGGTAAGCCCCAGACCCTGCTTCCTGGTGGGAGCTTGAGGTCCAGATTAAAATGTCTGGAGGGCCAGATGTGACCCCCGGGCCATAGTTTGCCCACCTCCATCTTAGCGGTTGGTTTAAAACTTTGTTTAAAACTAGTGACCTGTCAATTGACTGAGGAATTCCTTCCAAGCAATGTGAATGCTATCACCTAGAGTCTACCAGCAGGTCAACCTGGCCAGCTTCTCGCTTCAAGCAGGGGAGAATGTGTTGTACTTCAATAGCTCTCCTGGTATATCACGAAATTGCAGTGTTGTAGCAACCCCTGCCTTCAGTGGGATAACATCCTTGCTTTTTCTGCCCTACTTGTTGGAGTGGGTGGAGTTGGCCTTATCTGAAAGATAAGTGTGCATGCCTCTTAGGCTTCCTGCAACCAGGCCCCCACAGTTTGCTTCACAAGGCACTGAAGAGGTATTTGACTTAAGGAACGCTATTAGCAGCACAGAGCTGTCCAAGACAATCACCCCCTTACTGCCTGGCTGGCACTGTTCTCCTCCTTTGCCTTGGTTGCTAGTCCTACTTCTGGCAAGCAGCCAGGTTTTTGAGAACCTAGTTGAGGAAAGCAACAAGTACCATCTTGTTTTGAAAGTGGCCTGCTAATGGGATTGCTCTCCAGTAGACACCAACCAGATGAAAGCTCCTGGCATGTTAACTGAACTTGTTCTCCTAAATTCAAAGTCCCACAAAGATCTGTCTTCCTCTGCTTCACTGGTGCCCAATAAGTACCATTCTGGTGCTGGTACAGCTGCTGTAAAAAGTTAGGGAAATACATTAGGCTAGGCAAGACAACTGCATCACTTTATACCCTTTGGGGAAATAAGGGATTAAAAAAAGTAAATGCAGTAATTAGCCAAACTGCATCCAGCTTCAGATTGGCTCTGTAGTAGCTATGTATGAGTAGACTTGTTGGGAGCATGGGGAATAGTTTAGCTAGTCTGCAAATAGGATTAACATAAGGCTATCGCATGTGGCCACTTTTGCAGCAAGCCTTCACCAGCCAGGCTCAGTAGCACATTTAGCCTGTCCTCAAAGAAGAGGTAACCTTGAAGTGGCTACATTTTGCCTCTTGTATGAGGAAAATTTCAGCAGGAAATAAATGTCTTCAGCATAAAGCGATAGTTGCTGGTACCCCTTCCTTGAAGGGTTCTGTGGTGTGGAGATGTCAAGGCACCTGCCTAAACTCTTTTTACACTTCCCTTGTCTGATCAGTTTGGGTCACAGTACCGCTTAACTTGTGCATCATTTTAATCATGACATGGGGTTCCTGTCTGAAGTTTCAAACACTGCAAGAGCCCCAAAATGCATGGCGTTGGCTTACAAGCCATGTTACGGTCTCTCTTAAATCTGCAGATGCTAACTCTCGAAAGCAGGAAGCAGAATGGAAAGAGAAGGCGATAAAGGAGTTGGAAGAATGGTATTCAAGGCAAGATGAACAGCTACAGAAAACAAAAGCCAACAACAGGTAAGGATTTTCTGCAGCTCATTGGAATGTTTGGTTGTGGAAGGAATGAAATGTAGCCAGAGTGCTGTTGGCATCTTGTATACTTGTCTCTATCTGTTGTCGGAATAAAGATACACTAGTGCTTTTGGACCTCCAGGGGAACTGTCAGTAAGATTTCAATTGGTGAAGGGGGTTCTTAGTTGTAAATGGGTGTCTTCATCTTATCAGAGATCTTGTAGTCTGTTCCATGAGGATGTTCTTGGCACCTGGAGATGTGACCTTGCTTAATGTGGCCTAGCATGTCAGTGTAGTTAGAGCCAGCACAAAGGTAAGATTTTTAATTTGTGCTGACTGGATGATTTAGTGGGGGATTGGCCCTGCTTTGAGCAGGGGGTTGGACTAGATGGCCTCCTGCGGTCCCTTCCAACTCTGATATTCTGTGACTGGCCTGCTCAGCCTAGCTGGCAAGAACATATTTTTTGGCTTTCCCACAATAACCTCTCAATACTTCAGCACCCCCACGGGGTAAGTTTAAATAAATCCTCTTGTTCTGCCAACTGGGTGGGTAGAGACTTGATTGGAAGGTATCAATACCCCAGTGAGGGGTGACCTCCTATACTAATAACATTCTAGTGACAGGATGCATGGTGGTGTGGCAGACTTTGACCCAAAATCTGACTCTCTGATTATAATTCTGACCTCCTTGAATTTGTAGCCATGTTCTAATGGCTCGAGCAGGGAGATGAGTCTTGGGTTCTGCTCCCAGCTCTGGCACTGGCTTGCTGTAAACCTGGCCAATAATTCTTAACCTCTGTTTCTCTCTGCATATGCGCAGCATGCCTCAGGTGGCACGTGACCAGGATTCATCACTGAGTCTGGTCCGTTGATTGGATCACTAGCTTCCCTGGCTTGGGCCAGGTACTGACAGGGAATGCGACATGAACACGGATCCATACCTCCTTCTCAGCTGCTGAACAATGCTATATAAAGTCGTTACTATAGTCTTAATTTTTAAAATGGATATAGAAGTCGGGCTCTTAAGAATAAACCTTTTGTATTGGTAGTATTTGTATGTGTAGAGGTTTGTAGGGGCTTTGTGCTGGGAGAGAAGCTGAGCCCTGATTAGGGGGCGGGGCTTCACTGACTAGGGGTCCTATAAAGGTAGCAGCCAGTCAGGCAGCGGCACAGACAGCTGCAGCGGCACAGGAGCCAGCAAACAGAGCTGGAAACAGGGGAGTTTGAAAGGGGAGTTTGTCTTGCGGTGCTTGTGTTGGGTTTGGTTTTGCTGTGGGTGGTGGTGTTTTGGTGTGGTTTGTGTTTCCCAGATTAACAGGATTTAGGTGGGAAGGATATGACAGATACAGAGGTGGCAGTGGGAGTGACCCATGTAGCAGAAGACACAATGAAGATGACTGGATGTGGAAGCTGTGGTATGTACATGATCCTGGAGGGGGCACCTGGTAAGAGTTTTGTCTGCATGAAGTGCCGTCTGATAGAGCTGATGGAGGAAAAGATCCGAGGTTTGGAGATGCAGGTGGAAAGTCTGGTAGAGTTTAGGAAGGGGTTTGAGCAGATTATGGAGCAAAGACATGAGGTATCTGAAGGGAAAAGCTCAGACTTGCAGATGGAAGCAGGACTAGGGAATTCTGAGGGGAGACTGGGTGAGGAAAGTGGTCAGTGGAAGCATGTGACTAAAAGAACTAGGCAGAGGAAAAGATGGGCTAGTGAAGGAGAAATAGAGCTTAAGAATAGGTTTGCAGAGTTGGAAAATGAGGAAGGGGCTCAGCAGGTAGTCACTGAAGGTGACAGGGCAAGGAAGAAGAGAAGAGAGGTTAGTCCTATAGGAAAAGGGGAAGAGTTAATGGAGATTACACCAAATATGAGCCCCAGGAGGATACAGGATGGGTTAAAAAGGATTACAAGGGAGAATGGGAATGGAAAGAACTTGCAGCCAGAGGGAACAGGGGATAGACTGGAGAATAGCACAGTCACTAGGAAAAGGCAGGTCTATGTGATTGGGGACTCTTTACTGAGAAGAATAGATAGGCCTGTAACCAGAGCTGATCCAGAAAATAGGAGGGTGTGCTGTCTTCCGGGTGCTAAGATACGGGATGTAGACCTGAGGTTGAAAAGGATTCTAAAGGGAGCGGGAAAGAATCCCCTAATTATCCTTCATGTGGGAACAAATGATACGGCTAGATTCTCGCTGGAAAGTATTAAGGGAGACTATGCTAGGCTGGGGAGGACGCTTAAGGAAATTGAGGCTCAGGTGATCTTTAGTGGGATTCTGCCTGTTCCTAGAGAAGGGCAACAAAGGTGTGACAAGATTATGACTATCAATAGATGGCTTAGGCAGTGGTGCTATAAGGAGGGCTTTGGGATGTATGGCCATTGGGAGGCATTCATGGATAGAGGACAGTTCTCTCGGGATGGACTTCATCTGAGTAGGGAAGGAAATAGACTTCTAGGATGGAGGCTGGCACAACTGATTAAGAGAGCTTTAAACTAGGAATTTGGGGGAGATGGTTGGGAGGTGTCCAGGTAATCTCCACGCCAGAATTAAGCATAGAGTGGAAAGAAAATGAAGTAAGAGTGGATACAGCTGTAGGTAGGAGGAAGGGCAGTGTAGATACAAGTCTAATAGGTTATACTGGTAGTAAAATAACCGTGCCTAATAGGGTACAGAATGTGAGTGAGGCTAAACAGCAAAAATTAAGATGTTTGTACACTAATGCAAGGAGCCTAGGTAACAAAATGGAGGAACTAGAGTTACTGGTGCAGGAAGTGAAACCAGATATTATAGGTATAACAGAGACCTGGTGGAATAGTAGTCATGACTGGGCTACAGGTATTGAAGGGTATGTGCTGTTTAGGAAAGACCGAAATAAAGGTAAAGGTGGTGGAGTAGCACTGTATATCAATGATGAGATAGAATGTAAAGAAATAAGAAGCGATGAAATGGATATGACTGAGTCTGTCTGGGCAAAAATTAAATTGGGGAAGAAAACTATTAGAGCCTCCCCTGGGATAGTGCTTGGGGTGTGCTATAGACCGCCGGGATCTAATTTGGATATGGATAGAGCCCTTTTTAATGTTTTTAATAAAGTAAATACTAATGGAAACTGTGTGATCATGGGAGACTTTAACTTCCCAGATATAGACTGGAGGACGAGTGCTAGTAATAATAATAGGGCTCAGATTTTCCTAGATGCGATAGCTGATGGATTCCTTCAGCAAGTAGTTGCTGAACCGACTAGAGGGGATGCTATTTTAGATTTGGTCTTGGTGAGTAATGAGGACCTCATAGAGGAAATGGTTGTAGGGGATAATCTTGGCTCAAGTGATCATGAGCTAATTCAGTTCAAACTGAATGGAAGGATTAACAAAAATAAATCTGCAACTAAGGTTTTTGATTTCAAAAGGGCTGACTTTCAAAAATTAAGGAAATTAGTTAGGGAAGTGGATTGGACTGAAGAATTTATGGGTTTAAAGGTAGAGGAGGCCTGGGATTATTTTAAATTAAAGCTGCAGAAGCTATCGGAAGCCTGCATCCCAAGAAAGGGGAAAAAATTCATAGGCAGGAGTTGTAGACCAAGCTGGATGAGCAAGCATCTTAGAGAGGTAATTAAGAAAAAGCAGAAAGCATATAGGGAGTGGAAGAAGGGAGGGATCAGTAAGGCAAGCTACCTTATTGAGGTCAGAATATGTAGGGATAAAGTGAGACAGGCTAAAAGTCAAGTAGAGTTGGACCTTGCAAAGGGAATTAAAACCAATAGTAAAAGGTTCTATAGTCATATAAATAGGAAGAAAACAAAGAAAGAAGTGGGACCGCTAAAAACTGAGGATGGAGTGGAGGTCAAGGATAATCTAGGCATGGCCCAATATCTAAACAAATACTTTGCCTCAGTCTTTAATAAGACTAAAGAGGATCTTAGGGATAATGGTAGCATGATAAATGGGAATGAGGATATGGAGGTAGACATCACCATATCTGAGGTAGAAGCGAAACTCAAACAGCTTAATGGGACTAAATCGGGGGGCCCAGATAATCTTCATCCAAGAATATTAAAAGAATTGGCACAAGAAATTGCAAGCCCATTAGCAAGAATTTTTAATGAATCTGTAAACTCAGGGGTTGTACCGTATGATTGGAGGATTGCTAACATAGTTCCTATTTTTAAGAAAGGGAAAAAAAGTGATCCAAGTAATTATAGGCCTGTTAGTTTGACATCTGTAGTATGCAAGGTCTTGGAAAAAATTTTGAAGGAGAAGGTAGTTAAGGACATTGAACTCAATGGTAAATGGGACAAAATACAACATGGTTTTACAAAAGGTAGATCGTGCCAAACCAACCTGATCTCCTTCTTTGAGAAAGTAACAGATTTTTTAGATAAAGGAAACGCAGTGGATCTAATTTACTTAGATTTTAGTAAGGCGTTTGATACGGTGCCACATGGGGAATTATTAGTTAAATTGGATAAGATGGGCATCAATAGGAATATTGAAAGGTGGATAGGGAATTGGTTAAAGGGGAGACTACAACGGGTCCTACTGAAAGGTGAACTGTCAAGTTGGAGGGAGGTTACCAGTGGAGTTCCTCAGGGATCGGTTTTGGGACCAATCTTATTTAATCTTTTTATTACTGACCTGGGCACAAAAAGTGGGAGTGTGCTACTAAAGTTTGCAGATGATACAAAGCTGGGAGGTATTGCTAATTTAGAGAAGGACAGGGATACCCTACAGGAGGATCTGGATGACCTTGTAAACTGGAGTAATAGGAATAGGATGAAATTTAATAGTGAGAAGTGTAAGGTCATGCATTTAGGGATTAATAACAAGAATTTTAGTTATAAGCTAGGGACGCATCAACTAGAAGTAACGGAGGAGGAAAAGGACCTTGGAGTATTGGTTGATCATAGGATGACTATGAGCTGCCAATGTGATATGGCTGTGAAAAAAGCTAATGTCGTCTTGGGATGCATCAGGAGAGGTATTTCCAGTAGGGATAAGGAGGTTTTAGTACCGTTATATAAGGCACTGGTGAGACCTCACCTGGAGTACTGTGTGCAGTTCTGGTCTCCCATGTTTAAGAAGGATGAATTCAAACTGGAACAGGTACAGAGAAGGGCTACTAGGATGATCCGAGGAATGGAAAACTTGTCTTATGAAAGGAGACTCAGGGAGCTTGGCTTGTTTAGCCTAACTAAAAGAAGGCTGAGGGGAGATATGATTGCTCTCTATAAATATATCAGAGGGATAAATACCAGAGAGGGAGAGGAATTATTTAAACTCAGTACCAATGTGGACACAAGAACAAATGGATATAAACTGGCCACTAGGAAATTTAGATTAGAAATTAGACGAAGGTTTCTAACCATCAGAGGAGTGAAGTTTTGGAATAGCCTTCCGAGGGAAGTAGTGGGGGCAAAAGATCTATCTTGCTTTAAGATTAAACTCGATAAGTTTATGGAGGAGATGGTATGATGGGATAACATGGTTTTGGTAATTAAATATTCATGGTAAATAGGCCCAATGGCCTGTGATGGGTTTTAGATGGGGTAAGATCCAAGTTACCTGGGAAAGAATTTTCTGTAGTATCTGGCTGATGAATCTTGCCCATATGCTCAGGGTTTAGCTGATCGCCATATTTGGGGTCGGGAAGGAATTTTCCTCCAGGGCAGATTGGAAGAGGCCCTGGAGGTTTTTCGCCTTCCTCTGTAGCATGGGGCACGGGTCACTTGCTGGAGGATTCTCTGCTCCTTGAGGTCTTTAAACTACAATTTGAGGACTTCAATAGCACAGATATAGGTGTGAGGTTTTTTTTTGTAGGAGTGGTGGGTGAAATTCTGTGGCCTGCGTTGTGCAGGAGGTCAGACTAGATGATCATAATGGTCCCTTCTGACCTAAATATCTATGAATCTATGAAACCCCTCATACCAGTCAATCGTTTGCCCATTAGATAGCAAAACTGAGTTGGAAGTACAGAGATTTGTCAAATGGTCCACTTGATCTCTTTAAACGAGTTTTGTGGGGCAACTCCCTCATTGGAAGGGGGTCAGTCTAACTCCTTATCTCTCCCTCACCTAACCATTGCTCCCAGGTGAGAAGCCTCTGCATGATGGGAGCAAGAGAGGCAGGCCTGGTTCTTTGGTGAGGTGGAAGAGGAGCTGAAGCTCCCATGGTGTTGGAAAGAGTAATATTTTGTAATAATCAAATGGAGGGCTTCCCCTCTGAACTCTAGCACACACCCCTTACTCTTTGTTTCTCATGCAAATGAAATTTCCACACTGCTCACATCTTCCTGCTGACGGTCTGAGTAACACATTGCTGGGTAGACTGACAGTGAAGTTCAAAATGTCATCAAAGCCTGTCCTTTAGCTCGGTCCTGGAGTTCAGGTACTGTAAACCCTGAGATAACTGATGTGAACTTGTAACTGGGGGATGAGCTCAGAGTGTAGAAAGAGGGGTTCATTCCCCTCCTCCATTGTGGTAATGGTGAACTTGGAAGAGCATAGGCCCAAATGGGTGTGATTGACCATCTTTACAGCCCTTCGGATGGCTCTTCTGTAAGACTTCCAGATGGAAAAGTGGGATCATCCAAAGTTACTAAATAGGTCTCCAATACAGTGGACATACACGCTGAAGTGTGGAGTGGTTAAAAATCTGATTTAAAATTTTTTTAAATTACAGGTTTATTATAAATAAACAAACAAAGCATAGACCCTAACATAGATCTCTTTAAAATAATTTAAATACAGAAATCTAGAACATTTTTTCCAGGTTTAGAGAGTCAAATCACTGAGCTGGTGGAAGTCACTGGCTGAATCTGTTGAAGTGCTGCATCAGCAGTTGTCCCTTGCAGGTGCAGAGAGAGTGTTTCTTTGACTAGAATAAACTGAAATGATTCAGTGCAATGACTAGTTCATTCAAAGTTAAGAAACCAAGCTTTCCTGCTTTTTCAACTCTCAACTGTTTTCATCTTCTGATCTATGAATTCAAAACTAGATATACGAGAATCTACTAGCTCTAAAATCTCAAAGGGCATGGTAACTAGAAATCAGTTAACAAACTACAAATAATACCTCCTGATAAAACATTTGCATTTCAAACTCATTTGATAGACTTTTTGATGTCTTTCTTATGTTTTAGTGCACTTCTAATTAATTTTGAATTTCCATCTAGATAGAACTTGACACATCACAAGTAATTTTCTTAATCTAGTACATGATCAGTAATTTTTTTTAAATGTATATTAAGCTATATAGTTGCTTAAATAAAGACGTATAGGTGCATTATATCCTCGGTACGCACCAAATCTAATGTAAAGGCTATATCTAACCATCAAAATGTTTTAATGGCCGTCAACCTTTGGCAATCAACAAGAGCAACAAAAAAATAAAAAGGTTTAGAAAGTCTGACCTGTGAGGGAAGGCCAAAAAAAAGGCATGTTTTCTTGAGAAAAGACTTTGGGTGGGAGAGAACCTAGTAGCAGTTCTCAAATATGTTAAGGACTGTTACAAAGAGGATGGTGATCAGTTCTCCATGTTGTCCAAAAGTAGGACAAAAAGTAATACGTTTAATCAGCTGCAACGGAGATTTAAGTTAACTATCCTTACAGTTCAAAAGTAGCTAAGTATTGGAATTGGCTCCAAGGGAATTCTCATCCCCATATTGGAGGTTTTAAGAACAGATTGGACAAACATCTGTCAGGAATGGTCAATGTTTACTTGGTCTTTCCTCAGTGCAGGGAGTTAGACTAGATGACCCCTCAAGGTCACTTCCAGCCCTACATTTCTATGATTCTATGAAAATAAATAAAAGTACAAATGAAAACAAATTCATTTAAATCAAGGTTTCCTCCTTGCTGTAAAATCAGTGATTTTACACAGCTTTGGTTTAAATCAGTACATCCTGATCTGTCTCCCTGAACTAGTCCAGAGTCTCCAGTCTACAGCTAGGTATCTCAAAGTTTGTCGAGCTGTTCCTCCATGGGGAAAACTTGATGCAGAACATGCAACTGAATATTAGTCACTTTCCAGCTCAGCATATTGACTCCAACTACAGATTCACTCTGATTTGGTATCTAGTTTAATACAGTTCTCTTGTTTTACCTAACCTGTCTTCTGCTATATTCTCTGCTTCTCATTCTTCTCTCTTTTCTCCTGCCTGCTTGCCTTCCTCTTGGACTACTTGCTGCCCAGGGTGGCAGATGAAGCTTTCTACAAACAACCCTTCGCTGACGTGATTGGTTATGTGTATGTTGCCTAACTACTAATTATCTGTCTGATCCTCTTCGTTATCCTTCAGAGACAGTTAATATATCTGGTGACTACATTACACTGTGTATTTGGAGTCCAGCATCAGAGGCTGATGGGTGTATATATAGCAGTTCTTCATACAATACAGCATGGTATTTGAGCTGCAATACTGAAGAGTGAAATGTCCCCTTGATCTCTAGAGGGTCATCTGAGACGTACTGGATATCACTTGTACTAACCCATGCAGCATGTGTACCACCAATAATAGACTGCTAAATGACAGCAAGACTAAACTCCTGCTTCCAGGCCCATGGAAGTTTGGTTGCACACTAAGGTGTATTATGAGCATGGAGGTAACAAAGCTCTCCTGTGTTGGTACTTTCTCACCCAGATGCTGCTTTTTGGCCCTAGCCACCTCTACAGACAAGATCTTCAATAGAAAAGCAACACTTTCCTACAAACAAACACTTGAGGCTGGAGGGCTTGATTTGAGGGAGGTCTAAAAGGATTTAACTTGACTGTCAGAGGTACTGAGCACTTAAAGCTTGTGTTGAAGTCAGTGAGAATGTCCAGTGCTCAGCACCTCTGAAAATCAAGCCAGTTATTTAGCACTTAACTCTGTGCAGTCAATTGTGGGAAAAGTAGGCCTTAATATGCAATCGGGGTGGTGGAGAGGAAGTTAGGATTGTTCGCCCAGTTTCATCTGAGTATTTACCCATATGGGAATATCTCCCAAAGGATAGAGTGGTGAAAGCACCATTACATGCAGCATATGAAACCAGACAGCCAAACATTGGAGAACAATGCTGTGTGTGCAGACAGACAAGTAAGCCCATGGGCCTTTCAGTCTAGCTCTACTTTTTCTAAGTAAAAGCCCTGGTTTCCAACCCCCAAAGAATGATGTGCATTTTCACTAATGGGTTTAAGGATTACAATGTGGCTTTTTTTGGCTTGTTCATATGCTTTAATTTCTTCCCTTACATTTATAGACTTGAATTCAAAGATGACCATTTCAGATACTAAAGCACCTTTTAAAGGTGTACTGGTGAGAACAGTAGTATGGCTTTGTCTGAGTGAATTAAGATTGAAGTTCCACTGTGGAATTGATGGCCTAACTGTAGGTGGATGTAAGCCAAGACTTGTGAAATGCTGGATTTACAGGTGGTGTTTGATCTTGTTCTGAAGTCTCGAAGTTTCCACTGAAAGACGTGGTATTAAAACACTTGTTTCCTGTACCAGTCTCCATGTAGCCAATGCAAAAGGAAATGTGCCGTGTAACGGCTGCAGACTAAAACTGGCAGCATGTTTCCTGAATGTAGACTGAGCTACTAGTGCATGTCCAGCTAGCTTATCATCTGCATTAAGCTCATTTTCATTTTCTATATCTGACTTAAACTTTCTCTCCTTGTTTCTTTTCTTCTCTTCACCTTTAAGCACAAACATAAACCATCCTTGCTACAGCCTAGAACAGTTAAGTAAAAATCTTCACTGCCCCCCTTAAGTGTCTTGTCACATGAAGTAGCAGTGTTTGTAGTGACCCTTGTCTTCAGTGGTGTTTGTACTCGAATCATCCCTGTGCCCAGTGCTGCCCCTTCCCTTCCATAGGATGATCACTGTCATTGCTTTCTCTGTACTGCTTGTTGGAGTAGATGGATTTGGTTTGATTTCTCTCAAAGTGCTTACTGCTTTAGCCCTTATGCGGCTACCAGGGCCCCACAATTTGCTTAACCTAGGCACCAAAGGGTTCATGTTCCTTGGAGCAATGCTGCTAGCAGCACAGGGATGCCAAAAGGATAACACTGCTTATTGTTTGCTAACCTACCCGTTGAAAAGACTTCACTGAGTACATTCGGGCTAAAAGAAGGGGAAATGTTATCCTTTTAGCTGAACTCGGTGTAACCCTCCCCTTTGCCAAAACATGCCTCGTAAGTCTATAGCAGATGCAAGCATGGGAGCTATGACTTAAATTCCTCTTCAATCCACGCTGCTTCTCTACACCATTGGGAACCATCAGCACACAGTTTTACGGTGGCCTGCACGCCTTGGAGTATCTGTAAACCAAATGGAAGTTATTCCTCAATCTTGCACTTCAGTAGATGGTAAACTTCCAGTTGGCAAATGTCCAAAGCAAACTGATAAAAGTTGAAGGCTTAAACAATAAATGTACCAAGGCATTGCTTTAAATTGTCTGTCAGTGTCTTAAACTTTTTGTGTGCATACTTAAGCGAAGATTGCATAACTGCTCTTAAACCAAACACCTGTATTCCAACATTTTACACAGCAATTTTCTGCACTGCTTGTGCATAGCAGATTACTGCAACCTGTTCATCTCCAAGGTTGGGGTCGGGGAGCTTAACAAGCCTTAATGTTCTCAAGCAGCTGTCAGGTTACATTTTTCTTATGACATGTGTAAAACTGAACCGTATTCTGTGGAGGGAAAGGAGTGGCTTCCAGGAGGCATACAGATCCACCATTAACATGTAATATTGGATTGCTTCTAGGGCAGCTGAAGAAGCCTTTGTGAATGATGTGGAAGAAACTTCCCCAGGCACCGAGTGGGAACGTGTGGCTCGGCTCTGTGACTTTAATCCCAAGTCTAGTAAGCAGGCAAAAGATGTGTCCCGCATGCGCTCCATCCTTATTTCACTCAAGCAGGCTCCACTGGTTCGCTGAAGGAAAAGCACAATGGAAACACTACAAATGCAATATCTTAACCTTACTCAGAGAAGCTGTGTTTGCAGTAATTGGATTAATTATGTTTAAATGTGTTTTTTTTGGACCAAACCTCATGAAGTATCTAGAGTTGATCATTGTTTGTGATTGCATGTTCTTCCTCATGTTTCCTTCCTCTGTCCCAAATGGGAGGAGAGAACCTCCAGAACTGTAGTCTCTCTGTACTCTTGTGCACTGAGATGTCACTCTCAACTGTACTGGTATTAAAGGTCTGTTAAAGAGTTACATCTCTGTCCTCTTTTTTTCATAGACGGAGGTAGCTTCCCCATCTCCCCTTCTAAAGGGGAAATGATCAATTCAGATAGTGTCCAGGAGCAAACTTCTAGCCTTGTTATAGTGGCAGTTTAACTTTCCCAAAGAAGATCTAAAGCACCGGCCTCACCCACTGTGTGGCATTACAATGAGGTGACAGACCAGTGGGTAGGAGGACATCTACCTTGCTGCATGATGGCAATGACCACACCTTTAAAGCCCCCTGTGGCTCTAATCTTGAGCAGTTAAGCACCTCTCTGCAACAACCAGTTGAAACTGACTTGGGAACATTAGCTCCATCCTGGCTAACTTTGCTAACTAGCATGCCAGATGGAAGCTCTGGGGGAAAGGAGCAGCTATAGAGCCATGCTGCCCACAGCCAATCTGCTGGTCTAATGTATTGAAGGCCCCTGCTTATTTTCCCTTCCTGCTGATTCAGAGACAGCTGCTGGTCAGCCATAGGAAAGGGGCAGGCTGGTAGGCTTGCTCCATGTGCTTCTATGTCCTGTAAGCCCAGCTGGGGTGACTGAGAGGAAAGGGAGTGACATCATAGGGGAGTGGTAGGATAAAGGTATTAAAGTGGTCAGGTACTGTGGGGGTGGGAAGAATAACAATCTATGTGAAAGCACTTTATCAATCTTGAATCTGCCACTTGTAAGTTTTGTTGAGTGCCCCTACTTTTGTGAGAAAGGTAGAGCAAGAGCTCATAACTGCATCAAGTCCCCTCTTTGTCTTTTGGAGACAAATTCCCAATATTTTCAATTGCTCCCCAAGAGTGTCCAAATGTAGATCAAATGGGAAGGGTGAAGAATCTGTTGTTCAGCTTAAGCATATACACTTCTTTTGCAGCA
Source organism: Eretmochelys imbricata (assembly GCF_965152235.1). Taxonomy (NCBI): domain Eukaryota; kingdom Metazoa; phylum Chordata; order Testudines; family Cheloniidae; genus Eretmochelys; species Eretmochelys imbricata. Next base: position 126,518,109 of record NC_135576.1, read on the forward strand.
AGGAGGTATGGATATACTGCAACTGCCAACCATGTTAGTTTCCTTATGTATGAGCAATTACTGAGAGCTAGTTCTTTCCACTACCTCGTATAATAGCTGGAAGGCAAGGCAAGTGAACTAGGTGGTGGTAGCTGAGTACACGTGCATTCAACCAACTCTATTATGTTAGGAGAAGGGAAGTTCTTGGGGCAAACAGGAAAAAGTGAGATACAAGAAAGGGATAATACTTAATCTCTTCATTAAGCAATTTAAAAAAACACTGAAGTCCATGGGTTTAAAACTTCATGTTGAATATCCCATCAGTCTGTCTGTTACAAAGTACAGTTCATGCAACATTACAATTAAAATGAGTGAACTATCCAGATAACTGAAAGTTTAACAAATACCCAGAAACCGTAGAGTAAATAGTAGGAAGATAACTGGTATGAATGAGAGTAAATCCACTCATCTTGCTCAGTATGAGTGAGCAATGCTCCTAAACCATTTTCAACTGACTTTCTATATAGAAACAGTGTAGTAAAAGTACCAAAATCTGCAAGGACAAGTACATGCTCCTACCATTAGATTCTCATTACCAATTAAGTTACAGATGGCTTACCTGTCTAAAACAACTCTAAATAGACAAGGGCCTTGTTTGTCTTCAGTGTTTTCACTGAAGCTTCTAACATTTTTACTACATAACGCTGGTTCTTGCCTAAAAAAGGAACATTCCTCCTATAAGTTCAGTGTAGCATCAATAGTACTACAGAACATTGTTGACCAAGGATTTTTTTCAAGCTGTTGCATGTGTTCCCTGAAGATATGCAATCAATACATGCAGACAGTCTGCCCCTGTCACAAACAATGCACAGATGACTCCGCAGCATCCCACACAACAGACAAGACATACAGCTCTCATGTCACAATAGAACAAAGATCAAATGTCCCCATGTTACTTTCCCAGCATTGTGAACTTTACACTTTTTTTGTGTTTTTTATTCAAGTGCAACAATGCCCTCTACTTTGCTGTAATTCAGACACACTAGATTGGCAATTCATTGGAAAGTGCTTTAAGCCCCTTGAAAAGCTGAACCATCTTGTTCTAGCAAAGCCCCACCCAGTTACTTAATTGAAAAGACTTTTTTGTGCACCATCACTGATTTCTAAAGGGAAAATCCTGGGAGAATGGTTGTAGCAGCTGCACTGACATCATAGCTCCTGCCCAGTGCAGGTGCTAGGGACCCAATTAACACAGAGTATGTTTCAAAGGCATCTAAGTCCCATTTTTGAAAGTACCCAAGTCACTTGGGGCCAGATTTTTAAAGGTATTTAGGTGCTTGAAGAGCCAGATAGACAGCAGGTGAAATTTTCTAAAACACCTAGGCCCCCTCACTAGTATTGAAATCAATGGGATTTAGGCACTTTTGAGATGTTGGACCTTTACTAGCAGGCCCTGTGTGTATCCCCTAGTGCTGCACCACAGTACCCCTCCCATAAGTTCACCAAAAGAGAAGAAAGTTGCAGGGGCAGGGGTGGTCATAAAATCCCAGGTCTGATCAAACTTTCCCTCAGACCTTATTTCCCCCACCCATTTATGAAAAACATCTACCCCTTTTGCTGCTACTCCTGGCCCAGCAGCAGATGGCACTATGGAGCACCACTGGTCTCTTTCCTTCATTCATGGGGATACCAACACTGCAGCCTAGTATATTACAATTGGACCCAGAACTTACACAAAGGGCCCCACTGAATGCTTAATGCAGCCTTGCAATGCCTACCTTCCACACCCTTGAGAGTCACCAGTTGGACAAGAGGGTACAGTCCTGGCCACTTCCCCATTCCTAAGCATTGAGCAGAGGGTAGGTAAGGCCACTTTGTGCCTTGGACCATGTTTGCAGGGCTGGTTTAAGGATGATAGGGTGGACTGTGCTCCAGGTTAACCTGTATGGCTAGTGCAGGGCCAATCTTCCATTAAGTGCTGTCTTTCCACCTGCCCAGGTCATAAATCAGCAGCTCCTTCTTGGAGCCATGAGGCCAGACATGGCACTGGTGTGGCTCACTGAGGCCAAACACTGCTCCTCCTGCTGAGGTTTTGGCTGCACTTCTCCCCACCTCTCCTTACCGGTGCACACCATGTTACAGGTACAAGGCCTCCTTGTCACCTTCCTGCCACTGGCCCAGCTGGCCATCCCCCACCCTAGGAAGAGGGAGCTCACTGGGGATGTTCTCTGTGAAGCCAGTCTATCCCATACCTCAGCCCAGTGTCCCCTGGCACTTTGGACTCCTTTGCAGAGTGGTGGGCCTCTGCAAGGCTCTCTGCTCAGTGTCCCAAACCTATCATCCACCCTCCCTCTCCCCCATTCCCATTTTCTCTTTTTTGGTCCCATGCAATCACTGAACTCCATGGCCTCTTCCTTGGCATTAGTTCTGGTGTGCTCTACTCCCTGCCTTACCCAGCTAGATGTGCAGCAAGCCTGAGTAACGGAAACGAGCAGCAGTGAAACCACCCGTTCGGAGGGACCTTACTCTGAACAAGTTCTTCATTGAGGTTCTGATCTGCAACAGCCTGGGCTACCCCTGCCGCAAGGGAAGCCAAGCCCTCTCGCTTGTTTAGTACAGGTGTGTACCTTGGACCACATAGCTCTGAATGCCCATAAAGCTGCAGCCGAGAGGGGACTTTGCTGAAGAGCAGGCAGGATCTCACATGCAGCCATTCCTACCCTGTTCAGACCACCACTGTGCATCAAAGGGATGCTCCTAGGGAAATGTTCAGCACATCCCACATCCTCTGCTAAGTGTCCTCTTTCTCTTAAAAAAAAAAGGGGGGGGACAAACCCCATCAGGTTTGGAGGGCACACTGGGCCCTGCAAGTAGAATCTTGATTGTTTCCTTGACAGAGAACAGTGACCATCCCTGGTGCAGTCAGTGTCATTCTGGGATAGATACTGGCCGTCTGAGAGAGAAGAGAATGCAGCACCTCTGCAAAGTACCTGAGCATTGGGGAACGTGGGTTGGAGTCTAAGGTCTCAGAGCTGTATTCTTGTGTTGCTAACTGGAATGTTTAACTGGGCACAGACTGTTCTCTTTGCTCTGGTGTTCAGCGCCCACTTCACATGCCTGGCTCCTAGGGGCTTGACTGTGCCCTCTGCCCATGCACGGGGGCAGTGTCCTCTGCTGCAGCAAAGTGCTGGTGGTTCAAATCTGCTACTCCACGACACACAACTTATTTATAGATTTCCAGGAAGGCTAATTGCACAGCTGGCATCCCAGTAAGTCTGGCTGCCCTTCTCCCCTGTTTGACTGTCCTTCTCAAGAGTACCTTTCTGACTTCCACTGGTAGGGAAGCCCCACTGGCCATATTCCCTGCAGGATGAACTCCCAAACGGCCTTGAGGAAGTCTGGGCCATGCGTGCACATCCATTCATGATGCCATCATGTTAGACTGCCTCTTCTGAGGTCTGTCCTCAGCCCTGGTATGGTGTAAGTGAGCACCCTGGAGATGTTTTTCAGACCTCTCCTAGGGATGCAGAGGCTTGGGCTTACATTTATTGTCCAGTTTATACTGAGCACGAGGGGCAGGTTCTCCAAGGGCACCTGAAATAATATTTAACCCCATCTGCCAAAGAGCACTCTCCATTTAACATGTTAGCGTGACAAAAGAAAACTAGCCCCTCCACCCTTTCAGGGCCCTGCAGGGCAGCAAAGTCTCAGGGAGCTGGGTAAAGCCAATTCCATAACTGAGGGCCCTGCATGGAGGGCACTGTGGCCCCAACCATCTAGGGCCTAGCTGCTTGAGAGTTCCAGCTCTCAGGATTAAGCACAGAGACGCTGCTCAGCGCCCCAGAGCTCTCTGGTGTGTTTAAGGTTCTGAGCTAGTAGAGTAGGAGGGAAGGGGCCCTGTCACTTCCTTGAATATTTCTTGAGTCCTAGCTAGAGTGTTTCTGGCTTTTTCAATGTCTGGAGAAACAGAAGATTTCAGGAGGGATCAAGGAAGGACACACTGCGAGGTCCCCACAAGGGAAGTTTTCCTGAGGCAAGAGAAGCCTTTGTCTGAGATGATTAAAAACTTCCCATGGGGCTGGGAAATGGGCTGGTTCTTGGTGCTGGCTTTGAGCAACGTCATTCCATTGAGAGCTGCAGCAGCATCCTTGCAGACTAGAATGGAGGAGGGATCCCGTCCATTTGCAGGCAGTTTTGGTGGCTGAAGATAACAGAGAGGACGCAGGATTGCTCATTCAGGAGCAAGCTGGAGGGGAGATTACATGTTATCCTCATAACAGGACAGAACCATACAGGGAGCTGAAAGCTCTCCACCCTGGATGAGGAGCTACAGTCTCGTCAGCTAGCCTGTTCTATATGGGTGCTCAGCTCCATAGTATCTGTGCACCTTCCAGCAGTGCATTAAGCAATGGGACTAACCTCTGTCACATGGCAGTTTGCTCATCCCCCTCGATGAGGAGAAGTGTGTTTTGTTCTGGAAGTTTTATACTAGCATACACGCAGATATACTGGAAAGGGGGGGAGGTGCACGTGTATGCTAGAGAAGACATGGTCCAAGAAATGCCTCTGATGCTTGGAGCGGAAGGTGGGGAGGTTTGTGATAGTTTCATTTCTTGGAGAGTCTGTTCCAGACTCAGGCCGGCTCATGAGAAGGCTGTCTCTCCTGCTCAGATAAGCTTGACATGTAGGGTAGAAAGTTTCATTGTGCCAGAGGAGCGCAGTTGTCAATCATGATCTTCATACCAGAACTTTAGGCAGTCTTTTAGATACCTTGGGCTCAAGCCACAGAGCACCTTGAAGATAAGAGCCACGACCTTGAACGTGATTGAGTAGTCCATACTGGGAAGCTGGTTTAGGGAGCAGAGGGCAGGTCTGATGTGCTTGTGGTAGCCTGGGTTTCCAAGGAGATGTGCTGCAGTATTTTGTACCAGCTGGAGTTTCCTGAGTGCTGATGGCTTCATGCTCAGGGCTCTTGCACTGCAGTAGTCCAGCCGACAGGCAACGAAGGCGTGAATAATCCTGGCATGTTAACATGGGACAGACTCATGCTGTGGCAGACCAGCAACTCGGAGAAACTGAAATCCTCCCTAACCTACATCCAAATTAGTGGAACAGGTCAAATTCAAATAACTCACTGCTGGTCATTGCCAATTGCTGAGGAGGCACAGATGACACTCTGCTACCTTGTTCCCACACTCCCCAGTTTGTCTGGCCACATGTAGCATCTTGTAAGCTTATGTGGACAGGGACAGTCTTTCCTTTTTCACAAACAGGGCCCCGATCCCTGACTGGGACCCCTAGGCACCAACAATACAAATAAATAACAACAAAAAGAATCCTTCTCCGAGAGGAGCTCTGGCTGCCACGGTTGCCTCCTGAGAGGCAACCTCTGTGTTCTTTCCACCCAGCGGGATGACGCCCTATGGGTTAGGATTGCAGCACATCCACTTGTGCGTGAGGGCGAGGAAATTCAAAGCTGAGTCAAACCAAACCAGTACTTGTCTGCAGGCTTTTCTAGTTTTACATAGTTACGAGACAGGACCAGGGTCCCCAAGTGTTGTCTAGAACTTGGCACACCTCACCAAATATATCCCGGGAGAACACTGGAATGTGCTTATGGATAAGTCTTTCTAGCATTGCTTAAGCAACACCTGAGCTCCCAAGCTACAGAGGTGAACAAAAAAATGGAAATGCACATTACTTCATCTGAACTTGGCTAAAATGTAGAAAAAAATACAAAGAGGTATTACTACAATAAGGAAATACTGAAGTAGTAACTAACTACCTAAAACACTAGTCTGCTTTACTACAGAAGATAAAGCTGATGGTCAGCAGGAAATACTTTGGGCACAGTATTTTTCCCCCTCAGAACAGTTATACAGCTGGACTGTCCATTTCGGTAATTTCCCCAGGTACCTAGTATATTCGGCGTGTACTGTAATCTAGCACCAGACTAGCAGCTCCAAGCAGAGCAGGGTCCGCCAGATTTGAGACAACCACATCCACTGTCTCAGCAGAGAACAAAGCCTGCCGATGGATCACGTCTTTGACGATGTTAACGTAATGGCCTGCTAAAACTCCTGAAAGGATCACCAGAGAGGGGTTCATGGTGTGCAGGATATTCACCACTCCAAGGCCTAGAGCTGTGCCAGCTGTGAAAACAAAGGAAAGAGACATTACAGCAAAAAGACAATATCACAGAAGAATCTGAACATCAGGGTCTGACCTAATGTCTCTAAACACATTAATTACTCCTGGGAGAATTCTGTGCCACTGCATGCGCACAGCATTCATGTCCCCCACAGATTTCTTTGCTTCCCCGCAGAAAAATGACTTTCTGATAGGGAAGCAAAGGGAAACTGCAGGAACAGTCATACACGCCTCTCCAGCAGTGCAGGCATGTTGTTTTGGGTGTCTGTGGGGAGGGAGTGGGGGCAGAAGCAGGGCTAGGGTAACCTCGGCTGGGGGCTCCTATGCTGGGCCAGTCTCAACTTCTCTTTCTCTGCAAGGACCCACACCCAGAAACCTCTCCAGGCTGCAGGAAGATCCACACCCCCTGCCCCTGCTTCCCGCCCCATCACTTCTCAGCCACAGTGGGAGTGGTCACTGTATGGGGAGCTGCTCCCTGGTCCACCCAACCCTGGTGCATCCAGAGCCCCCCACACCCAGACCTCCCTGATGAGTATCACCCCCTCTGCACCAAGACACGCCCCCATGAGTCCCCTACATAAGGTGACCAGATGTCCCAATTTTATATGGACAGTCCCGGGATTCGGAGCTTTTTCTTATTGGCGCCTATTACCCCTCACCCCGTCCCGATTTTTCACACTTGCTATCTGGTCACCCTACCCCTACACCTGAACCCCTATCCCGCCAAGCCTCACCCCCTGCATCAGGACCCCCACCCCTTCACCCAGACCACCCCACACCCTGATGAGTCCTCTGCATCCAAACCCGCACCACACTGAGCCCCAAACAGCGGTACCTGGACCCAAATCCCACTAAGCCCTATTCCCCCAGCACCCAACCCCCCCCACTGAGCCCCTTAGACCCAGACCCCGCCTTCCGAGCCCCATCCCCCCACACTTAGACCAAACCTGCTGAGTCCCAATCACCTTTACCTGGATCCCACTGCAGAGTCCCACTGCCCCTGCACCCAGGGGGAGGGATAGCTCAGTGGTTTGAGCATTGGCCTGCTAAACCCAGGGTTGTGAGGTCAATCCTCGAGGGGCCATGTAGGGATCTGGGGCAAAAATTGGGGACTGGTCCTGCTTTGAGCAGGGGGTTGGACTAGATGACCTCCTGAGGTCCCTTCCAAACCTGATATTCTATGAAAGTGAAAGTAACACCCCAATGAGCCCGTTCATTGAGATTGGGCCACACAGAAACCTGGATCCCCCACACACACTAAGCCCCTCCACACTTGGATCCTGGTGTGCCAGGCATGGAGGGGCAGGGCCCCGGGGTGTTTCTGGGCCAGCCCCAGCCCTTGTGCTGTCTCAGAGTCAGTGCAGTCTCACTGCCAAGTCCATGCCCCAAGGAGGTGGGGGTGGGAGGGCCCTGCAGGGTGATCTCCCACTGCCACGCTGGAGCCTCTACATTTATTTATTGACAAATGAAATTTGAAGAATTTAAAAATATTGTGAGCAGAATTTTTAACTTTTTTCTGTAGAATTCCCTCAGGAGTAATTAATGCCATATGGCAGATGTTTATAATTTTTCTATCCAGAACACCAGAATTACAACAGAATGTATTCCTTTTCTTGAGAGAAAGTGTTAGTGTAGAATACTGGGACAGCTAGCTGGGACACTTGTGCTCATCATCCTCTTTTCTTTCAAGAGTAAAAGAAAAATTCAATTGTTTATAGCTGGGTAATGTTATACCATGATATAGATGAGAGAGGAAGTCAACACATATCGCCGTGCTAGGGAGAACAAAGGAAAGAAAATACCTCCGTCGGCTATATTGGTTACACATAAGGAAACTGGTTACATTTAATGCTTGTTTTGAAAACTCAGAAAAACTGTGCATTGTAAAGTATTGTATAAACTGGAACAACGCTTCATAGAAACGGTTTCATTTTGGTTGCCTAGCATATATATTTATTGGCCCATCACTGAAGTGTCCCATAATTTCCCATACCAATACTGAATGATCAGAACCTGTCCTTTTTTCCAGTGTGAAGCCAGAGCTATTTTGCTTGCCACAAGAAAAGGAAAAGCATGATGTGTTAATATTCTAATCCCCTGGAGCAGGAAATCCCAAAAGAAATAGCAAAGGGTCCCATGACCATGCAATTTGTAATCTGTTTAACCAAATCTCTAACACTGTCCCAGATAACAGTCTGTTGGAGACAGGACAGGATCACTAGCCCATTCTCTTCACAATTCCCCACTAGCCATTGGTACCACTCCTATCCATGACGCCACGCCTAAAGGGCCAGATCCCTCACTCAAGTGTAATTCTGTAGAAACATCACAGCTGTACTGAGGATTTGGCCTGCTGTGGTGAAATACCAATTCTACAGCTTTGAGAATTTCTCTCTCATTCTAAGCCTTGGTCTACACTAGGAGTTCAGGTCGAATTTAGCAGCGTTAAATCAATTTAACCCTGCACCCATCCACACGACGAAGCCCTTTTTTTCGACTTAAAGGGCTCTTAAAATCAATTTCCTTACTCCACCCCCAACAAGGGGATTAGTGCTGAAATCGGCCTTGCTGGGTCGAATTTGGGGTACTGTGGACGCAATTAGACGGTATTGGCCTCCGGGAGCTATCCCAGAGTGCTCCATTGTGACCGCTCTGGACAGAACTCTTAACTCAGATGTACTGGCCAGGTAGACAGGAAAAGGCCCGCGATCTTTTGAATTTCAATTTCCTGTTTGGCCAGTGTGGCAAGCTGCAGGTGACCATGCAGAGCTCATCAGCAGAGGTGACCATGATGGAGTCCCAGAATCGCAAAAGAGCTCCAGCATGGACCGAACGGGAGGTACGGGATCTGATCGCTGTATGGGGAGAGGAATCCGTGCTATCAGAAGTATGTTCCCGTTTTCGAAATGCCAAAACATTTGTCAAAATCTCCCAGGGCATGAAGGACAGAGGCCATAACAGGGACCCAAAGCAGTGCCGCGTGAAACTTAAGGAGCTGAGGCAAGCCTACCAGAAAACCAGAGAGGCGAACGGCCGCTCCGGGTCAGAGCCCAAAACATGCCGCTTCTATGATGAGCTGCATGCCATTTTAGGGGGTTCAGCCACCACCACCCCAGCCGTGTTGTTTGACTCCTTCAATGGAGATGGAGGCAACATGGAAGCAGGTTTTGGGGACGAGGAAGATGATGATGATGAGGTTGTAGATAACTCATAGCAAGCAAGCGGAGAAACCGGTTTTCCCGACAGCCAGGAACTGTTTCTCACCCTGAACCCACCCAAGGTTGCCTCCCGGACCCGCCAGGCGGAGAAGGGACCTCTGGTGAGTGTCCCTTTTAAAATACTATACATGGTTTAAAAGCAAGCATATTTAATGATTAATTTGCCCTGGCATTCGCGGCTCTCCTGGATATACTCCCAAAGCCTTTGCAAAAGGTTTCCGAGGAGGGCAGCCTTATTCCATCCACCACGGTAGGACACTTTACCACTCCAGGCCAGTAGCACATACTTGGGAATCACTGTAGAACAAAGCATTGCTGTGTATGTTTGCTGGCGTTCAAATAACATCCGTTCTTTATCTCTCTGTGTTATCCTCAGGAGAGTGATATCATTCATGGTCACCTGGTTGAAATAGGGGGCTTTTCTTCAGGGGACACTCAGAAGTGCCCGTTCCTGCTGGGCTGTTTGGCTGTGGCTGAACAGAAATGTTTCCCGCTGTTAGCCACAGGGAGGGGGGAGGGGCTAGCCACGCACTGTGGGGAGGCAAAATGCAACCTTGGAACGAAAGCACATGTGCTGTGTATGTAATGTTAACAGCAAGCTTTACCATGAAAGAGTGTACCCCTTGTTCTATAAAATGTGTCTTTTTAAATACCACTGTCCCTTTTTTTTTCTCCACCAGCTGCATGTGTTTCAAGGATCACAGTATTTTCTCCTTCCCAGAGGCTAGCAAAGATTAGAAGGTGAAAAAAACGCACTCGTGATTAAATGTTCTCTGAGTTCATGCTGTCCTCCCACACTGACAGAGCACAGACGAATGTGTGGAAGCAGACAATGTCAGAGTGCAGGAAAGCACAAAATGACCGGGAGGAGAGGTGGTGGGCTGAAGAGAGGGCTGAAGCTGAAAGGCAGCGGCAGCGTGATGAGAGGAGGCAGGATTCAATGCTGAGGCTGCTGGAGGATCAAACCAATATGCTCCAGCGTATGGTTGAGCTGCAGGAAAGGCAGCAGGAGCACAGACAGCCGCTACAGCCCCTGTGTAACCAACCGCCCTCCTCCCCAAGTTCCATAGCCTCCTCACCCAGATGCCCAAGAATGCAGTGGGGGGGCCTCCGGCCACCCAGCCACTCCACCCCAGAGGATTGGCCAAGCAACAGAAGGCTGGCATTCAATAAGTTTTAAAGTTTTAAACTTTTAAAGTGCTGTGTGGCCTTGTCCTTCCCTCCTCCACCACCCCTCCTGGGCTACCTTGGTAGTTATCCCCCTATTTGTGTGATGAATTAATAAAGAATGCATGAATGTGAAGCAACAATGACTTTATTGCCTCTGCAAGCGGTGATCAAAGGGAAGTGCGGAGGGTGGTTAGCTTACAGGGAAGTACAGTGAACCAAGGGACGGGGGGTTTCATCAAGGAGAAACAAACAGAACTTTCACACCATAGCCTGGCCAGTCATGAAACTGGTTTTCAAAGCTTCTCAGATGTGCACTGCGCCCTCCTGTGCTCTTTTAACCTCCCTGGTGTCTGGCTGTGCGTAACCAGCAGCCAGGCGATTTGCCTCAACCTCCCACCCCGCCATAAACGTCTCCCCCTTACTCTCACAGATATTGTGGAGCACACAGCAAGCAGTAATAACAGTGGGAAGATTGGTTTCGCTGAGGTCTAAGCGAGTCAGTAAACTGCGCCAGCGCGCCTTTAAACGTCCAAATGCACATTCTACCACCATTCTGCACTTGCTCAGCCTGTAGTTGAACAGCTCCTGACTACTGTCCAGGCTGCCTGTGTACGGCTTCATGAACCATGGCATTAAGGGGTAGGTTGGGTCCCCAAGGATAGCTATAGGCATTTCAACATCCCCAAAGGTTATTTTCTGGTCTGGGAATAAAGTCCCTTCCTGCAGCTTTTGAAACAGACCAGAGTTCCTGAAGATGCGAGCGTCATGTACCTTTCCCGGCCATCCCATGTTGATGTTGGCGAAACGTCCCTTGTGATCCACCAGTGCTTGCAGCACTATTGAAAAGTACCCCTTGCGGTTTATGTACTCACCGGCTTGGTGCTGCAGTGCCAAGATAGGGATATGGGTTCCGTCTATGGCCCCACCACAGTTAGGGAATCCCATTGCAGCAAAGCCATCCACTATGACCTGCACATTTCACAGGGTCACTACCCTTGATATCAGCAGATCTTTGATTGCGTTGGCTACTTGCATCACAGCAGCCCCCGCAGTAGATCTGCCCACTCCAAATTGATTCCCGACTGACAGGTAGCTGTCTGGCGTTGCAAGCTTCCACAGGGCTATTGCCACTCACTTCTCAACTGTGAAGGCTGCTCTCATCTTGGTATTCTTGCGCCTCGGGGCAGGGGAAAGCAAGTCACAAAGTTCCATGAAAGTGCCTTTACGCATACGAAAGTTTTGCAACCACTAGGAATCGTCCCAGACCTGCAACACTATGCGGTCCTACCAGTCTGTGCTTGTTTCCTGAGCCCAGAATTGGCGTTCCACTGCATGAACCTGCCCCATTAGCACCATGATGCCCACATTGCCAGGGCCCGTGCTTTGAGAGAAGTCTGTGTCCACGTCCTCATCACTCACGTCGCCTACTTGCCCGGTATCACTTTGCCAGGTTCTGGTGTTGCATATACTGCTGGATAATGCGTGTGGTGTTTAATGTGCTCCTAATTGCCAAAGTGATCTGAGCGGGCTCCATGCTTGCTGTAGTATGGCGTCTGCACAGAAAAAAGGCGCAGAACGATTGTCTGCCGTTGCCCTGACGGAGGGAGGGGCGACTGACGACATGGCTTACAGGGAATTAAAATCAACAAAGGCGGTGGCTTTGCGAGAAACTGAATGGCCCCCTCAAGGATAGAACTCAAAACTGGGTTTAGCAGGCCATTGATTTCACAGAGGGATGGAGGGAGGAGAAAATGAATACAAAACAAATCTGATCTATTTCTTGTTTTGAGCCACTTCATCTATATACATCTTGCTGGCAGCAGACTGTGCAGTATGACTGCTAGCCATCGTCAACACCTGGATGCTCGGCAGAAGACAGCGTAGTATGACTACTGGCCATCATCTTCTGCTAGCTGCAGATTAAAAGACAGTGCGGGACTGGCTGGGATGATTTAACTGGGAATTGGTCCTGCTTCGAGCAGGGGGTTGGACTAGATGACCTTCAGGGGTCCCTTCCAACCCTGATATTCTATGATTCTATGAATCGCCACGAGACGAAACAAGGGAAATGACCTCGCTGAGTCACTCCCATGTTTACCCAGGACTACGTCGATGACGGCTACCAGTCATACTACACTGTCTGCTGCCAAAAGGCAATGAACTGCTGCTGTGTAGCAATGCAGTACCATGTATGCCAGCACCCAGGAGACATACGGTGACGGTTAGCTGAGCGGGCTCCATGCTTGCCATGGTATGGCGTCTGCACAGGTAACTCAAGAAAAAAGGCGCAAAACGATTGTCTGCCCTTGCTTTCACGGATGGAGGGAGGGAGGGAACAGGGGCCTGACGATATGTACCCAGAACCACCCGCGACAATGTTTTAGCCCCATCAGGCACTGGGATTTCTACCCAGAAGTCAAATGGGCGGTGGAAACTGCAGGAACTGTGGGATAGCCACCCTCAGTGCAACGCTCCAGAAGTCGAGAGTTGCCTCGGTATTGTGGACACACTCCGCCGACTACATGCACTTAGAGCATTTGTGTGGGGACACACAAAATCAACTGTATAAAAACGCTTTCTACAAAACCGTCTTCTATACATTCGACCTAATTTCGTAGTGTAGACATACCCTAAGAGGGTTTCCCACCCTAGGTCTAGCTTCTTACCTGTTCTGAGAATGCTCTCAGCCTTTGCATTCCCAAGTTTAGCTGCCTGAATGAGATGCACAGCACTAATGGTCTCTTCCGTCTTCACTGACATTCCGCCCACTAACAACAGGTCCTCTATTTGGGGTGAAGAGAAAGCCCAGAGGGAAACATTAATAACAAATCTGCAGTTGGAATAACAGGGTGTTTGTATCTATGTTATTCATCTGTAAAAAGGAAGGTAACTTTTAGAAAGACAGACCTTATTTACACACTTAGGCCCTGATGCTGCAAACATACATGTGAGTGGTGCCACTGAACTCAGCGGGGCTAGTCAGGTGCCTAGTTATTCATGTGAGTAGCTGTTTGATGGATCAGGGCCTTAATTATGACAGTTCCATTGTGATAGCAAACTGGTTTGTTTTACAAATCAATCACTCCAAATATAGATGTAAAATATAATTAAGAGCAGAAACTGTCCACATTGTATTCAAGACTGGGGAGCTGTTGATGAGAGGTTCCAATTCCACAAGGAACAAACAACTGAGCTCATCAACAGGACATAGCGAAACAGCCAAGTGGCTAGTAAGAAGGTTAACTATTTGCAGTAGTAGAAATAACATGCCACATGCCACTGAGAGATCTAAAATCCAAGATGTACAAAGGTGTGTTAGTCCAGAGAAATATAATTTTCCAAAGCTCACATGTAACATTGCCTTTAAAAGTATCACAATATATTACTTTAGTGCTCTTGCTGCTGTAAGCATTAATTGCTGGGGGGAGGGGGGGAGTTACTAACCCTGAAACTAGGAAAAAAATAATTCTAAGGAATATTTTGAATTCAACACAATACATATGAGTTAAAGCTAGGTTATGACTTCATTGGGAGCAGAATTAGGCCAATGCAGCACTTTCCAAAATCCCACCCTACATGCTCTCTCTCTCTACTGAGGTTCACACTTATTAAACCTATGATCCAATTTTACCATCGCTGAAGCTCCTTCAGAATGCTTGTTAAAAATGGCTGCCCCAGTGGCATGCCTAAAATGCCGTTTTAGGTTGGACGCTCTTTGCATTTGCCAGCAGCATCACAGAAGATTGAACAACTATGTTAAAAAGAGGGTAGAAAATACACCTACCATCATGTAGTTTTTTAGCTTCTCTCTGCAAGGCTATTCCAGAGGCATATGCTTCTATACATCCATGGCTCCCACACAGGCACTCTGGTCCTTCTAAAGACACCACAATGTGTCCAAGTTCAGCAGCACAAAAGGAACTTCCATGGATCAATTCATGTTGATGAATGATTCCACCTCCAATTCCTATAAGCATATACAAATTTCTGACAGTAAAAGAACAGTCATGTAATGGCCTGGATTCAGCAGGGAACTTATATATCCTTATCTTAAAAGGGAAGGGGTTAAATATATGTATCTGTGCATCACTGTATTAGGACCAAATAAAGGAGTAGTCATTACAAATCTCTTCTCTGCTTAATGCACTTGGTGCAATTAAATACATAAGTCTCCCCTGCCCCTGGATGGCAAGATGAACTTACACCTATAATGCATAGTTCATTGGCCATGTCATGGTATAATTTGTTTATGAGTTATTTAGCCAAAGAGGGTTATTGAGGGGCACATGTAGACATTGTCACAGCCTGTGAGTTCATAACTCCTGTCATAGTAGTTGTCATAAATATAAAGGTAAGGGTAAACATCTTTACAGGTGAAAGGGTTTTTCCTCTGGCCAGGAGGGATTTAAAGGGTTAAGAAGCTAAGATAACCTCGCTGGCACCTGACCAAAATGACCAATGAGGAGACAAGATACTTTCAAAGCTGGAGTTGGGGGGAACAAAGGGTTCTCTCTGTCTGTGTGATGCTTTTGCCGGGACCAGAGCAGGAATGCAGGTCAGAACTCCTGGAAAAAGTCAGTAACCAATCTAGTTAGATAGGCATTAGATTCTGTTTTGTTTAAATGGCTGATAAAATAAGTTGTGCTGGATGGAATGTATATTCCTGTTTTTGTGTCTTTTTGTAACTTAAGGTTTTGCCTAGAGGGATTCTCTAGGTTTTGAATCTGATTACCCTGTAAGGTATTTACCATTCTGATTTTACAGAGGTGATTCTTTTACTTTTTCTTTAATTAAAATTCTTCTTTTAAGAACCTGATTGCTTTTCATTGTTCTTAAGATCCAAGGGTTTGGGTCTGTGTTCACCTATGCAAATTGGTGAGGATATTTATCAAGCCTTCCCTAGGAAGTAGTGCTTGGGGGGATTGGGGCGGGGGGGAACGTTTCCAAGTGGGCACTTCCCCTGTTCTTTGTGTAACACTCTGGTGGTGGCAGCATTTAACCTAAGCTGGTAAGAATAAACTTAAGGGGTCTTTCATGCAGGTCCCCACATCTGTACCCTAGAGTTCAGAGTGGGGAAGGAACCTTGATAGTAGTCCTAAATTCTTTATGCATGAAACAAATATTTAAATCACCCTTAAGAAGCAAAATCTTATCAAAACTTGTAAATACTAAAGTAGAAGTCAATCACATCCTTCAGATGTGGTGCATCTAAAATTCTTGTCCTAGAGCTAGTATGAAAGTGTGATTTGCATTACAAAGGATTGTTTATTGTTCATTAGCATTCTTCCCTCACTAATTCGGATGGCAGTGGGCAGGCCTGGGTGGCGCAATGCAGCGGTGGTGATATTGAATGTGCGAAGTCAGGATCCTTAGCTCAAGGTCAGCCCAGATTACATCTGTTAACATCTAGTCTACACTAGTAGAGACATAACTAGCCATGCATATGCAAGACTGGTTTGGGCTGGCTTTTTTGTTTTTTAACAAGTGAGGATTCTTCAGCGGAGGTGACTGACACCCGTGTAAATGGTCCGTATCTTTTTAATCAAATAAGTATGTCAGACCCACCGTCCAAGTGCCACAATGTGCTACTAGGATGATGTGTCAAGCTGAGCTCCTCATTCAGCTACTCCATATGGCTCCAGATCGGACCTACATTTTCTGCAGCTGGAAGGGAATTATATTACAATGTTGGAACTGGAGGAAGGCCCTCACTAATGCAGCTGTTCTGTGACATAAAGACAGCAGGAATTCAGTGCTTTCATTTCCGGGAGCTCACACTTACCTGTACCAGTGATTAGTGTTACAAAATTTTCCACTCCTTTTCCATGCCCAAATTTCCTCTCTGCCAGAGCAGCACAGTTGCCATCATTGTCCACCCAGACTGGCAAGTGCAGAGCATCAGATATCGGGGTTCTCAGATCAACAGAACTCCACTCCTGAATAAGCTTTGTGGAATGAAGCACAATTCCTTCTCGGGGATTCACCCGTCCACCTGTAGAAATACCTGAGCCCCAAAACACATAAGAGAAAAATCAAGGCTAAGGCTAAATAACTCTGGAACAACTATCTATTTGCTCCTTGGGAGGAACAGGATTTTTATTTTTAAACACTAAATGATATATTTCTGAATTTAAACAAAAACAGTCCTAAGCCTCACTTGCAATACATTACATCAGTTATGATATGAAACGAGAACTAACGGAATTCTACCATCCTTATCAATATGTGCTCAGTGTTCCAGCTAACCAGCTGGGAGGTGTTATCATTAGCAGCTGAAAATTCAATTTCTTATTTTAGACGGTGTTGGGTAAGTTGCTTAACCCTTCTGTGCCTCTCGTTAACCACATATAAAAAAACCTGTATAATACCAAGGAGTTGTCCATCTTAAAGAAGTGTCAAGCACCCCAGACTTGTTGAAACTCTCTGGGTAAGGATAAAAGGGGTAAAAAGCAAGGGTGATGTCATTTTAGGGGGCCTACTACAGACCACCAAACCAGGAAGAAGAGGTGGATGAGTCTTTTTTTAAACAACTAACAAAATAATCCAAAGCACAGGACTTGGTGATGACGGGGGACTTCAACTACTCAGACATTTGTTGGAAACACAACAATACAGGGCACAGATTATCCAACAAGTTCTTGGAATGTATTGTAGACAATTTTTTATGTCAGAAGGTGGAGAAAGCTACTAGGGGAGAGGCTGTTCTAGATTTAATTTTGACAAACAGGAAGGAAATGGCTGAGAATTTGGAAGTGGAAGGCAGCTTAGGTGAAAGACTACGAAATGGAAGAGTTCATGATTCTAACGAATGGTAGGAGGGAAAACAGCAAAATAAAGATAATGGATTTCAAGAAGGCAGACTTTAGCAAACTCAGGGAGTTGGTAGGTAAGATCCCATCGGAAGCATGTCTAGGGGGAAAAACAATTCAAGAGAGTTGGCAGTTTTTCAAAGAGACGTTATTAAGGGCACATGAGGAAACTATCCCACTGCGAAGGAAAGATAGGCAGTATGGCAAGAGATCGCCCTGGCTTAACCAGGAGATCGTCAATAATCTGAAACTAAAGAGAGTCCTACAAAAAGTGGAACCGAGGTCAAATTACAAAGGATGAATATCAACAAATAATACAAGTATGCAGAGACAAAATTAGATCAGGAAACTTAAGGATGAAAACTCCTGAAGTCAGTGGAACGTGAGTGCAAAGCACCTCTAAAAGTGGGACCACTTACTGAGGTGTCTAAATAAATGCTAGGGTGCCTAGCTTAAGATACCCAAGTATAAACATTTTGGTCACTGCTTTTAAACAGAGAACACATGATGGTGTGGCATGATATAAAGGTGTTACCAGCATGAGTTTGGAATAGCTGCATTCCTCATGAGTGGCAATGACAAGAATGAGTTATACAGGTCAGCCTTAACAAGTGCAAATAAACGTTTATACCACTAATCGTGGGTTTGGAATATGCCACGTTAGGAAAAATGATTTTAGAAGTGCTTGAGGCTTAATTTTTTAAAAATTATTCCTCTTATTTCACACCCCTTACCTGTACATTGTACAGACTTTGGATGGACTGGATAATTATAATTAAGACAGAAACCTCTAAAATTACTTAAATTTGCATTTTTACTTCTATAGATCATAGCATCTGGATTTCAACATCTGACATCTTACTGGAAAATGGAGATTTTTTAAAAAAAAAATCTTCCTAATGGAATAAAGCTCCCACTGTTCACTCTGATACCTTACAAAGTACTGGATCATGAACCTAACACTGGTGTACAGCTGAATACTTCCTGATGACCCCAGTCCTTAGACTAGTGTAACTGAGGGAAAAATTCAACATTTCTGTCAAGGGAAGGAGGAAACATTTCTCTGCAAAGGTATTCTGTTATACTAAAAAAAAAAAAAAAGCTGCTTGGAGCTGCTCAAGGTTTGGAAGGTATGGCACCTCGTTCAATGGGGCCCTAACGCTGATCATAGAATCATAGAATATCAGGGTTGGAAGGGACCTCAGGAGGTCATCTAGTCCAACCCCATGCTCAAAGCAGGACCAATCCCCAATTAAATCATCCCAGCCAGGGCTTTGTCAAGCCTGACCTTAAAAACTTCTAAGGAAGGAGATTCTACCACCTCCCTAGGTAACGCATTCCAGTGTTTCACCACCCTCCTAGTGAAAAAGTTTTTCCTAATATCCAACCTAAACCTCCCCCACTGCAACTTGAGACCATTACTCCTTGTCCTGTCCTCTTCTACCACTGAGAATAGTCTAGAACCATCCTCTCTGGAACCACCTCTCAGGTAGTTGAAAGCAGCTATCAAATCCCCCCTCATTCTTCTCTTCTGCAGACTAAACAATCCCAGTTCCCTCAGCCTCTCCTCATAAGTCATGTGTTCCAGACCCCTAATCATTTTTGTTGCCCTTCACTGGACTCTCTCCAATTTATCCACATCCTTCTTGTAGTGTGGGGCCCAAAACTGGACACAGTACTCCAGATGAGGCCTCACCAATGTCGAATAGAGGGGGACTGTATTAGGCAGGCTAGTTGGGACTTTAATGTAATTAAATAATAAAATAGTCCTGCCAGGGTTGGAATAGTGGGCAGAGTGCAGGTGATGCAGTCAAAGGGGTAGGGAAAAGAATCATGTATCCATTTATCACATGGTTCCCACCACTATATATATGGTGTGTGGGTTTTTTAAATCAAATCCAACTGGTTGAAACTTGGTCATATGGCCAAATTATAAATGTTCCCCATTATGCATGAAAGAGGGCTTTAGCTGAGAGAAGGCCTACTTTATGGCCAGGATTATTATTGATTTCCAACATATCCAGCAGAGACAGACTGGGGCTGGGTGTTGTAGAAAGCCAACAACAATACTTATTTAAAACTACCACATTAGAGGGAGCATGTCTTGTTACAGCATGCAGATATGCAGAAGATATTGCTTGAAAGCTACATTAATTTTCAAACTACTACTTATATTTTCTTCACCACAGTACAATGCATACAGCAGAATGTGTAATCATACTCCCCAAACAGCCAAGCGTTACATACAATGAATTCAACAGCTAGTAACATTTTAAGTAGCCGCAGTATGCAAACTATTTTTATATTGTTAAATTGTAATGATGTTTAGCACCTGCATTAATTTATGATGTCCTGTTTTGTAAATCCACACTAAGGCTGGTATTCTGGTGGGGTTATGTTAGCCAGTTAATTTGGTTACCCTGGAATATAGCTTCAGAAAACAGATTTGCTTGGCACAGAAAATCCATTTTTTAAATCAGTGCAGAATCCATTCCCACATGTAAAATAGCAGGAACTACTAGATAAAAGGATTAAGAGTTAAGTCACGGGTATAAATTCATGCATTGTACAGAAAAGTAACGTTCAGCAGAAAGTCATTAGTCAGATATTGAGCAAAGATAACTCACTATGATAGTTAATTTGTGCAAGGACAATAGGGTCTTTGGTAGATATTATTTAAATCGCCAGTTAAAAGTTTAATGGGCCTGATTTTGATCTCTCACCAATGTAAGTCAGGAGTGACCCAGAGAAACCAATGGAGTTACATCAGAATCAGGCCCAACAGGTTTGTTTAAATAGATCAAAAGATTCTGTTAAACACTGGAGTGCTTACTTTCATCAGGGTCCACGCTACCATTTGCAACGGTCCCTCTACTGAGAGTTGTAGGATTAAAGGGGAAAGGACAGCTTTCTATTATTATAAGGGTTCATTTGATTTTGATTAATTAGAACACTCCAAAAATGGTATCGTCCACAAATCCACAGACCAGAATTACAAATTCCACAAATTAACATGTGGTTTGATTGTTGAGCACCTCTGAAAAATCAGTCCAATAACTATAAAAAAAGTTACAAAAAGCCACATGACAAGTCAACTAAATTCAGCATTACAGCTATGATTCTGGGTCCAATTCAGCAGTGACATAAGCAGCTGTGCAAGTCTCATCACAAAAAAATAGGTGTACACAGTGCAGCTTGCACTGGGTTAATATTCAGTAGTGTGCAAAAATGAGTACAATTTGCACAAGGAGGAGGAAAGGGAAATGTAACAGGAAATGCAACTAACAGGAGGCGATAAAACAAAACAGCCCCTCAGGCGCACACAGAGTCAAACACAAGTGGAAGAGAAGAATCAGGCCCACAGTCTTTGGGTCTGATTTTCCACTGCCCTGCACCTTGGGTCATCATTTGCACCTGAATGAAGTGGATGTACAATACCACTCTGATCTGGTAGGAGGTGACACACAAACTGCACAGGAGTGCATGGTGACAAGGCGCACAGCACTGGAGAAATTAACCCTTTTAAAAGATGTTATTTCTAACATCTCTCCTCCCTTTCAGCATGTAAGTTACATGGCTCTTGCACACCCACTGAATGCCACACCCATGCAAATCGCACCATTTGGTCACTAACACCTAATATCTGACTACCTTACACTCAACATCCGAAGTTTGCCACTGTTTAAGTCACTGCTGAATTTGGCCAGGAGACTTGCAGAGGTGCTGGACCAATTTACTCCTGGTCTCTGTTTGTTCTGCTGAAAAAGTACAGAAAACTTTTAGTCCAAGTGAAACATCGGATGTCAAACAGGACCTTTTGTTCACTGAGATTATTCTGAAAGATTCTGTTATTTAACATAAAAAGAAAAGGAGGACTTGTGGCACCTTAGAGACTAACAAATTTATTTGAGCATAAGCTTTCGAGACTAACACGGCTGCTACTCTAAAACCTGTTATTTAATGTAGTAGCATAATAATTTAAGACAGAATTTTCTCAAAAAAGTTCTCTCTGGCAATAAAGAATTTATAAATTGCCTTTTTGTAATCCTTCAGTTCAGGGATTTGGATCACACACGTGTACATTGCTTCTTTTGCTTTTTTGTACTCACCATTGAAATTTTTCCAGGCTCATTATGGCAAATACGAATTTTTAAGAGTTGACAGTAATATTTTTATACCATGTGATTTAAATCAGAATTTCAGTTTTAGAGCAAAACTTGTCTTTGGCCAAAATGGAATGAGGTTCTAATATTCTGGTTAAACAGAATCCTTTCCACTAAAATAAATGTTTCAGAACAAAGCTTTTAGTCAGTCATTAAGAGGAATAAAGCTTGGATCAGTTACAATATAAACAAAATAATTTAAAATGCGTTTCTGCTACAGTGAAATTGAAATAGCAAATGAAAAGCTATTTTGCCTTCCAACTCTACGGACATAAGCATCACTTCAGGACTTTGTTTTGGCCTCTTTATGCTGCTCTGGTGAGTCAAGGGGCTTGGCACCCAAGTTATTCGCCACAAGCAACTGTAGGAAGTGTCTGTCAGTGATGGAAGTTTCAGGGGCTGCTCTAACTTATGCTCTTCAAATTCTGGTGCTGGGCCCCCCGCGTCAAGGTAGGTTAAAAAACAACCTTTGCCACCCACCACCCTGAGGGCTGTATCTCCTCAGCAACACCAGTCAGGCAGTGCTGTTCAGAATCATGGCCCTAGAATCAAAAGCCACAGAAATCAGCATGAATGAAAAGTTCTTCTTATGAAATGACTAGTTCTGGAAATACTGTGGTGTTGCAGGTTGGGACTGAGGTGCATTGGCATAGCTTTGTGGATAGCTTTCACAGTTCCTACTCAGAGAGAGCTGACTCTAGGCTGTGTTTTCAGCCCCCCATTTTCACACGCATTTAAAAAGCATCCCTTATCATACTCACTAAATAAAGGAATAAAACTGTCAATATAAAAGCTGTGAAAATGCGAGGGATCAAATTTTTAACACAACTGGAACAATCTCATTTAGTGTTTAAAATCTTGGAAGAAAAATTCAATATTCATTAACTTACCCACTCCCAAAATTCTACAGTTCAGATTTACAGCTTCTGATGCAGCCTCCATACACATCTTGAGAATCAATTCTATTCTGTCCTCATAGGTTTTAGGATTGAGCTGGGTATATTTCTTTACTATTTCACCCTAAGAGGGAAAAACAGTCAGGCTTGTCCACTTATATAAATGCCCTGCAAAATGAATGACTTCTCTTCTGTTTAGACTACAGACCCATCAGCTTTAAAAACAATTTTATATTTTCAAAGGGCCACAGCTCTACTTCCAACTGGGGAGAAAAAAAAGATACAAGTCTTAGGCCCTGACCCTGCAAGATTATCTGTGTGGGCAGGCCCCTTGCACCCATGAGCAATCTGGTTTCGCTCTGTCCCAGCACTGAAAGGGAGGAAGGGACAACTCAAATAGCTTTACGATCAATGGCTGGATTAAAAAGGAAGTGTTTTTTAGTTTTAAATATGATAAAACAAAAGTTTGTTTGGTGTCATAAATATTGCTATTTTACTGGCAACAGGAAACTTAAGTAGACACATACTTGGAATTCAGATGCAGGGATTGGTCTTATAAAGGGCATTCGTTATAAATATTGTTTCTTATACAGCAATGCTGACTCTGAATATCAGTCTTTGAAACATTTTTTGCAGTAATGTAATCTCTGATGTGTGTGTGGGGGGGATGAAGGAGAGGAGGATTTTTATAACTTAACACTCCTAAAACAATGAAAGCATTCATTATGTGTGGGTGCAGGGGGAAAAAGAAAGTTAATGTAATGGTAAGCTTGCAAGATCAACCACTAAGAAGTGAATACATTTCAAAAGTGAACTGGTGATGTTATCTCTGTCACAAAGCACATCCTGTGTATTTTCTGGTAACAGAATGTTACACTGTGGTTTACAAGGGGAAAAGGAATAGACCATGCTGTATATATACCATGTGACTGCCTTAATGTTACCAAAGCAACTTCAGCTTTGGGAATTTCCTGACATTTGAGTGCTGGTTTGCACTCAAATGTCAGCATTAGATCAATGATGGTGTTGTATTTTCCTTTAATCTTCATTTAGTTTCCTCCACCAGTTTTTGTTTTTTCAGGAACAAATAAAAAAAGTAACTAGAGACAGTTTTTAGAGGTAATCTCTTTGTTCTGGTTTTACCAGAAGATCTTGAAAGCTCTTTGAAAGCAATGGTTTCCAAACTTTCAGCAACTGAGTCCCACCCTTCAGGGAAATTAAACCAACTGCACCTTCAGCTCTGCCATATGTTGTTAAATGCATGCTCAAAAACAGGGTGTCACTCAGGCCTGGTCTACATTTAGGGCTAGATCAACATAGCTACATCTGCCAGGTGTGCGAAAAACCCCCAAACCAAACCACAGACTCCTGAACACTGTAGTGATGCCAACCTAACCCCAGGGTAAATGTGCTATGTCGACGTAGCCACCATCGCTCAGGGAGGTGGTGTTCCGACACTAATGGAAAAACTCATTCTGTCTGTGTAGGCTGCATCCACAGGATAGAGTTATGCCGCTGTAGCTACAGGGACCTAGCTATGCAAGTGTGGTCTCCTTAGCTTAGACATACCCTTACAGTAGATCAGAATAGACTGTGTAGATCTTCGCACTATAACACACTCTCGCCTGTGTTAGATGCTTTGAGTGGTGAAATCATTAACAAGTGTGACCAAATTTAAAGGATCATTATTGGTACCTGAGTTGTACCCAGTCAATTGAATGAGGTAGTTAACACTTCCGAGCTCTTGTTTCAGGCTTTTTGCCAACATCTCTTCATTAGTTATGCCTGGATCACATTTTCAAGGTCTTCTTCACAATCAGAACAGCTAGGCACTTTTTTTTTTTTTAAATTAATGCTAAAGTTTCTGGGAAACAACTGAGAGGCCTATTTGTGCTTCCCTGGCTAGTTCTTCATGCCAGCCCCAGAGGCATTCCACCCACTCTGGGAAACGTCACTTAAATGAGCTAGCTGTGTATAAGCTGTTCAACTCTAGGCCAAAGAAAAATGTTCTACGTTCCATGAATTCTTTGGTGGTGAAAGGTGATGGGCTGACAGCCCTGGAGACTGAAGTATTTTATTCACAGAACATCTACCATGCAGGCTGTGATGGTGCACTTTTCCCCATACTGCCCCACAACATGCCCTAACCTGTTCTGGAGCAATCACTTTTAGGAGAGAAAGGGGTAGGTTAGTATCCAGGCTTACACAGTCCTGGGTTTCTCCGAGAATGCCAGCCTGGGTGCCAATTACTTTCTATTCTGATGATGGTTTAGAGTGCTGGGCTCCTGTTCTCAGGTATCAAATGGAGAACTATCACCTACTGTTGATCCAACAGCCATCAGAAAGTAACAACTTTTGGCCTAGCTGTGTTTTCACTGTTGACAGAGGTGAAAAACTCCCTATCACATGACCTGAACCATCCATTCCTCTTCAGTGAATTATCCTTGGAGTCTAGTTTCTTTTTTTCAGATATTCTGCATGTCCATTATAAAGGCATATGACGGGGTGGTGTGGGAAGTGAGGAAAATGGCACCAGGAGTCTCTCCCCTTGTGTGTGGGCTATATAAAGACACAAGTTGAACTGCAGTCCCTGTGCTCAGGGAAGTGCAGGAACTGCTCCCTGTCTATTCCCCTGCGAGCGCATCGCTCCTCAGACAGAAGGAGCCAGTGGGATCATGACTTTGCCTTGATCCTCATTGGCCGGCAGACCTGGCCAGCTGCACAGTCCATAAAGGAACACAGCAGCAGGCACACTTCATCAGCTCACGTGGGATCTCACCCTGGGACAGGGTGGCATTGCATTATCCACAGTGCAGTGCTTTCCCATAGAATACAGTGGTGTTTATAGACATGTATAAAAGCATGGTATAGTACTTACTTTCATACTGACTATCGCTACGCGGAGATTTGTTCCGCCTAGATCCACAGCCAAGGCACTCTGGGTTTCTAGGATATGGTCAATATCTTGTGAGATGTTCTCCTTTACAGGAGGGAAGCAGAACTTCTTCTGCAGTGGCTTTTTGAGGTCGATAGATTTGAGGAACTTCAGAATTCTTGGAACAGCATTACCATCCCCGTATATTTTTGAGCTGTAATATAAAAAAGCACTAATTATAGTATAAGCAAAACAGCAAGTCTGTAAAGCACTTATAAAATAGAAGGCCACAATATTTCACATCTCAAAGGTTATTAATAACTATAACGTTATCTGCCATGACAATAATGCATATCAAGTCTCTGTGAGTGTGCCACAGGATGTGTTGGATGCTTTAACAATCAGGAATGGGTTGAGCGTTATCCAGCTACAGGTAGCACAAGTGTGCAATTACCATCATTTTTTCCCCTGGGCTCTCGTTTAACCATGTTCCATAAGGTTACAGCATTATTTGTTTTTTTTTGTAAAGAATTCTATATGTTGATACTGAATCCTAAATATCAAGCCATTTGCAGCAGAGCTTTGCTGTATGAGTTCCAAGCTGCCAACGCTGTACGATTCTGAGATTCGCAGACTTCTTTCCTTTGTATGTAGTAAGATATCTAAGACGATTATTTCTTCCTAGAGTGGTGAGCTAACCTTGGATAAATATGGTGAAGTCTATTCTCCACCCCAGTACTAAGGGACTTATCTCTGGTCCCCTGAAGCGCAGTGGGTGGATATATATACTTACCAAGGATACTGTTTTCCAAACTGGAGATGCAAAGCTTGTAGTATTTTGTCCTGTGTGTCAGCATCACGAACATGAAGAACGTTTTCACCTAGATAATCAAAAATGCAATGTCATTCTAGTGCATGCCAGCTACTTGATAAATAATTGGAGGAGGGGGGCTGGGGCAGAAGAGAACAGAATTTGAAATGGACAAGCAATTACTTGTGTGTCCTGGCAAAATGTGTTAAGACCTCACACCTACTCAAAAGGAACATGACCTACGTGCACACAGTGCCCCTACTTCTGTATGTGTCATCTTCGTACATGCAGATGCTACGCTGACATTGCTCTGTTAGGACCTGCTCCCACTGAAGTCAATAGCAAAACTGTCACGGTACAGTATTCTGCCTGCAAAGCACTCAGAGAACAGAATTATTGACTCCAGTGTAATTCCCACATATAAGAACAACAGAGAGAACAGGAGGGTAAACTGTTGTTTATGTCTTATCTGAGGCACCTGTGTGATTGTGAAGAAAAACTATACATTTGCTTTTTATACCTATTGCTGGTTGTGGTGTACGTGTATATTAAAATTTCAGGATCATACCAGAGTACATAGTTTTATGCCTGTCACATGTACGGGCACCCATAAAGAAAACGTGCAGTGGTTTATTCTGGCAGGTGGAAGCCACTTCATATATTTATTTTAGTTGGACTATAGATAAAAAGCTTTACTACAAAAATAATCAGGACAGAAGGAACAGATCAGTGAAGTTAATAAGATAGGTCAAAATTGCCCTGCTGTGATAATGTCCATTAAAAATAAAATTGGCATGCTTGTTAAACTCAGACTTTAGCTTCTGTAATGATGCAACCACATGACCGTACCCAACACCCAGGAAGTTAATTCAGCAGAGAACTTAGCAGCAAACACATACCTGTTTCTCTTCCTATTTGACGTGTTCCCAGATTGATGACAGGGGTTCCAAATGCTCCCACCTCTCGAACACCACAGCTGCTGTTACCAATCACACAACCAGCATGTGCCACTAACTGGATGAATTGCTCAAATGGAACATGCTTTACTGCTCGAAAATTGGGATGATGCTCAATGCCCTTCTTCCTCATCACCCGAACCATCTCTTTGCTTCCTGTAGAAAAAGCCAACAATTGAGAACAAAATGTTAACCGATAGTTGAATTTTCACTGTGGCTACTGAAGGGGCTACTGTATACACTGTAATTACATGTTAGTAGCTGTCATTGGTGTTAACACAGAAGTACTGCGAAAGCAGCAAGGCTGGTATTCCTAGGACTGCCCTCACCCGTTCTGTGTACATGTTCCCAACCACTCTTTGCTCACCAGCCCTCCACAGGACTCTTCACAGCTGTGTCATTGAGCATAGGGTTTCAGCTGTGAGTCCGAGATCCAATGTGAAAACAGTTCATTACTATTACATTTTTAAGCATTTTAGAGCCCGTGGGTTAGCAAAATAGCTTGTCTGTCCCCCAAAATTGCAATGCTTTCCCTTTATCTTCCTCAGAAGATTGAAGGGCGAAGGTGATCCTGCATTCAGCACATGGTTCCAGTGAGTTCAAACGTTATACCTACATCACTAAGCTACCTCCATGTGGGTAGATGAAGTAGCACAAGTGAAGATGCAGAGAGGAAAGAGGAAGTCAGATGGGAGGGCTGCAGTGAACAAGGATGGATGCAGGTGGATTAAGAGGTCTAGGAGTGAGACACAGGGTGAAGTGACTCCATAGAGAGTTCTGAAAACCTGGAGGGCAATTCTTCACCAGTTTAAAACAAAAACAAAAACCAAACCATGTATAAAAAGTACCTGTTTCACTCACCTGCATCAATATTTGGGAACAGAACTAGTGTCCTTTTGTTAAAGGAGATGAGTGCATCCAACGTTAGTTCAAACATCTTTATGGAATGTTTAATATCTGTGGTCACAGGGTGCTGCAGAGCAACTATGTAATCTCTAGGTTTTACATCTTCACCTGTTTAAAGGGAGCCCAAAAGAGACTGTTTTATTAGCAGCATGGTGGTTGTGGTGGGAGAATGATTCTGAAGCCATTGAAACAAAAACCTCCTGAAGTCCTAGACAGCAAAATCTGATTTCTAGTACAATTAGTTCCAATACTACATGAGAACATAAGGGAGCGACAGGAGAATATGGGTTTGAAGTTTATCACTGTAAGTAAGACTCAGAACAATTGTTATTGTCTAAGGCCCCAGCACAGGGTCAACTGCAATACTGGGTCCTAAAACTTTACAAGAGTACTTTGAGCGCAGACCGAGGCCCCTAGTTACACCAGCATAAAACTGGATTAACTCAGTTGAAGCCAATTAATGTATTCTGGATTTACACTATTGTGAATGAGAGCAGAATTTGACCCTGAGGCTGCGGCACAACAACAAACAGGCAGATCTGACAGAGATTTTCATTGTGATCATGTATTCCTTTCAATCCATTTGTCTATTCAGGTTTCCTGATGGTCTTCTGGGCCTCAAGGGATGGATTTTTCACCATTTGCTTAAAAGAAATGAGAGAGTGACTACCATAAATACTTTACTTCACTTGTTATAAAGAGGAGCAGGTTCACTTTACTTTATTCTGAAAATGACTGAACTATTGAACTAACAAGAACCCAGTTCCCAATTGACAGGGACTGAAGAATTTTTCCTGTCAAACACGAACAAGATATGCTGATTTTTATGGAATGATCTGAAAGTAAATAGATGACATACAACACAAGTCTCTGAAACAGATCATGCTACTGTATTGTACTGCGCAGGAGACAATGTACAGCATGTAAATTCCCTTGATTTTTTTCAAATTAGTTCCATGCACAATCTCTAACATTATTAGGTCAGACCTGCTCCCTGATGTCTGGTTATAAAGGATATGAACAAGATTCTGAACCTCTGTGTATCAAAGAAATAGCTCTGAGTTCTAATTTATTTTTTAACAAAGAACTCAGCAAATTTGACTCTTGTTTTTTGACTCAGCAATAGGGTTTTAGATGTTAAAGACAATCTCTTTTTTTGGTCATGTAGGGTTACTTTCTCCTGACTACAAATACAAGAATGGAAATTGTAGAAATGAAGGAGTTTCTTGAAGAAACCAACACAGTCAAAATGTGACATTTGGGTCTCTAGAGAGGAAGGGGCTCCTGAATATTTAAGCATTACATCTGATATTTGATGGGATGTAATTATGTTAAATAATATGTGAGGTTGGGGCTCCTATTTCTCAGTCTTCCAGGCTACAGACCAATTGGCCTTGTTATTAATCTTGCCCTGGAAACAGACTGTTTTGGTATGATAACATTTGAAAGTTTTATGTTGTTTTTCCTCCCTTTGATTTACCAAGAGCTTTTGTTCTCAAAATAATATGCACATTTCCTTAAAGTGTGAAAGGCAGAGCATATGGGCATTTTGCTTTAAAAAGAGCAGGGGAAAAGACATAGGGAATAGCATTCTATGAAAACCAGCATACTAAGGTTTTCAGTTACGTCTGTGTTTACTGGGTCTGTATGTTTTTCTATGGTGGGAGACTGTCAAAATGTGCTTGTACCCTTCATAAAATCCTGTCTCATCTTCATGGGAATGCCAACAAAAACGCATGTCTGCCTGCTACAGAAATCTTATGAACTTTGAACAGAAGTGCAATACACACCTATCCACATACGTATAATACTCATATAGTCTTTATTTTTGGAGGAGAGAAGCTTGTCATATGAGGGACAGCCAGCCAAGAGGATGCGATCATGATCTTCGCACATGGATATCAAATGCTGCTCTGCACTTCTTGTGCAACACACATGGAAATGAGCCAGTTTGGTTATGGCATGTCTGATTGAGTCATCTATGGTCCCACTGACTTCCCCGCCTTCAATATGAAGAATCCGAATATTCATCAAAGCTGCAGATGTGGCCAGTGCCAGAGCATCAAATCTGTCCCCATGAACGATCACTATGTCAGGTTTCAGACGGTTGAGAACATCTGGTAGCTTTACTAATGCAAGGCCTACCGACTCCACCATGGCTGCCTCATCCTCGCCTCTCACTATGGTGTGCAATCTCGTGTGAATGTCAAAGTCGTCTTGTTCAATCATACGGTAGGTGTTACTGAAGAGAGGAGCGAAAGAAAATAAATGCTCAAACTGCAATACTGCTTGCTTTCACGCTGACATATCTTATGACAGCAGAATGGCACACAAGCATTTCATTACCAGTTTGCCCATTAACTAACTCTGAGGAAGCAGCTAGATTCTCTCCCTCTGTGGGAGACACCTTTTCAAATTTGTAATGATCCTTGTTCACGGAGGCCAACATTTTCCATCTAGGGTGCCTAAGATAGTACTTGATGCTATGCTTGTGCAGCAGCATAGATGTGCCTGATTTGCAGTGTGCTTGAGCACCCACAGCTCCCACTGACCTCAGTGGAAACTGTGGCTACTTAGCAGCTCTGAAAACCAGTCCATTTTGATTTAGGTGCCTAACTTTAAGCAGCCTAGTTTGAAAGCAGTGACCTGCTTTCTACACCATGCAATTAAAGTAGCACCTTACAGATTACAAAAGAAAAGAAGTAATCCAAGAAACCAGATTTTTAAAAAGGAGTCACACAAAGGCTGTAAGCACATGGGACTTCTAGGAATCTATTTTTTTAAATACTTACTAGACTTCACATATTTTAAAGCCTGTATTAAATATCACAAGCCCAGAAAAAGTAAAGACTCTTTAACCATAAGCTATTTACTTTAAACTTCACCACCAGATATTTAGTTAGCACAACTCTACCAAGTTGTTACACAGGCTGGGTAGCAGAGGAAAAGGTTGAGCTTCTTCCACAGAGTAGAGTTCGAGGGTGTGGGGGGCTTAAAAGGAAGTTTAGTTAGCAGACTTCCCCATCACATCTCTGTAGTTTAAATTACATGTGAAAGGCTTCCAGAGGGCTACCACGCATCAGGACCAGTGATAGCTAGCATGCAGACCTGCGTATTGTATATACACTAGGGGGAGCAGCTGTAAGGCTGTTTGCATTTTTCTCCCTTGTACCGTATTTTTCCCATTGCTATTCAGCTGAAGAGCCACTACTATCGATATAAGAATTCCAATTTACTGCCTGACCAAGCAGTTCCTCAGCCTTCTAGAGTATGTTAGGAATTATATTAAAACTAACAGAAAGTGAACTAAGTCCAGGAACAAATGAAGACCGTTATAAGACCTTGAATAGTTGCCACAGGAGGCGCAGCAATGCCTCAGAGAGAGGGTTCATTTTATGCTGCTGAGATGACAAGTACTAATAGCAGCTTAAACCCACAATGGGAAAGCCGTAGTATTTCTGATATGTTGGAGTCATTATCACCTGCACAAACACACTTGTAATCTATAATAGGAATGAAGGACAAGAGGCAGGAGAATAGGAGAAAAGACGGCTGTTCTGATTACAAGTGTACAGTGATGCACTTGCATACCATATTCATTATACCTGACCGTATAAATGTTCCAGACTCTCTGGTTGGAATGAGAGATGAGAAATCAAAAGGGTTCTAATTCTTTTCCTTAAGAGAACTGATCCATTCACCCTCCTTAGTGGAAAGGAGCAAACTTCCTTTTTGGAGGAAGGATTTTGACAGATTTAACGCTTGGTGAATCCACTTGTCCACTTGCATGTTGCAAGTTAAAAATTGTGGCTGGCAAGAGTGGTGGCAGAGCAACGGTTACAAGCACGGCAAGGAGCTCAGCCTCAGCAGGGGAGGAAATCATTCTTCTGTTGAGCTCCAAAGAGCCACTCTTGCCACTCCCAAATTCTTCTTACTGCAAGTGCATGCAGGATAAATCTTGGCCAGTGACCTCCTACATGATTTGTTCAGAGCTGATACTATTCCCAAAAAACTGTCTTTCAACCTCCTCACTTTAAATAGTTTCCTCTGCATTATGTTTTTGGCTCTGTTTACAACTACCCTC
The DNA here is from genome assembly GCF_965152235.1 of Eretmochelys imbricata. NCBI lineage: Eukaryota > Metazoa > Chordata > Testudines > Cheloniidae > Eretmochelys > Eretmochelys imbricata. Next base: position 126,550,126 of record NC_135576.1, read on the forward strand.
CACTCACCACTGCATCCTCATATTCAATAGCTTTAGGACATTCTGTGAGTGCCTTCCTCACTGATACCTAGCAATCAGCAGCAGCAATTGTGGTGGCTGCAGTCTTTTTCATGGTTCAATGCCCAAAGTCCCCCTACACCTTGAGCAATGCAGGAATGATGGTGACCCTGTGAAGGGGAATCTGTTTGAGACTTACTCTGCAGTGGCAGCCTGCTGCTAACTAACTGTCTGCTGCTTCAGTCACAAGAGACAGCAGGCCCAATCATGCTCCCATTGAAATCAAAGGCAAGGCTCTCATTTATTTCAATGAGAGTGTAAACAGGTCCACTGACTTTCCTGGGAGTAGATAAAAAAAATTAAACAAAAGAAATAGTATTTTTCAATTCACTTCATACAAGTCCTCCTTCTTGTTCAGCTAATCTCTGAGATAAACAAGTTTGTTTATATTTATGGGGGATAACGGTGCCTGCTTTTTTACAGTGTCACCTGAAAGTGAGAACAGGCATTCATATGGCACTGTTGTAATTGGTGTTGCAAGGTATTCACATGCCAGATGTGCTAAACATTCATATGCTCCTTCATGCTCTGACTTATAGTTTTACATTGTTTTATTTTTGAGTGCAGTTATGTAAACAAAAATTCTACATTTGTAAGTTGCACTTTCATGATAAAGAGATTTCACTACAGTACTTGCAAGAGGTAAATTGAAAGATACTATTTTTTGTTTATCTTTTATACAGTGCAAATATTTGTAATCAGAAATAATATAAAGTGAACACTGTACACTTTGTATTCTGTGTTGTAACTGAAATCAGTATATTTGAAAATGTAGAAAAACATGCAAAAATATTTAAAATAAATGTAAACTGATATTCTATTATTGTTTAACAGTGTGATTAAAACTGATTAATTACGACTTTTTTTTTTAATTTTATAATGAATTGTGATTTTTTTTAATCGTTTGAGAGCCCTAGTTTTTAGCGTTTCAACCTACAAGAATGTCTTTGTTTGGAAGAAGCCTTCCTAATTGGTTGTGCAGGAACGGCCATATACCCTACAGACTCCTCTCGCTCCACAGTGTGCCCAGTCCATCAGATTAGCCCTTCCTGCCACCAGATGAATACAAGAACATGGGACTGCCATTAGAAATAGATGTGGGCTGTTTGGACAAAGTTAACTTTCTCAGACAAAATTACTGTTTTCTAACAGGTTTCAGAGTAACAGCCGTGTTAGTCTGTATTCGCAAAAAGAAATGGAGTACTTGTATTTATTTGAGCATGAGCTTTCGTGAGCTACAGCTCACTTCATCAGATGTCTGATGAAGTGAGCTGTAGCTCACGAAAGCTCATGCTCAAATAAATTGGTTAGTCTCTAAGGTGCCACAAGTACTCCATTTCTTTTTTTGTTTTCTAACAGACTTTGGGTAAAGATTTCCAAAGTACTTAAGTGACTTGGGAGCCAAAGTCCCATTTTCAAATGTGGTTTAGGCACCTGGGAGCCTATGTCAGACTGAAAGTTGATGGAATTTAGTCTCCATCATGCCTAAGTAACTTTTGAAAATGGGATTTAGGACTGATGTGTACTCAAGAGTGTTTGCATGGCTCTAGCTCTATTAGCTTAGAAACTGATAAAAGGGATACAACATGCTCAGAATAAACTGGAAAAGATAGAGAACAATATTACAGCAACCATAACTATTACTTGTTACAACAGAAGGCAAATCACTTCTAGGAAGATGAGTAATTTAAATTAATTTATATTTATTCAGGCTTGGATTTTCATAGCAGCCTAAGGGCTTGACTACACTTGCAAGTTAGAGCACATTAAATCAGCCCTGGGCACCCTAACTCACGACCCATCCACACTGGCAAGGCACATAGAGCGCCTGGACTCTGCAGCTGTAGCACCCCTGGTAATCCACCTCCACGAGAAGCATAAAGCTTGCTGCACCCCAGCTGAAAAGCCCAGGTGTCAGTGTGGACCACATGTTGCATTGCTGCGCTGTGACTGGCTTCCTGAAACGTCCCATAATCCCCTGAAGTGGCCACTCTTGTCATTGTTTTGAACTCAGCTGTAGGCATGCGGAAATCCCCTTTCAAAGCTCTGTTTCTGACAGCTGGCTGCTTATCTGCTCTGGAACAAAGCAACCATTACTGTGGAACGCTGCTGCTGTGAGTGTGTGAGAGTGAGAGACGAGGGGAAGGGGGTCTGCTGCTGTCTGAACTTACAAGACAGCATGCTGACAGACACTCTGCCCCCCAAAACACAGTCTCTCCCCCCCCCACACACACGTCACACTCCACCTCCCTTCCCCCATTTGAAAAGCACGCTGCAGCCACTTGCACACTGGGATAGCTACCACAATGCACTGCTCTTTGTGGCGTTGCAAGAGCTCCTAAGGTGGCCACGCAAGTGCGCTTGCAGCTGACAGTGTAAACACATGGCAGTGTTTTCCCTGCTGCAGTCTCCAAAGGCTGCTTTAACTCCCAGCGCTCTACACCTGCAAGTGTAGTCAAGCCCTACGACTTTGTCTACACTGCAGGTTACTTCGTTATAACTTCTGTCGCTCAGGGATGTGAATAATCCACATCCCTGAGTGACATAAGTTGCACCAACCTAAGGACCAGTGTGGACAGCGCTACGCTGGCAGGAAAAGCTCTCCTGCCTCTCGTGGAGGAAGGAGTTATTAAGCCAACGGGAGACCTGTCTCCTGTCTGCTTAGAATGTCACCACCACAAGCTCTACAGCAGTGCAGCCACATCGGTGCAGCGGCACCGGCATCGGTGTAAGTGCTGTAGTGTAGACGTAGCCTGAGAGAGTTGGGCTCAATTCCCAGAGACTTTCAATCACCTTGGAAAAACCTGGCCAAAGTACTCAGATCCTCAGTTAGGAGGCGCTAAGTAAGTACTAAGTTTGGTATTATTACAAGATTGATTTGAAAGAGCGTTGTGCAGGAGGTCAGACTAGATGATCATAATGGTCCCTTCTGACCTTAAAGTCTATGAGTCTATGAGGAATGATCAGCCTAACAAGGACATTTTCCCCTTTACTGAATGTTAATAGATAACACGGTCTAATGTTTCAGATCTGAAACAATACTTGGTTGAACATATGTGGGTCCCAAAATCCAGTCCTAAGGATGAACATTTCCTGCTTCTCTAAGAGATAACTAACGTACCATTCTTTATATAGGATCTCAAGTTGAAAAGGATTTGCCACTAACAAAATGGTAGAGATGCAAGTTTCCACCTTACCCATAGTCATCAATCAGATGGGAGCCAAGCACCACTACATCAAGCTCAAAGAATTGTGGTTCCGCCTTAATGCCAAACATAATAGGAGCTAATTTTGAATAATCAGCTCGGTTGCAAGTAGCAACGCAAACCCGAAGTTTTCGGTTGTTCCCATTCTTCTCCATGATTTGTTTTTGTTTTGAAAGATTCTTGAAATACAGTTCCTGAAACAACAAAAAGCAAGGATTAGTATTTTTCTGTACAGCCATAAAATTGCATGCTTAAATAATGAAAGACATGTAGTAGAATGCTATGCTATTCCAGTGTGGAAATTTGGACAAGTGCTAACTGATCAAAAGATTACCATTTAGATAACAGGTACCTTGCTGGGAAAAACATGCTTCCAATTATAGGTATAATCTAAGATTGTATGTGTGTAAATGCACGCGCATATGTGCTTTCACAAAGAAAATAGTTGTTTAGTGATTGGAATCATAGAATATCAGGGCTGGAAGGGACCTCAGGAAGTCATCTAGTCCAGCCCCCTGCTCAAAGCAGGGCCAATCCCCAATTTTTGCCCCAGATCCCTAAATGACCCCCCTCAAGGATTGAACTCACAACCTTGGGTTTAAATAGGCCAATGCTCAAACCACTAAACTATCCCTCCTCCAGTGGTTTGAGCATTGGCCTGCTAAACCCAGGGTTGTGAGTTCAGTCCTTGAGGGGGCCATATATGGATCTGGGGCAAAAAAAATTGGGGATTGGTCCTGCTTTGAGCAGGGGGTTGGACTAGATGATCTCTTAAGGTCCCTTCCAACTCTGATATTCTATGATTGAAGCAAGGGGCTGAATGTCAGGACCCCTGGGTTCTATTCCTGGCTCTGACACAGACTTCCTGTGTAACCTTAGGAAAGTCACGAAGGCCTAAATTTTCAAAAATATCCACTAATTTTGGATGCCCAATTCGAGTGATGCAAAGTCTGATTTTCAGAGATGTGGAGCTATCCTGACTTAAAATGGGAGCTGTGGATGCTCAGTTTTGTTGAATATCAGGCCCAAAAAGTCTCAGGTTAGGCATTCAAAAATTGAGGCATCCAAAAGTTGTGGACACTTGTGAAAAATGTAAGGTTTAACACCTTTGAGCCTTAGTTTACCTGACTTTAAAATGGAGATAATGATGCAAACATATTGTGAGGTTCAACTGTAATTAAAAGCCTGCAAAATGCTTTGAAACGATCAGATTAAGTGCAAAGTTAATACTATCTTCCTGGGTGACAGTCATATCCCAAAACCCCATTATGGGGAGGACTGTTGGGAGATACCAGGGCTACACTAACAAAGACATTATGTGACCACCAGAAGAAAGTAGTTCCTAAAAATTAGGCATCAACTCCTTTATCAGCAATGCAGAAACACTATGTAAGTGACGGGCTGCCACTAAATCAGGCTTGTAACTATAACCCTGATTGTGATCTCATTTGCATTGATGTAAGTTATGAGTAATTCCACTGCAGTCAATGCAATTACACCAGTGTAAAACCATCTTGGGATCAGAATCAGGCTCTAAAACATCATAATTCTTATCACTCTTCAGCTACTACTAGATACTCAGTTCTCTCCTATTTCCCCTGACACACACGTGCAAATACAGGACACAGTCCCCTAATTTTAATGTACCTGTATATAATAAACTGGCATTATATCTGATCTTTTTTTAAACAGATGTTCAAGCTTCACGAACAAGACAAAGTAAAAAGAATGATCAGATTATTCCTTATATTGGTGTAATGTTGTAATGGAGTATTTTATGAGTTTAAATGACAAGCTTCACAAAACAAGACAAATTTTGTACCACTCATTTTCCTACCCTGAACCTCCCCTTCAACAGAAAAGGAAGATCAGTTAAGTCTCAGCTCATTGACAGGGATTCAGTTCAGAGATCTTCATAGATCAGGGGCATAGACTGGGGCAAGGAAACACTTACTCCCCATTCCATGGGATTCTGCGGAACTGGATCTCCACAGTGGGCTTCTACAGATCCATGAGGGTGAGCAAAAGGTGACAGGCGTTTTCCTTTCATTCTCCGTTGGAGCTGTACTGCTGTGGAGACTGGAGTGGACCAGAGGCTCCAAAGACAATGTAGAAGTCAGATCTTGGGTCTCTGTTGTGTTTAGGGGCTGAACTTCTTTTCATTCCATGGGAAAGCCATCCACAGGAAACTCAGTGAGGGAAATCTGAGTTTCCAGTTTCACACAAAAGTTTGTAAGAGGCTGGTAGGGTTTACCTAACACCCCTCACCTTGTTAGCAGGTGTTGAGCCTGCTGGGAAAGGGTTCAGTGTATTAGTCAAATCCACTGAAGACTCTTGTTACCCCAATCTGGATATAAAGGAGGCAGGAGTGGCCTCTGGGGAGAGGTAAAGGCTGAGCATCCTGAGGCAGGAAACCTTCAGTGAATGTCTGTAGAACAGGGCTGAGAAAGGTGCCAGCTCACAGTTTGGTGCAGAAGTGCTGACACAGAGGAGAAAAATAAAGGCATAACACTAGAAGTCAAAAAAGGAGAAATCTACCACAAGATACTTGAATTCACATCACTGCACACAGTGTACCTGGCCTCCTATGCCATGAGTGGTTTAAAGGAGTCAACTTGTAATAGGCATGTATATTTAATTAAATGCTTACCAAGGGCCTGAAAAGTTAACAAGGAGTTAAAGGGCTGTGGGATCAGGGCCTGAATGTTTTCTGCCCCCACCTACACACCATTAGTCTCTTGTTGTCAAAAGGTCACTTGTCATTTCCAAACAGGTAAGCTACACAGAACAAATATTGGGAAGTCTGTCATATTGTGCATATTGCACAATAAATATCCTCCTCCCCAGAAACTCTTACATTGTTTCAATCTCCTGCTAACTAATAGTCAAATAAGAAAGTTATATCCTCCTACAGAAGTGACTCAGTTTTTGTGGCTTCATATTAATATATTAGGTAAATACTTCCTTCTATTATGCCTTCCCAAGGCGTCACAGACCTCTTTTCCTCACTGCTCCATAGCAAATCCTGCTTCTGTTAACTTGAGTCCTGAGATCACTCAACCCTGATAGTTCATGAACACGCACAGTATAACATCAAGCTAATTAGATCAGAACACTCATAGAAACTGAGTTCTTCCTAAGATCAGCAGACTTGCTTCTAGCAAAGCCATGTCTTGATCTGAAGTTGCTGCCTTTTAAAGTTTATCTTCACTGGCAGACCATCTTGTCTTCCTCATTAACTTTTCCCAACTTTAGTTTGAGTCACTACAGTTTCCTAAAATCCTGAATGAAGAGTTTAGATTTCAGTTACTGTGAGGAGGCTCTCTGTAAACGTGGCCAAATACTGTACTGCCAATGCATATCTCTTTATAGGCCAAAATGCATCAAGGTTACAGTAATATTACAACAGAACACCACATTCTCTTTTTTAATCAGATATTTTTATATCACTTTTTGGAAATGAATCAAAGATTATTTTAAAAAACTATCATGCAGTTCAGTGGAATAATGTGGGCTGTATTTTAAAAGTGAACCTGTCAATTTAAAAGCCACACCTCTTTTCAAAACCTTCTGTAGTTACTGTTCTTACAAGTAACACTTACGATTACTATACTTGAAAGATTAGAGAAAAATATTTTTGCACGTCTACACTAGAGCTCTTACAGCAGCACAGCTGTACTGATGCAGCTGCGCTGCTGTAAGATCTCTTGTGTAGTCGCTCTATGCAGATAGGAGTAGGCTCTCCCCTTGACATAATTAAACCACCCCCAAAGAGCAGCGGTAGCTTTGTCAGTGGGAAACGCTCTGTCACAGATATAGCGCTGACCACACTGGCGCTTCTGTTGGTGTAACTCGTGTCGCTCAAAGAGGTGTTTTTTCACACCTTTGAGCGACATAAGTTATACCAACAAAAGTGGGAGTGCAGACATAGCCTCGGTTTCACTGTTTCCTCATAAGAGTTCATTGGTCAGTTTACCCTGCTGTTTGTGTGGGTATTACACACAGCAACAGAGGAGACATACTTTGTAGAAATAAAAAGAAAAGGAGTACTATGCTCAAGTAAATGTGTTAGTCTCTAAGATGCCACAAGTCCTCCTTTTCTTTTTGCGGATACAGACTAACACGGCTGCCGCTCTGAAATTTGTAGAAATAGAAACCTGTGGTTGTGAAAACACAAAAATAGGTAGGGGAAACTTGGTAGCAGGTGCACTACCCGAAAGCTACTTTTAACACACTTCTTGAAACAGGACAGCTTTTAAAATTATAATAATGTCCTTTTGACAAGTTATGAAAACTAGGAACTGAAAATCTCCTACAATATTTCTCAGTGTTTCATTTTTGTGTAATAACATGTTAAACAAAAGGTTTCACTTTTCCAGAATGATCCAGAAGCAGGACTGTTCAACTTCAATTGAATCAAATAAACAGAATACATTTTAAAAAACATTTTTGTTCTGTTTTGATAAATAGGTGAACAACTTAGCATGTACAGCTATACAGGTATGTCAATTAACTTCCTTCTGTGGCTTCTCCCACACATACTACTACCACCCCTATGGTTGGGCCCTTTTAAGAGCCAGGCAGTGAGTTCCCAGGCAGGACAGAGCCTTTAATTACACTGCACCAGAGCAGGACTGATTTCACACTCACTTTTGAAAGGCTGCTTCCTTCTGCCAAACCAAATATCTCTGCTATCTATCTGGGCACAAGCACCAGCCCTTCTCTTAATTATGCAATGGCAGGAATTTCAGACCCTCTAGAGCATTGCTTAGGGGCTGCCATGTAAGTAGCACAAAGCACTACTCACAAGAGTTAAGAATGTTACCACCACTCCCTAATTAACTAAATGAAAGGCCCTGGGATTCAAACTCTGACCCTCCATTTGGCAGCTGGTGCAATAAGCTAGCACTAGGCCATCCTTCAAAGTAGACTTTTACTATCCTTCTGAAATTCTTTAGAGTCTTAAGAATTAGATTTCTTCTTGCCCAATTTCAAGTGCAGCTGGAAAAGTTTTCTGTATTTACGAAGTTTGACCATTCAAAGACACATATGAAAAGCTATCACATTTAAACAAACATGAAGTAGAAAAATAAAAATGAACTGAGCAACTTTTACAACACAGGCTGTCAGTGGTAGACATTATATCATTTACTGGGCAATAAAGGCAGTTCCTTTTATTAAAAGGGTAATGGAAAAAGCTAGAACACACCAGGCTACCAAATCTAGGATTTATTTTTAAACCTATCCTTTTAAGCTTAAGCAAAACACAACAGGCCAGTTCAATTAGCTGACTTTTCTCAATCTGTTTCTCAGAAACATTTCCAGTTTGAGAATTTTATAGAGCAATTGCACCTAGTTTCCCCTGAAAAACCACACATGTGACATGTAGGGGCTCTGGCTATGCGGGCTGCAAGAAACTATCAGTCAGGAACTAGTTTCCTTCAGGCGTTTCAGTGCTTTAAACTCAAGACTTCAAACTAGTTATGGGGTAAGAGACCTGATCTGGTTAATTGAGCCCCAAACCAGAAGCTCTACTTTCCCTCCGTGTCAGGAAGGGGTTACCACTGCTATCCATGTAATTATGTCTCCAGCATGACAAATCTATTTTCTCTTTTATACAGTTGGAAACCTTACCTTTCGCTTTCCTCTATGCAAACTGCAGTGAAGTAAAAAGGATTAAATATTAATATATATGAAAAGAAGCTATGCTAACTTCCATTGGCGAATTCCACCGACTTTTCACTTCCTCTACACAAACTGCAGTGAAGGTAAAAGAGGATTAAATATTAATGTATAAGCAGCAGCTCTCCTATCTACCACTGGCTAATTCTAACCCCCGCTCATTTTTTTTTTTTTAAAAAGAAACTGTAAATCATGTTTAACTCCTGAATCACTGCACAGACTGGTTTCTAACTCCTCAGCTAAAAAAGCATAATACCTAACAAAACAAAGAGCTAACCTCCAGTACTCTGTGGGCCAAGTTATGTCAAGGGTACAATACACCTCATTACATTACAATGGATTGTCTTTAATGTCTCATCTAACGGGCATACTGCACCAGATTTAATCTCCTGGGGTTTTTTGTTTTAACCTTTATACATTCCCTCTACAACTGAGGTTTGTGGGAAGGCTAATATTGAGATTACTGCTGGAGCTATATTCTGAAGAAGCAGATAATGGCCCTAGCTAAGACTGCATGAGTCAAGAGTAAGTCAGATGAGCCCAAGTGGAGGGGATGGAAAAGTTTGCCCCAAGTTTTGAGCAAGCAAAGCAATACTAAAATGGACCACTTAAAGTCACAGACATTTCCACTTTTTCTAAAGCAGCAGTAGACTATTATCTTCTCAGATGGACATTATTTCTACTTTCTACAGCTGATTAGTTGAGTTTAGTAATCCTACTACTCAGAGAACTCATCACTAACAGCAAGGTTTCTCCCCTAGCCCTGTCACCTGCTCCAGAGTCCCCTTCCCCTCCTATTTCATGACCTCACTCTTAACCCCTCCTTAGCCTCTCTACTCCCTCTGGTTCTTTCCTCTCATAATAGAAGTCTGTTCTGATCTTCCCAAAGGCCCCACGTACCTGTAGCAAACTGAATTTAAATTCTGCAGCTGACTGCAAAGTTTGTGGCAACTTCATTACTAAATATTCCCCTTTTTATAACAGGAAGGAAATATAAATATGAATAGACACAGCGAAGTAGTCCCTTTTATAAACCATTATACTAAATTCAATTTAGTTTATGCCATCCCCACATTTTCAATGTGCTGCAGATATTTCTACTGACAATGCATAATTCCATCATAGAAGTTGTCAAAGGAGAATGAATAAGAAATAGCTGGGGCTTTTAGCAACTATAGAGTTGAAAGAGGCCATCTGGGATTGTGATAAGCACATCATCTAGATCTTTGTGCAAAAATGATCAGCAATGAAATAGTGCTAACATTAAATTGTCATTAGGTTTCCGATGAAAGGCTGCTCCGCTTAGAGGAATCGAGCAGTCTGTAACTCTCAGATATCGTTCAAGCTATCTGCATGCTTAGACAGGCAACGCTCTATTGACTTAACCTTGAAAACATGATCCAAGTATATCTTTGTAAATATGAGGAAAGGAACATTTCATTTAAATAAAAGTTAAGATTCAGGACCACAACACTATCGCAAGGTGCAGATTTCACAGCAAATCCTGCAATTTGGGAATTTACAGGGTCCTGTAGTGTTCTCATCCTCAAAAAGGCTCTCCCATTGACTCCAACTACTGCTTTATCTCCCTTCAAATCCAAACTCATGGAACCCTCCCCCACACTCCTCCGTCTACAACTTTTGCCTTAAATCCCTCTCCTTCAACTCCATCCTGGATCCCTTCCAGTCTGCTTTCCATCTTCTCCAGGCTACACTATTATCAATACCTCCAATAACCTCAGAAAGAAAAAGGTTGAGAACCTTTGGTCTAACTAATAAATTACAAATACATAGAGACTTTCAAACAGTGATCTCACAGTGATTTATAAAAGTGAATACGTATTCCCCTATTTACAGTTGGAGAAATTGAGGCACAAAGATGTGAACTGACTTTTCCAAGGATACAGAGAGAAGGAGTGACAAAGTCATGAACAGATCCCAGGTCTCCTTATTCCAAGTCATGTGCGCTAAACATCAGACACCCCAACTCCCTTGAGACAGGATTTTTATCTGTTTATTTATGCAAAATAGGCTTAAAAAGTAGTATTGGTTCAATTAACTATTCTAGCTTTCCATTCAATTAAGTATTCTGTCGTTCCAGGCCCTTCTGGAAAAAACTCTTATTTTAATATCCTAAGGCCATTCAACTAATATCTAGATAAGATCGCCCACCCTAGATGATGAAAGAATTCACCCTGAGGATGCCAGAAGTCAAAGAATCTCTTGAGACACACAATAATGACCAATCTGTAGAAAATTAAGTAGACAGATTGCACATCTGCATAGCAAGACATTTTAAACTTAAATGATCAGCTACTGCCTGCTATAGCAATGGCCTCTTACAACTAGTTTGTAAAGTATCAGCAGAAATCAAAGGCAGATTGTTATGACACCTGCTCTGAGTTGGCTAGAAACAAAAGAAATTTGTACTGTAGAAGAGCATTTCAGTTATATTTAGTACTAATAAGTTTCAATCAACCCGCAGCAGCATTATTTTTAGTTTTGAGTTTAACCTCTGTAATGTTTGGATTCAACAATGAAACTACAACAATAATTAGGACTGATCTGAACAGTTTTTTGTCCTGATATAACTGTTTCAGCTAGGGGTATGATTATTTTTAACCCATATACTTTTATCAGTACAAACCCTCGTGTGGGCAGTTATTGGTACAATGATACTAGGTGAGCTGCACCACTTCAGCTGTGTCAGTATAGTTAAAGCTGGTCTATACACAAGCCCTCAGTGGTGGCCTTGTACTCGGATTCTGAGTTCTAAAGAAATAGAATCTTTCAATTGGATGACACATTGCAAGAAGCAATTAAGAGCACAGACAGAAGTTATTCTCCCTTATAGGCTCAAAAGAGATGAGAGTTGAGATCTGATTTCTGTGTGTTTGAACTTCTCCCAAGAAATTTCTACTGTGATGTAGCTAGCCAAAGTGAATACAATAATCCCTACCTGGGTTTGACCTCACCTAGCTCCACCATGGTAAAAGCTTGTCTCTATTAGGATTTTATAGCAAGATAACTAAGGTGCCTTAGCTCTCTTTCTGTAAAAAACAAACAAACGAACAAAAAAAACCACACCTTTTTTGGCAGAGAAGATATAGGCAAAACCCTTTTTAGCTGTTTCCTTACACTGTGCTCTGAAGCAGCTTTCCCTACTATTAAATGGGAGCCACCTCTGCCACAGAATGTAGACCCATCTTGGCAGGGGATGCATAGATAAAAACTAGTAAAATCTGTTTATACTTTACATTACATACCTTTAATTTATGCATTAAGTGCCTATTCTGCAGTACTGAAACCAATGGAAAAACAGCCACAAAATTAAATAGGCCTTAAATGCCCAATTCTGAAAAGTCCTCTGTAACCTCAGCTTCCACATAAGCCAAGTAGAGGAGTGGACACTCAGTGCCTTCCGTGTATAACATCTTTCAGAACGAATTAACCACAGTGGAATGTAAGGTGTTGGTTTGGTGCTATGTAGTCTTCAATGGTTTGGGATTTTCATGTCTGAACAACCACTTCTCTCTCCAGGCTGTGACCAGTGGAGCCCTCTCTTTTCAATATAGGGGAGAGCTAGTCAGACAGCATGAGAAATCAGCTCAGCCCACCTTGACCGCAGCCAGTCTGGGCCTGTTGGCTTTCATCAGGAAGTGAAAGAAATATTTAACAAACCCGTAAATGACAGCCCCTGCGCTTTCTCCTGGATCCAGGGCACTGGAGACGCAGGTGGCTCTTTAACCCAGGGAGAAAACAAGAAGGAAACTGGGCAATCACACGACGGGCACGGAACTAAGAAGAGACAACCTGAAACTAGGCCCAGGAGAAACAGCAGTCCCTGCCCCCAAATCCTGAGGGTGCCTGTGAGGGGGTCCCCTGGTCTCCCCCTCCCCACTGAGGGCAGGGGCTGAGTCTCCCCCGCCCCGTGTGGGTGGCGGGATCATTCCCTTTACCCTCCCCCACTGAGAGCCGGGGCTGAGACCCCTCCCTCATCCTGTGTATGTGAGGGGGGGTCATTCCATTTACCCCCCCCCCCCCCGACAGCAGGGGCTGCGATCCCTCCCCCCACCGCGCATGGGGGTCTCGCCCTGCCCCCGCCCGGGGCTGTGACGCGCTGTGGCAGGGGCGGGGCTATCTCCCGGAGGGGGACGGGCCCTGCCCCCAAGGCGATGGCGCCAGAGCCCCGACACTCCCCGCCCGCGCCTCACCTCCGCTCCGACCCCGCTCGGCCGCGATGGAGGCGCTCGGCACGTTCAGCTACCGGCTCGGGCCGCGCGCGCAGCGAGCGCCGAATCATCGACCCGCCGGGGCTGGGGGGGCGGGCGGCTCGTCAGAGAGCCCCTCCCCTCACAGCCCCCGGCGTGGGGGAGCTTAGCCCCGCCCACAACCCCTGGGCGCGCGGCCCTTCCCCTCACAGATCCAGATGGGGGGGGCGCCCTTCGTAGCCCCTCCCGCCCCCTCCCCAGCCTCCCATCCCCTGGTAATCGATGTCCGGCACCGTTCTGCTTTGGGGACAACCCCCATGACAGTCTTTGTGTTGCAGGAATGGAGAATGTGTGGTTGGCTAGGGTCAGTATTTATGACTGTGACTCTTCCTTTGATGGATCACGTACTGGCCTTTACCAAAGGCTAGCTACTGCACTCGAGAGGTGAGCCGAGAGTCTGCTTTGCTGTGGCAAATCTTCTGGTGCTAACGAAATATCAATCCTGTCTAGCCTGTGGGCATCAGGTACTTGCATTCTGGGTTATTTTCTCAAGCAAAATTGCACTGATGAACACACATCAATATAGCAAGTGGAGAGGCTCTGTGCCCCTACACTTCTGTCTCTTTCCATCACAAGCATATTAGCCCTAATTTCTGCTGCTGCTGCTTGATGTGTCTGGAAGAGGGTAGACGCATGTGTAAATGGCGAGCATGTGGACTGGAGCACACTTATCTTTTCTTTGGAGGAAAGAGCATACCCTTTCTGAGGTGTAGTTTTTAGCAGCTTTCAGAGTAGCAGCCGCGTTAATGAACATAAAAACTTTAACGGGACAAATATTAAGTGTTTATGTAGTTAAGATCTTTATTTACTTGAAGGGGAGTTTTGCCTGAGTCAGTCTTGAATAACGACTGCAGGGTTTGTCTTCAGAAAAATTCCAGCGTCTCACTTCACTGAGTTTTGTGGAAAGCAAAAGAATTAACTGTAGGACATACAGTAAGTCCCCAAAATGAGCTGTGCTGCAACAGTGAGTCATGGCCTTTCAAAGCGCCAGTGACTTATACATAATTGCAGTATGCCTTCTTCTCAGATTACCATTACAACCGTGAGGATCCTAATTTGAAATGCTGATCGGAGGTAGAAGCAGCAGCTGGGAGGGACCGTGGACTGAATTCCTGGCAGACTTGAGCTGTTTTCATAAATTTCTGCATAACAGTGAATATTTATGTATATTGTGCACATTGCTTAAAACTCTATGCATGTTTAAAAATGTCACTATACATTAGTGCACTGTGTCCTTTGCACATTTCTTTGGTCCCTGATATGATTTTGTGAAAATGCATTCACTGGAATGAAAAGTTTAATGATCTTTCAGAGTTAATTAGCCTTTTTTGAAAAGATATGTTTTGAATGTTTCTCATGGCTGCACAAGAAATACACACGTGGATTTAAGTGTGTTGGGGATTAATGATCCTTTATGTATAGAGCCCTGTGTGGATATAACATTTGTATCTACATCCGATCCGCATTCCGCAAAAACAGTCTGTGGAAATCTGCGGAGTTGCAGGGGTTTATTTATGCAGAATCCTTAGCCTTTTAATCGACTGTCTACAGAGGTATTATACTATAATGGTGTGTCCAGCAGCCCGCAATTCAATCTTTTCTAAAACAGAAAGAAGAAAGAGTCCTATAAGGATGAACACTTGCCCTCTTGCTTTGCCACCCTCCCCGCCCCCCCTCACATCATCAGGTATCAGAGTAACAACCGTGTTAGTCTGTATTCGCAAAAAGAAAAGGAGTACTTGTGGCACCTTAGAGACTAACCAATTTATTTGAGCATAAGCTTTCGTGAGCTACAGCTCACTTCATCGGATGCATACTGTGGAAACTGCAGAAGACGTTATATACACAGAGACCATGAAACAATACCTCCTCCCACCCCACTCTCCTGCTAGTAATACCTTATCTAAAGTGATCACTCTCCTTACAATATGTATGAAAATCAAGGTGGGCCATTTCCAGCACAAATCCATGTTTTCTCACCCCCCCACACACAAACTCACTCTCCTGCTGGCAATAGCTCATCCAAACTGACCACTCTCCTTACAATGTGTATGATAATCAAGGTGGGCCATTTCCAGCATAAATCCAAGTTTAACCAGAACGTCTTGGGGGGGGGCGTAGGAAAAAACAAGGGGAAATAGGCTACCTTGCATAATACCCCCCCCCCCAGACGTTCTGGTTAAACTTGGATTTATGCTGGAAATGGCACACCTTGATTATCATACACATTATAAGGAGAGTGGTCAGTTTGGATGAGCTATTGCCAGCAGGAGAGTGAGTTTGTGTGTGTATGGGGGTGGGGGGTGAGAAAACCTGGATTTGTGCTGGAAATGGCCCACCTTGATTATCATGCACATTGTAGGGAGAGTGGTCACTTTGGATAAGCTATTACCAGCAGGAGAGTGAGTTTGTGTGTGTGTTTTTTTGGGGGGGTGGGGGGTGAGAAAACCTGGATTTGTGCTGGAAATGGCCCACCTTGATTTTCATACACATTGTAAAGAGAGTGGTCACTTTGGATGGGCTATTACCAACAGGAGAGTGAGTTGGGGGGGGGGGGGGGGGCGGAGGGTGAGAAAACCTGGATTTGTGCTGGAAATGGCCCAACTTGATTATCATACACATTGTAAGGAGAGTGATCACTTTAGATAAGGTATTACCAGCAGGAGAGTGGGGTGGGAGGAGGTATTGTTTCATGGTCTCTGTATATATAATGTCTTCTGCAGTTTCCACAGTATGAATCCGATGAAGTGAGTTGTAGCTCACGAAAGCTCATGCTCAAATAAATTGGTTAGTCTCTAAGGTGCCACAAGTACTCCTTTTCTTTTTGCATCATCAGGTATGTGGACCAAGGCATCCTCTCCTACTTCAAAGACTGAGGGAACTCTCTCCACATCCCTAGAGCATTAGAGAGCAGGCCCCACTATTACCACTGAAGACTAGGCAGTGACAGAGGCAACACTCTACCCTGCCCTGCTTCAGCAAGCCTTGGTCACTCCAAATCTGTAATGATCTCTGTGAAGATGAACCCCTGTGCCCATGCAGAGCCCAATTGACTGCAGTGGGGCCATCATAGGGCTCCCTGCCAGATTGGGGTCTCAGGGATGACAAAGAATAGTTGGACTTCTCCTCCCCTCTCGTACCTGTGCAAAGCTGTAGTAACCCTTGCAGCCCAGGTGTGAGATTGTGGGAAGAGGGACAGATTCTGGACAAGGAATAGCAGAGTTCAGGAGGTGGGGACCTTATTTGCACAACACTTCTCTCCAGTTCTTGATTTGCATCCCCCAGTCGCTCAGAGGGGTTTTGATATTACAAAGTGGGCAATCCTCTCTTTAATTTACTGCAGGTTCAATATCCATGACCTGTAGCCCATGGAGGCTGTGGGTAGTGCAGCAGAAAGTATCAAGAGCCCATAGGATATGAGAGAGAGAATCAAGAGGTCTACCAAGGTGGTCTGAAAATAATAAAATTGGCACATGGCAGAACCAACACAACTACCGTATTTTTGCATCATTCAATAAGTTTAATATCCTAAAACGTTGTCCCTGTTACTGATAAAAGGCACTGGCTAATTTCTCCTGGAGAGTGCGCCTGTCCATCTAATGCTAGCTTTGCTAGCCACAATTTTTTTGAAGTGAATACTCTCTCTCTCTGACCTTGTTAATACAAGCAATAGCAGAAGACGACATGAAAAGTATCGTAATGAACCTGCTTGTATCATGTTCAGTGGAACTGGAGTCAAGAGGGCCAGTGTTCCCTGGAGGGACTGTTATGGACAGGACACCAGTGGAATAGGGAACCTGGGAAATTAGGCTGGCAGCAACTCAGCCACATGGACAGGACTGTCCACAGGTGGGACAGCCACCTGTCCAGGTTGTCCTGGGATCATCCTGTTTGAGGTAGCCATCCTGGGACCTCTGAATGGGTGCTCAGTGCACATGACGAGCTGTCCAGTTTTACGGGTTCAGGATCATCCTGGATATCCCATTGGTTTGTATCTCAGAGGTGGCAAATCACATCACAGGGCTTAATAAAGTTACACTTCTACTTAACCTACATTCAGCGACCCTCTTTGTGAATGAAACGCTGCTGTCTCCTTACTGGGTAGTGCGCTAACCTTCCCATGCAACATCCAGTTAGCAGAAAGCTCCCTCATTGCTCTAGTCTGGGAAAGGGAAGTTAGTGGGATTTAGCACCAGAGGGAGCGGAAGCAGCAGTGACAAAGCCAGTCAGTTTAGGAGCTGGGACTGAAGGGCTGAGAATGGGATGCAGCCTTTTGCTGTCAAGGGGGCCCATGATAGCTGCAGCTGGCGGATAACCTAATGGCCTACAAATAGAGATCTGTGTGGATGGGCCTGAATGAGGCTACACATGTGGGATAAAAGGACTGGATTCTGTCCAAGGGAGCTGCAGCTGGTGCATGATTGACTCCAGGGCAAGGGGTGGCCTGGATTGAGCATCCCTAGCACTGGGCTGGCAGACCTCCACCTTCATCCGACTGGACTGGAGTGCTCTTAGAGGCTGGGCTGGGGCCTGTTATGGGTTGTATCATTTTTTGTTGGTAACCCAAAGCAGTGGTACCTGGGGAAGTTGTAGTATTTATTTCCAGCAGTCCTAGAAAAGCCTCCTTTGTTAAACATCAGCATCTGGGAGTAAGTATGGGCACCCACTGAGGGCCAGAGCCCGAAAGGCCTGGCGGCTGGAGTACCTACAATGGCATGTGCCTCTAGGATTGTCATGGAATCTCCAGGAATTAAAGATTAATATGTAATTAAAGATTATGTCCTGTGATGAAACCTTCAGGAATATGTCCCAAAAAAATGGACATATTCCTGAAGTGCCTCAGCACATGTGGTGCACTCAGCATGCTACCAAACATCTAAGGGGGTACCACACCTGACCTGCATACCGTATTACCAGTGTAATAGTCACTAATTCATGGCTATGGAGACCATTGTACTAGCCAAATACCATATTACAAAAGTGATTTTAACATACATTTCATTTATGCTATGGGACTCTGATGCTGCGTTTCTTTGCATGGGAGTTTTGCCTGAGTAAAGCGTCTAGGACTAGCCAGTTGTCAGCATGTACTGCATCTAAGATGGAGCTACTTCGTGTTCCTTTGTATAACTAACTCTTCATTTGCATTAAGTGTATTTATACTGAAATTGAGACCTAACTAACGACAGGGATGTGAAAATTCAGGCCAAGATTTTTAAAAGCAACTCGCAACGTTGGGCACAGCAGAGACGAGGCAGCCAAACTTAAATCACCTTAACAGGAGTCTGAACTTTAAAGGACAGCCACTCAGCATTGTCTAAGAATCAGGCCCCTGCAAGGTATCTAAAGTTGGGCACCCAAATCACTAGTCACTTTTGAAAGTCTTGTACCTAGGGCGCAGTCACTATGAATTACCTCAGTAATGGATGTACCGCAGGACCGTCCTGCCCAGCCCTTGAGCTCCTGGCCAGGGAGGCTAGCCCCCAGTACCTCCCCTGCTGTCACCCCTCCCCTGCAGCCATGCCAGGAGCACAGCTGGCTCCAGCTGGGTGGCGGGGCTGCGAGCTCCTGCTGCTCTCAGCTGCATGGTAAGGGGGCATGGAGCGGGGGGATTGGATAAAGGGCAGGAGGTCCTGGGGACAGTCAGGGGACAGGGGGTGGGGTCCTGGGGGGCCTGTCAGGGGGTGGGCGTGTGAATAGGGGTCGGGGGGGGCAGTCAGGGGACAGGGAGCAGTGGGGGTAGGCTAGGGGGTGGGGGCAGTCAGGGGACAAGGAGCAGGGGGGAGGGTTGGATGGGTCAGGGGCTCTGAGGGGGGCAGTCAGGGGGTGGGAAGTGGGAAGGGGTGGATAGGGGGCAGGGGCCAGGCTGTTTGGGGAGGCACAGCCTTCCCTGCGCAGCCCTCCATACAGTTTTGAATCCCGATGTGGCCCTCGGGCCAAAAAGTTTGCCCACCCCTGCCCTCTGTGAATTTACTATAACAGTACCAAGCAACAAGTACTACTTGTTATAAGCACCAAAGAAAAATATTAGAGCAGTCAGGAAGGAGGGAGGGGTTGGATGGGGCGGTGGGGGGCAGTCAGGGGACATGGAGAAGGGGTGGTTGGATGGGGTAGGGGTCCCGGGGAGGCAGTAAGGAAGGAAAGTGGGGGTTGGATAGGGTGGCGGGGGGGCAGTCAGGGGCAGAGGTTCCGGGGGCGGTCAGGGGACAGAGAGAAGGGGTGGTTGGATGGGGCAGGGGTCCCGGGGGGGCCGTCAGGGAACGGGGTGGGGGTTGTATGGGGCAGGAGTCCCAAGGGGGGGGCTGTCAGGGGGCGAGAAGCGGGGCGGACGGATAGGAGGTGGGGGCCGGGTCACGCCCCTCTCCCCTAACCAGCTCCCCATACAAATTTTCGAAACCTGATACATCCCTCAGGCCAAAAAGTTTGCCTGCACCTGCTGTAGAGTGACATCTTGATTTGGACGAAAAGAAAAAGCAACCCCCATTGTGGGGATTAACATGGGTGGAAGAGTCAGATAGGGACCTGATCCAAAGTCCATTGAAGCCAATAGGCTCCCATTGCGCTTTGGATCAGGCCTATAATCACAGAAGTGTAGGACTAGAAGGGACCTCCATAGTCATCTAGTCCAGTCCCCCTGCACTTAAGGCATGTAGCTCGGAAGCCCTAGGCTCATTTGGTTACAAGTGAAGATGGATATAATGGTCTTGTCTTGTCCTCATTTGTGCACATCAAAAACCCACCCGGACACAACTGGCAATCTGCTCAAGAGGTGCTGTAGAGCCGCCCTGCCAGTGTGTCGCACGTATTGGGGTGAATTAGCACTGCTGTGTGAGGACGGATGTACAGCACCTGCCTGACCCACACCAATATCTCAGAGCCTCAATTTTCATTAGCTTCAATAAACTTGGTAAACATGAGTCAAAATCCACAACCCTGGCTCAGCCCTGAATGGAACAGCTAACGTAAGTCTGGCTAACAAACCAGGATATACTCCTACAAGAACGTCACCCTGCAGTTGACTTAGGGAAACTTCCTTCTTGTTTAAATTGTTCAAACTATGATTTACGCAGAAAATAAACATACGCAAAATAAATCTTTAGTTGCAGCCACACAGGAATGAACGGAGCTACTTGTCCTTACTCAAAGCATGTATGCAATGGACAAAAGCCAAATAAGAGCTCTAGTCTGATACAGCTCAATATTGAGAAACTGACATCATTACATCCTAAAACACTGCACAAAACCCATAATGTAGCCTGGACTCTGGCACTAAGATTGCGTCTCCTCCCCCCCCCCACAAAGAAAACAACCAAACAAGACCTTGTCCGTGCAGTAGGGGTAGGATAATCATCTTTACCAAATTCCAAATATCAGACCTCTGTATCTATCAGCGAAGAGAATTATTATCTGTATTGTGACCGTTTAGGATGTCATTCTTATTCAACAAAGCACTTAGGTATAGGCTTACTTCCATCTCTATTCAGCAAAGCACACATGCTTAAAATTAAGCATGTGCTTTGCTGAATAGAGATAGATGTAAGCATACACTTTCCTGAATCGGGGCTTCTAGTAGCATCTAGAGGCCCTAACTGGGTTCCTAGCCCCATTGTGCTAGGGGCTGTACACAGAGATAGTCCACGCCCTCAAAAGATTACAGTCTAAATACACAAGACAGACAAATGGTGGAGGGAAGAGATGATGTAAGTGATTTGCCCCAGGTCAACCAGCAGAAGAGCTGGGAATAGAACCCCCGTCTCTTAAATTCCAGTCTAGCATGCTATCTATGCTGTCTCTCTAAGCAAATTAATCTGGTTACTGAAATGGAGCGGGTCGGAACATGCGTGCTAAGGGTGGGTGGGAGATGAGTGCTAGGAGTTGGGGTGCAGGAAGCAGGCTGTGCGGGTGAGGGGGTGGTGGGCGGAACTGGACCATACTTAACATTGGCTGTCACCTCATGGCAGTGGCCATCATCAATCTTTGTTTTCAGATGACTTTTGTGTGAATATGGACCTGAGCAAATTGCTGGATTTGTGTACAGATCAGATCCAAGCAGGGGATTCGTCCCAGCTCTACTTTTTGAGCTCAGCAGTAGGGTTTGACGTTACTTTTGTAAACAGGTGATTAATTCCACTTTGTGCTGAACTGGTTGTCTCTTGCAGGAGTGCTTCAGCCAATACTGAACAGGTTGGAATCTAGTCAGTTTTTTAAAAAGAGTGGGTTACAGGGAGTGGCTGTATGTAAGGGTCTGTCACACAACAAAGGAAACTGACAGCTCAGGAGAAACAGTGAAACTAACGATACAGAGTGCTGTCAAACGTGGAAAGAGAACTGAAAAACAGAAATATTTTTCTTTCATTGCTTTCAGTTGATGTCATCTTGAACACTACACTACATCATACACACTGCCTCTCAAAATGAACGACATTTTATGTTTAAGTGCTCTGCTACCCACCCTGAAGTCTGACACCAGGGTCCTTGGACTTGGGTTAAAACAACAGCATGTCAAAAACGGAGAAATAAGTGTGATTATTTTTTAAAAATCATCAAGACTGCAGTCAATGGGCCTAATCTTCCATCCATTGGCGCCACTGCTTTCAGATGGAGCAGGATGTATGGAATTTCTGCCCCAGATTCTGTGGGAACTTGGGGAAAGGCTGCAGGACTTTTTAAAAGGAAATTAACTCAAAAACATATTAAAAACCACTACCTTATGTTTTATAAAGAGCTATTTGTATCCTAAGGCCTTGATCTGGCAAAAACTTAAGAACGAGTAGCTTTATGGATGTGATAGTTCCACTGAGTTAAAAGTTATTCTCTCACATAAGAAGAACATTAAAAAGAAAAGTTATTTCTACTGTGAATTAATAAGAAGCAGTTCAATTTCACTGCTTTTGTTCTGTGCTTGTACAGCACCAGCGTAATGTCCATGATTGCGGCTCTTGATCTGTGCCTAATAAATAATATCCTTTTTGTTGTATCCCATTCCTTACCCTTTATCTGTTTATTTGGACCCCAATCCAGCACACCACTTAAGCATGTGCGTACTCCCATTGAAGTTCAGTTTTTACAAATATAACGTCAAGAACCTTTTTTCAAAAATTAAATCTTATTTTATGTTGAAAACAATAGGAATGCTACAAGACATCACAGACCTTAAATCCACGTTAGAGCTTTTTTCTGTGGAACTGTACTTATCTTCTCTGGTGCTCGTGACCTTGGTGTTATCTTTTGAGCACGCTGCCAGCCACGCAGGAATCTAACATCGTGAGCAGCCTAGGTCCAGCTGCAGTATAAAGCATGAAGCAACAGTAATACATTTCTCAATATCAACAAAACAACAGAGGCTGGTGATGCTTCTGGCGGGAAAGACTCGATGTTAAATAAAGTAGGCTCTGAGGACAGATATTACTGCACATATTTGCTTGAGGGGGGAAGAACTGAAACTGATCGTCTACTGATGGTTCTTCATGATTTTTTTCAGTTTAAATTATCAAGTAATATTCAAAAAGAAATTATCTTTTTGTAATACAAGCTGATAATAAGAAATGCAGCATCACACTGTGTCTTGCTGCCCTATTTTATATTTCACATTTTTAACCCAGATCCAAGGACCCTGGTGAACTGTAGTTCAGTTCTGAGAGGCAATGTGATCTAGTGCATGCAGCACTGGACTGGGACTCAGGAGACCTGTGTTCTATTTCTCACTCTGCCATTGGACTCCCAGGTGACCTTGGGTAAGTCACGTCCCCTCTCTGTGCCTCAGTTTCCCCTCCCACAATGTTTGTTGTGTCTACTTACACCGTATAAGTTCTTCAGGGCAGGGACTGTTTCTCACAGTCCTGGCTCCACTGAAGTCAATGGGACTTTGCCTTCAATAGGATCAGGACTTCTCTATTTGTTTGTGCAGCACCTGGCACAGTGGACTTGGGGCCTCTTGACACTCTTATATAGAAATAGTAATAATAATAATTTAGTAGACATCAGAGAAGATCAGTCAATAGCAAATTTGACCAGTAAGAAACCAGTTTTAAAGGTAATTCCCCCCCCCCCGCCCCACAATGAACATTTTAAAACCAGTGCTGGTTATTATATATTTACTGTTGACAGAGCAGGATTAGGAGTCTACTTGGCTATATTAATTTCTTAAAAGTTATGAGTATTCATTTTCTTTCCCCAGGTCAGTAACTATATTGCCAGTCCTAGGTTATAGGATTTTCTCCAAACATACCGATTAACAAAACAGTGCAATACATGCGTGCCTCTCTTTAATTTGCATGGAAGACACCCTGCTTTTTTAAAGGGCTATGCACAAAAGCATGAAGATCTTCATTTTGCCCATATGTCTCTTTTGCTTCTGAGTCCCCAGATTTCCTTAGGCAACCTAAAATGGTTGCAAAGAGTAGTGCATGCTGCATGTTTCTAATGGCTGGCTGGGCACAGTGGGAGGCGCCCCCTGCATAGTGCAGAGAGCTCTAGGAGACATTGTGTCTCTCTCTGTGTGCAACATGGGACTCCCTGTGGGGCAGGCTGGCTTCAGATTGCTCCTAACAAGGGCCAGAAATTCACCGCCACAAGCTGGCCGGTAGGGTATAATCCAGCTGTGATTGAAATCAATGGGAGTCTCTCCATTGAAGTCCATGGAAGCTGGATTAGGTCCTTAATGGACTGTTAGGGTAGGATGTGTTTTATCCCCTCTCTTAACAAAGTCATGATAATAAACCAATGTTTACCAATGTTTATTATTGGAGAACATCATTTACGAAGTGACAGGTTTCAGGGTAACAGCCGTGTTAGTCTGTCTTCGCAAAAAGAAAAGGAGTACTTGTGGCACCTTAGAGACTAACCAATTTATTTGAGCATGAGCTTTCGTGAGCTACATCCGATATGAAGGAAAGCTCATGCTCAAATAAATTGGTTAGTCTTTAAGGTGCCACAAGTACTCCTTATCGTTTACGAAGGAAACCAGTTTAATTTCACTTTCAAATCCCAAAGGCGTTACTAGATCACACTGGTTTTATAAACTATGACAGCAGTGCTTAATTTGTAATGAAAAGGGGGCCGGGGTTCATGCCATTAGGTGCCACAGTTTAAACAATTTTTTTTTCATTCGTAACTGATGCAGCAAGCCTAGAGGTGCTGGCACAAATTAAGCCCTGAATGACAGATACCATGCTGGTTTCAGAGTAACAGCCGTGTTAGTCTGTATTCACAGAAAGAAAAGGAGTACTTGTGGCACCTTAGTCTCTAAGGTGCCACAAGTACTCCTTTTCTTTTTGCAGATACCATGCTGAAGCTCTTTGCATCAAAGCCTGTATCAAGTTAAACAGGCCTTTCTGTTTGTTTGTTTTTTAAAGGAAGATTGGCTTTTGTTTAGATCTTAACTAGAATTATTGTAATGGCAGGTATTTAGCAGATGCCCCCACCTGATTTACTACTGTCCTATGATAAGCCCTGATCCTCCAGTGGGCTAGTGTTAATATAGTGGAAATCCACAGCTGTACAGGCTCTGATGTGGGAGCCTGGGCCGTAGACACATGATTTGTTTATGTTAGAACACGTGTCATGTTTCAAGTGGTGGCATTTATTTCTCATGGAGGGTTGGGAATTCCTGGGCCTACACCAGGCCTAAAATGCTAAATATTATTGTTGTCCTGCTTGCAGATGAAAAGGGATGAATCTCGCTCTCCCGAGGGCCTAAATATTGCTCCAAGCAGTAGCCAGAGGCTGACATATAACACCTAAATCAAATGAGCTGTCTTAGCTTAAATCCCCAATGCTACTGCCAGACACTATAGGAGCTGAAAATGCTCTTAATGCAATGGAGCAGAGGCTAGGCTTGAGTTTCATCCACAGTGGCTACACCGGGGAAGATCATATAAGCTACCACTCGCACTTCATGCTGTTTTCATTGGAATTATTGTTTAAAAAAAATAAGTGTCACAGAAATAGTTTCACTGACATTAGAAGGCTTTTTCTGCAAACCCTAATTTGGGGTATAAATTAAGGCCTGCATCTTGGAAGTGGTTCTCTGGCTGCTTACATGGATCCAGCTGTGGGATCAAGGCGTTTATTGAATACAAAGGCCATTGTTGCTGGAGCTGTGGCACCAAGGTCGGTCTGTCGGGTTCCCTGTGCATTCATGCTAGAAAAAACATCTTCCTCTCCTGAACCTCTAAAACCTCTTTTAGATTGCACTCTCCTCAGACTGGACACCTGGGGTGAATCTGTAGCCATGATCTCCTCCGAGGCTAATCAATGCCAGTGTCACTTAAGGGAGCGGCTGTGAACAAACACCAGTGGAGAAGGAGCCTCCAGAATCTGCATTTTGCGACACAACTGTACATTGCTAACCCAGTGGATGCTAGAGCTGAGGTCAAACCTGGCCAGGCTAGGGGGGGAGGCAGCAAAGCATGTTTCTGCGGGAATCACTGGGGAATGGAGAGGGGTGATTCCAGGTTAAGTGACAAAACATTCAGATTCTGGGAGGACGGGGGGGGGGGGTGAATGTCAAATCACAGATCCTGAATAATCAGGGTCAGATCCTCAGCTGGTATAAATTGGTGTAGCTTCACTGATGTGTCAGAGAAGCTATGCCAGTTTACACCAGCTGAGGATCTGGCCCACAGACTTTACATGGGTGGAGGGAACATCATCCTCAGTATGCTGAGCATGGGCCCATCAGTGTCTGTTCAGTAGGACAGTACAGTTCACAACGTGGCACAGAGCAGTATCCGGGTATTACAGCTAGCATCTCCAACCCAGGGAAGGCACAGCAATGCCTCCTGGGGTCTTGAACAGCCTAGACTCCTGCCCTCTGCTGACTGGCTATTGGCTCCAACTCCAACTATTCCTTCCCCCAGTCTCTTCATCTCAGCCTGACTTCACTCCTGCCTCTCTTACCTTCTTCTCCTCTCCTCTGTCCCCTTCACCCTGCTTCCCTTCCCATTTAACTGATCTCCTCCTAACTAACCCTCCCCCCAAAAAAACTGTGGAATTAATATAGCTTACACTATTTGTCTACCCCTTCCCCACCCTGGCTGTCTGGTTGAATTTGATTGTAAACTTTCCAGGCAGGGACCATCTACTATTGTACAGCGCCTAGCACAATGGGGTCCCATTCTGCCTCAGGCACTGTCATAACAAACATCATTACTATTTATTATTTATTATTATTATTAACACCACGCTTGGAATCGGAGTCTCCTAAACTCCAAGTGCTATCAACAGAGCAGCATAACTGAAATCTTTTCCACCCAAGGAGTACAGAGGTGGGGGAGTGGGGGTGGGGAAATAACTTGATAAGAAATAAAACGTCAGCTTTAGGAAGTTGCCAGATGTCCCAACATCTGGCTATAGACGAAAACGGATGGAAATAGATGCTGTATAAAAAGAATACTACTTTGCATATGTACAGTGCCTTTCGTCCAAGAATTTCAATGTGCTTTACAAACCAAACCTCACAGCTGCTAATCACTGTCACCATTTGACAAATGAAGAAACTGAGGCACAAGAAAGCTAAGTGACTTGTCCAAGGTGACACATGAAGTCTGATAGGAACCGGGGCGGGGGTGGGGGCGGCGAGAGAGAGAATCCTGGCCCTATGGAAGTCAATGGGAACACTCACTGAATTCAGCAGGGCTGGTATTTCCTCTGGCTCTCAGGCCTGTGTTTTAAACACAGGACCATCCTTCCTCCTCTAATATTTTCACAAGATTTATCTCCCTGAGTGACAGATCACACAACAGCAACACTGCATTTTTCGTGCTTGCGACTTTGTTGTGGTTGCTGCATGGAAATGGCTTGTAACAAAGACAGGCGACTTTCACAAGTCGCCTGCTTTCCACAGATTATAATAAAACTCATAAAAAAACAAAACAAAACAACCGAACCCACAACAACTCCCAGCACAAATCAGCACAAGGCAGAGCTTCCTCTTTCTGCAGCCTGGGGATTAATTTACTCCAGTGACCTGTGTCAGATTTGCTCAGTTAAAGAAGCAAGGACAGCAGGGTCTTAAAGCAGCCACATCACTTAACAAGCAAGTCAAATTAGACTGTATTTTTTTTAAAAGCGACCTCACTACTTTAAGTATCAGAGGGGTAGCCCTGTTAGTCTGCAGCCACGAGGAGTCCGGTGGTACCTTAAAGGCTAACAGATTTATTTGGGCATAAGCTTTCGTGGGTAAAAAACCCACTTCTTCAGATGCACTCCTTTAGTATATAGATATATATATTCCTGGCCATTGCTCCTTTGTTTGGAAATAGACCTGCCTCACATGGCCGAGAAGAGGAAAGGGAGGAAGACAAAGCCCCGCTCCATTCATGGCTTGCCACTGTAGCGGCAAACAGAAGGAAAAAACCACAAACCCTTCATGCATTTTCCGCCTCCACTGGAGAAATGCAAATACCAGCCCTTGCTTCCCCGCACCAGCTGAGAAAGGCAGGATGCTCCGCCGCCCATGCAAGCCAGAGAAGCCACGTTTAAAGCAGACGTTCAGTTATCCTGTGTCCCTCCCTCCCCCCTTCGCCTGTGGGCTCGCTCTGCTCCTGCGGGCTCTCACTTACATGCGGCCCTCCGACGCCCCGCTGCCTGCGAGGGTGCAGGTTCGAGCCCATCCTGCCGCGCTGGACGAGCAGAGCCGCTGCGGGCTCCCCGGCGTCAGCTGCCACCGTGGAGCTGGAGCGAGGCACCTGAATTCCACCCCGACCCAGACGCCCCACCCCTCGGCCAGTCAGACCGGGGCTCTGAGTCATGCCCAGATGCCTGCCGGCCAGCGGCTAACTCTCTTCTTCCCCCTTCCAGTCCTGGGGAGGGAGGAAACACACACACACACACACACACCACGTTTACTTTTCCACTAAAGTCATTGCAGTCTCTTCAGCTGCCTGGATCTGCCAAGGAGCAGCGAATGCCAGGCTGCCTTCTCCTGAGAGCTGGCTGGCTGAGAAAGCCTGGTTTGTAGATTCTCAGCCCCATCTGCCCTCTCGGGGCCAGAGCTTTTCCTTGGCCTGTTGAACCTCCAGCAGTTGTTACACATGCTTCCAGTCGTCTAAAAACCTAGAGAAAACAATACTCTGCTGGGCATCAGGACACCATAATACCACCTAGTTCTTATAGAGCACTTTTTATCCATTGATCTCAAAGCACTTTACAAAGGAGAGGTCACTGTCCCCATTTTACAGATGGGTAACTGAGGCCCAGGGAGGTGAAGTGACTCCCTCAACGTAAGAATGGCCCTACTGGGTCAGACCAAGTTCCATCTAGCCCAGTCTCCTGTCTTCCAACAGTGGCCAGTGCCAGGTGCCCCAAAGGGAATGAACAGAACAGGGAATCAGCAAGTGATCCAAGGTCACACCGTAGTGGCTTAGTAACAGAACCCAGGTTTCCCGAGTCTCAGTCCAGTGCACTATCCACTAGGCAACAGTGTCTCCCTTTGAGGCAAGGCTGTCTTAGGAGAGGACAATGAAATCTGAAATGCCCCATTTTCAAAAATGGAGGATGTGTGCGTGCAGGTCTGCAGACAACACTCCACATGTAGGTACATGACCACACTTGTGCCTTCAGAGCCAGGAACGGTGCGCCAACCAGGCAAATGCAGGAAAGGGGCACCTAGATGTTTAACTGGCCATTTGAATGCACAGCTACCCTGTGTGCACACAGCTATAGGGTGACCATATTTCCCAAAGGGAAAATGGGACACCAGATGTGGCTGGCCCAAACCTGCCCTGTGGCCTGTCTGAGGCCCCCCCCACTCCACGCGTGGCTGGGGTGGCTGGAACTCTGCCTGCCCTCTGCAAGAAGCTGTCACTGGAACCCTGCCTCCCCCGCACCAGAGCCCGGCCTCCCCCCTTCAAGGAGTTGGTGTCTCTGCTCGCCCGCACCTCACACCACCTTTCTTTCTTTTTTTTTTTTTTTTTTACCAAAGTGGATCAATGGATCAAATCAGCAAGAGCAAAAGGGACAAAGGCCCACTTTTGCCAAAAAAAGTCGGGACAGCCGGGGCAGAGCTTAAAAAAGGGACTGCCCAGGCCAAAACGGGATGTAGAGTCACCTGAAGCTACAAACATTGTGCAAACATTTTCAATGAATGCAGAGACCAGCTCACTGGTTCTGGTGTGACAGGAAAAGCTGAAGGAGTTGTGAAGGGAAATCCAGGATGTTTTTGACCACATGCACCTGGCGGAAAATTTTATGAGACATGCCCAGCATTGTTAGCAGTTCAGCTCTACCACGGTTCTCAATAACTGCTGATTAGAGCTGCTCTAGACAGGGCACTATGCTCAGAATGACAGAGACACCCAGGCTCCCAACTCCCATAGTATCAGACAGGATTGTGAGATCATAACACAGGGCACTAGTCTTGCTTCCTCTTTCCTTTATTAAAAGGAATTCAAATTGCCATTTATCAGGGTCTAAATGGTATTTTTGGTATCACTGTCTGAGCTGTTTCCTCTTCCTAAGAGCTTCTAAACTGGACAGTTTTGAGATGCTGTATGTGTTCAAACACTTCTTAAATGGGTGGATTGACAGTCATTTTGATAAGTCTGGGCTCAGACCCATTCCCAATCCCATGCCTTGCTATGGTCCCATTTGTGCTACTCAGAGCTTTGTGTGAAGGACCAGGATTTGGATCTGTGCGCTGACAGGAGATAGACAACAATAGTTATTGTTGTGGACTAGAGAGAGCTTTGAACTGGAATTGGATTGGCTGTTCTAGGGCCTTTTGAGTCAGTCCAAGTCTAACGGAACAGTTTGCTGGGACTTTATTACTTCTGTCTCTGGGTTATTTTTATGACTATTAATCACATGGACTTTTTGTTCTGTGTTTGTACAGCGCATAGTACAGGTCCATGGTTACAGCTCCTAGACGCTACAATACATGTCTTCTTCTTTCTTGCCACTTCCCCAGTCGAGGTCAGGGACTTTTATAGCCTTCTTCCAAAACTCATGCTCATATGTCAGGCTGTCGTGCACATTGGATATCCAGTCCATGTACCAAGTCTTTAGTGTCCCCCTGCTCATCTTCTGTTGAGTCATTGCAAGAACCATCCTACTGATAGAACTCTCCGGTCTCCACTGGATATGCTCATACCAGCACAGCCTAGCCTCACTCAACTTGTCTTCAACTGGAGCAACCCAGGTTAGGCCCCTTACAACCTGGTTACATTTCCGGTCACAGAACGTTCGACCATTTGACAATCTCGACATCTTCATTGCCATAGTGCAGAGCATACTGATTTCCTTTCTTGTGGTAAAGAAGAAATAACTTGTACTTATGTGAACTACACGTGTCCTTCCAGCTGTTACCTTGGCAAGCCCTTGTGGCACAGGCTAATGAATAGGAAATCACCTTCCCTCACTATGCACCTGAGTGAGAGTTGGGATCTTGTTAATTACTTTTTAATCTTCTTCCTTTGAGGTATCAATGTACCAGGCCAGGCAGGATCCCAGATTTACTGGTCGAGTGATCTGCTCCAATGTCACAAACCCTGTTCCCCACCTCTCGGAAGGATCTGGATTCATAAGAAGTGCTAGAGAGAAACTTTAACTTTGTTCACTTATTTTTAATGGTCTTAATAAAACACAGACACAATCATTCATACTATGTGAACAAATACGTATCATGAAAAGGTCAGTAGTGCAGTGAATACTACATACAGTGCACCATTTAAATACTAAAGCCCACACAAAAAAGGGACTTAAGTGCACATGAATGGGCTCTCTGCCCAGTGAATTTCACCCCATATGAAGAATACCTACTAATCCACACCTAATTATGTAGATTAAGAAGGCAGATAATATACTGCGTACATTAAAAAATGTACTTTGCTCAGCATCCTTAAATATGTTCCTCAAAAAACAACCACCAACCAACAGGCAATGGGGATCTCTTGCCGACACTCAGTGAAATCCTGGCCCTATTGAAGTCAATGGCAAAACTCCCCTTTATTTCAATGGGGGCCCAAGACTTCTTTCACCTATGAGCGAAAGCTAGTTTGGCCCTGAGTAGAACAGCCTTTGTAAAACTGCACCTAGCAGCCAGGATCTCCAGCATAAAGAGAGAAAGTTTTTGATTTGTAGGAGGATGATTTGGAGGCAGGGGCTCTGGAACAGTTTGTCTCGTGGGGGTACTGAGAGCCATTGAATCAAACTGTAAACACTGGATATAATGGAAACCACTTCATGCCAGGGGGTGCAGCAGCACCCCCAGTACCCCTAGTTCCAGCACCAATGTTTGGGGGAGGTTTAGTGGTTCTCAGTTTATTCTATACCACAAACCCCTTTTCTATAACAGGACCCTTTCCTATCTGGATGTAGCCAGGAGTGCCCTCCCATTTAGCAATATGGGAAGGGCAGGGGGTTCATGACCCCCGTCACCTGTCTGCAACCCTCCTAGGGGTCACCACCTCCAAGTACAGAACCCCTGTTTTTTTCCTCCCATCACATATACATAGGCACATGTGTATTTTGACGTTTATGTAGTTTAAAAATGTTTTTTTGAATGTAATAGACTTAGAGCTGCATTTGGACCCATACTCATAATAAACAGTCTATTAAAAAGTGTGGATTTTTGGCAAAAATTTTCCTTTGCAGTTCGACCATGAGGATGATTTAATCTGTCTAGTAACTGCAGGACTTCTGAAGCTAAGGTTTTCCAGCAGAGAATTACAGGAACAAACAAACCCATTCTCTCTAATTTACCAACATACTTTCCCACTCTGGCTCAGAGTTAAGACTCTTATTCTCCAAAGGCCACTGAGAGTTCATCTGACATAATGGGAACTGCAGTTCCAGCCATTCCAATGATTTGTCTCCTACAGGAGTTTTACGTCAGTCTCAAGTTACTACCTCGATGTAAATTCTTTCATCTGTCTCGAATGCTTGTTTCATGTACACTGCCCTGTAAGTCTGCCAGGGACCCAGCCCTTGATCCTTGGAGTAGTGCCATATTAGCCTGAGCTCACCTGGAGAAGGCCTCCTCCTGTTCTTTGAGTCAGAGGAATGACTGTGCAAAGATCCAAGAAAGGCAGAACTCAAGGGAAGGAAACTCAAAGGGTCATGGTTTGAGTCTCTTTCTCAATGTGCTCAGGTTTACATCAAACAAAAACAATCAAACAGCGTTTCGAACAGGCATAAAAAAATGCTTTTGCAAAACATACTAGGCACAGCCATGTGTGTCTATGCACCAGCTTCGTCTTGGTATATGCAGATTGGGTAATCGCACACTTTAATACCTGTTTACCCATGCAGTGCCCCCTGTTGTGCACACAAAGATAAGTACCCACAAACGTTGGAGGCACAATTCAGTGACCCAAAGCAAATCTGTGTGTCTGCAGGTGATGCCTACCTGCCACAGCATCTGTTCTGTGTCTTTTCTTGTTTTCAGTGCAACAGCTGGGCTGTTGCTTTTCAGTGTTCCTTTCCTTAGCGTCACACATGCCATAGTTATATCAGTGTTGCTCTTTAAGGGACACACATGGTGTATATTTACTGCCCATGAATGGTGTTAGATGAGTGGGCCTGGAGAATGTAGCCTTCTATTTAGCCAGCAAATGGTGCAGTGTGAGCACCCAGGGCCAGCTTCCCCACACCGTCCCACCCACAGACTCAGAGGTCACCACCTATCACGATGAAAGTTCCTTCTCCCCACACATCCACTTTGTCCCTTCAGCATGACAGCCTACCGGCCATGGGATGGTAACAGGCTTGGTGTAACAACTGTCCACCAGGGTTTGGACGGGTGACCTCCAGAGCTAGCACCAAGGCTCTGTAACTGGGGCCTGCCTATCTCCATGGAATGGCAGAGGGGGACCTGTCACACATACTCATCAGTGGGCTGCATCCGGGAGCCAGATTTCACTGTCATTTGGGAAAAAATAACTCCCACTTACCAGCAGGATGGTCCATCACACTGGCTCCATGGAGGGAAATAAAGAAGCAGAAGGCTGCCCTCGTATTTCCCTCCAATTTAAGGGCTAGGCACCCAGTGGCTCCCAGTGCAGGGAAGACAGCAGATTCTATAGGGCTGCTACTCCCCGTCCTGCACAGGCGGCTGGGGAGTGGATATGCAAGGGGTGGGGAATGGCGGAGCCAGGCATCGGCCAGGCCAGCACGACTGAGGGAGACGGGGAGAAATCAGCTGTTGGTATGGATCAGGCGCAGGATACTTGCCTCCTGGTGCAGGAGGGGAGCCACGGAAGAGAACAGCGAATGCGGGTATGTCTACACAGCAGCTGGGAGGTGTGATTCCCAGCTTGGGTAGACATACATGCGCTAGCTCGACCACTACTAGTGCCTAAAAATAGCAATGTGGGTGCAGCGGCATGGGCTAGCTGCTGAGAGCCTGTGGGAGAGCTAACATGAGCCACCGCCCATGCTGACCGGCTCTAGCTCGATCAGAGCTAGTGGGTACATCTGCCCCTGCTGGGAATCACACCTCCCAGATGAACCCTCGGAGAGCCACCTTCTCTCCCTGCCTTGCTCCTGGAGCGGCACAGCTCTGCCCCTGGCACGGGGCAGATGACATGGGGACAAGCAGCCCGATAGAATTGTTTTAGGAGGGAATGGTCACCTACTTTAAACGAATCCAGATGACCTTGGGGCTCCTGGATCACCTGCTTTGGAGACTCCTTGTCTGGAGCCCAGCTTTGTTTCTGCTCTCCTCCAGTTAACTTCATTTTTGTGGTCCATCCCCTGCATTTTGTCCCCTTTAAGCCTGCGTTGTTTCTCCTGTTTAATCACCCTGTTTGTGTTACTAGAGTCTCAAGTCCCATGGGGGACAATAGGAATTTTAGCACTGAGTTCAATGGGACCTAGATCGGGCCCTGGCTTTATCAGAAGTTTACTCTTGTGACTAAGTGCTGATACTCACATGAAGGCTCTTCCAACCCACAGCCAGCGGGGCAGGAAGCTAACTGTTAATTTTAACTTTGCATGACCTTTGCTGCAATATAGATCTCTTTGCTTTGGGGCAAGAAGCACCAGAACCTGCTTTTCCATTGACTCACTATGCATATACATCAGAGGTGAGTGGTTGATAGCACATTTCTTGTAACACCAGTTTGTCCTGTCTGCGA
Source organism: Eretmochelys imbricata (assembly GCF_965152235.1). Lineage (NCBI taxonomy): Eukaryota > Metazoa > Chordata > Testudines > Cheloniidae > Eretmochelys > Eretmochelys imbricata. The sequence continues at coordinate 126,584,419 of NC_135576.1, forward strand.
TTAACCTTGCTCTCTCTTCCTGTCTTCCTCCCACACTCTGGCCTGTGAGAGCCCAGATCTGGAGGATGGTGTGGATTGCACCATCAGCAAGTTTGCAGACAACACTAAACTGGGAGGAGAGGTAGATATGCTGGAGGGTAGGGATAGGATACAGAGAGACCTTGACAAATTGGAGGATTGGGCCAAAAGAAATCTGATGAGGTTCAACAAGGACAAGTGCAGAGTCCTGCACTTAGGACGGAGGAATCCAATGCACCGCTACAGACTAGGGACCGAATGGCTCGGCAGCAGTTCTGCAGAAAAGGACCTATGGGTTACAGTGGATGAGAAGCTGGATATGAGTCAAGAGTGTGCCCTTGTTGCCAAGAAGGCCAATGGCATTTTGGGATGTATAAGTAGGGGCATTGCCAGCAGATCGAGGGACATGATCATTCCCCTCTATTCGACATTGGTGAGGCTTCATCTGGAGTACTGTGTCCAGTTTTGGGCCCCACTCTAGAAGAAGGATGTGGAAAAATTGGAGAGAGTCCAGCGGAGGGCAACAAAAATGATTAGGGGACTGGAATACATGACTTATGAGGAGAGGCTGAGGGAACTGGGGTTGTTTAGTCTGCAGAAGAGAAGAATGAGGGGGGATTTGAAAGCTGCTTTCAACTACTTGAAAGGTGGTTCCAAAGAGGATGGATCTAGACTATTCTCAGTGGTAGAAGAGGACAGGACAAGGAGTAATGGTCTCAAGTTGCAGTGGGGTAGATTTAGGTTGGATATTAGGAAAAACTTTTTCACTAGGAGGGTGGTGAAACACTGGAATGTGTTACCTAGGGAGGTGGTCGAATCTCCTTCCTTAGAAGTTTTTAAGGTCAGGCTTGACAAAGCCCTGGCTGGGATGATTTAATTGGGGATCAGTCCTGCTTTGAGCATGGGGTTGGACTAGATGACCTCCTGAGGTCCCTTCCAACCCTGATATTCTATGATTCTATGATTTCTCTTGGTCCGTGACACTGCATTTTAAAATGACTCAGGCATTTTTAACAAAAGTTTAGTAAGTTCTAAGCTAATAGTCACTGCCACTGTAGGACAATTTGTTTAAATTATTTTGACATTTGCCTTTTTCTGATCCATGAGCTGAAGTGCAGTTACATTTGGTCCTTTATGCTTGGAATATATTTTAATAGAGAAAAAAAAACCCAACGAGTTTATTGAAGAGAACAATTTAGACATTTGTAATAATGACTTTAGTCCGTGAGGACATTAAAAGCCAACATTTGCAATCAGTTCCCATACAAGGTGGTATGTGGAATGCCATAGGTTTTCTCCTGTATGTAAAATAGGAGATTCCAAGACCTCTGTGGGGAAAGCTGTTTGTAAATGTTCACCTTTTAATAGTGGCCACTGTACTAATACAACTGAAAAATATCCAAGCACTGGATTCAATCAGATTCTGTTGCTCTGACACTAAGCTGTGGTTGACTCTTGTCGCTCATTTGGATTCTGACCAGCTCCTTCTTTTCAGCTTGGAAAAGAGGAGACTAAGGGGGCGGAGGGGGGATATGATAGAGGTATATAAAATCATGAGTGGTGTGGAGGAAGTGAATAAGGAAAAGTTATTTACTTGTTCCCATAATATAGGAACTAGGGGCCACCAAATGAAATTAATGGGTAGCAGGGTTAAAACAAATAAAAGGAAGTTCTTCTTCACTCAGCACACAGTCAACCTGTGGAACTCCTTGCCTGAGGATGTTGTGAAGGCTAGGACTGTAACAGGGTTTAAAAGAGAACTGGATAAATTCATGGAGGTTAAGTCCATTAATGGCTATTAGCCAGGATGGGTAATGAATGGTGTCCCTAGCCTCTGTTTGTCAGAGGGTGGAGCTGGATGGCAGGAGAGAGATCACTTGATCATTACCTGTTAGGTTCACTCCCTCTGGGGCACCTGGCATTGGCCACTGTCGGTAGTCAGAATCCTGGGCTGGATGGACTTTTGGTCTGACCCAGTATGGCCATTCTTATGTTCTTTTCTCTTTTATACAACTGCGGTAATTTGAATCAGGAGGCCTGTCCATTTACTTCAAGCCATTTGTTAGACCAGCCTGGGTGTAACCCCCCAGAGATGTTCTACAGCAGGGGTGGGGAACTTTTTCTATCAGGGGCCATTGACTCACAGAAAAAAATCAGTCTCGGGCTACACACAGCTCCACACAGGGCAGGGTGGGGGGAGAAGAGGGCATGGAGGCTTGGGGCTTCTCTTTGGCTCTGGGATGGGGCCAGAAATGAGGGGTTCAGGGTATGGGAGGGGGCTCCAGGCTGGGGCAGGGGGTTGGGATGCAGGAGGGGGTGAGGGCTCCGGCTGGGGGTGTGGGTTCTGGGGTGGGGCTGGGGATGAGGGGTTTGGAGTGCAGGAAGGGGCTCCGGGCTGGGGCCAAGGGGTTTGGAGTGTGGGAGTGGGCTCAGGGCTGGGGCCAAGGGGTTTGGAGTGCAGGAGGAGGTTCGGGGGGCGGGCTCCGGGAGGGAGTTTGGGCGTGGGAGGGGGCTCAGGGCTGGGGCAGAGGTTTGGGGTGGGGGTGAGGGTGCGCGGTCTCGGAGGGAGTTAGGGTGCAGAAGGGGGTCCGACCTGGGGCAGGGCGTTCAGGGTGCTGGCTCCGGACTGGCGGTGCTTACCTCAGGCGGCTCCCAGTCAGCGGCACAGCGGGGCTAAGGCAGGCTCCCTGCCTGCCCTGGCATCCGTGCAGCTCCCGGAAGCGGCAAGCATGTCTGGCCCTTAGGCGGAGGGGCCAGGGGGCTCTGTGCAGTGTGCGCTGCCCACACCCACAGGTGCTGCCCCTGCATCTCCCATTGGCTACAGTTCCTGGCCAATGGGAGCTGTGGAGCTGGCACTGGGGGCAGGGACAGCGTGCAGCGCTTCCCCAATCACTCCTGCTCCTAGGGGCCGCAGAGACATTCCGGTCGCTTCCAGGAGCTGCGCAGAACTGACTGGACTTTTAATGGCCTGGCAACCCTAGTTTCCCCCTGCAGTGGGGCGAGCCAGCACTCACGGCTCCAGCCCCGCAGCGGGTTTGGGGGGGAGGGGAAGCCGAGACTTGGGGCTTTTGGCCTGCAGTGCACAGAGACTTGCTGCGGGTCAGATTAAATGAAGCAGCGGGCCAGATCTGGCCTGTGGACCGTAGGTTCCCCACCCCTGTTCTACAGCTACGTAAGGAGCTCTTTTAAAATGACCACTCAGGGGAGTTGTGGATGTAGCCTGGGTCCACACTGCAGTGTGCCCAGGCAAGTTCTCCCACAATTCACCGAGAAAGAATTAGAGTGGTGCAGCTTAGTGGGACACAAAGAACCGGGGGCTGTACACCTCTGAAGTCTTAGCACTGCATCTGCGTGAGTGTAGCCCCAGAGTGAACACAGCAGCTTGAGTATAATTTAAAGTGTGACCACTCTCACTTGAGCTAGGCTAACTCAAGAGGAGTAACTTGAGTGAAGATAACTCAAGTTAGCGCTGCAGTGAAGACCGACCCAAGTCATTCTAGTTTTGCCCTGTACTCATTTGAGTAATCCCCCCTACTTAGATTCATAGATACCCAGGCCAGAAGGGACCATTTTGATCTAGTCTGACCTCCTGTATAACACTGGCCAGAGAACTGCCCAAAAACAATTCCTAGGGCAGATCTATTAGATAAAACATCCAATCTTGGTTTTAAAATTGTTGTGGAGGATTCTCCATCACTGACCCTTGGAAAGTTCTGCCAATGGTTATTTCCTATCACTGTTGCAAATTTACACCTTATTTCCAGTCTGAATTTGTCTGAGTTAAACTTCCAGCCATTGTACCATGTTACACCTTTCTCTGCTAGATTGAAGAGCCCATTATTAAATATTTGTTCCCCATGTAGGTGCATACAGACTAATTAAGTCACCCCTTAACCTTCGTTTTGGTAAACTAAATGGATTGAGCTCCTTGAGTCTCTCAATAAGGCAGGTTTTCTAATCCTTTAATCATTCTCTTCTTTGAACCCTCTCCAACTTATCAACATCCGTCTTGAATTGTGGGCACCAGAACCGATCAGCAGCGGTCTCACCAGGGCCAAATCCAGAGGTAAAATAACCTCTCCGCTCCTACTCCAGATTCCCCTGTTTGTGCACCCCAGGACTGGTCACAGCCTCAAACTGGGAGCTCCTGTTCCACAGATTATCTACCCCCCAAATCTTTTTCCGAGTCACTGCTTCCCAGAGTAGAGTCCTGTAAGTACAGCCCACATTCTGTGGTCCTACTTTGAAAGCTGCTGTGTTTTAGAGGTGTTCTCCCTGGTGCCTATGGCCAGACCTTAGTCACTCAGTGTAAAGGGACTGAAAGGTCTGTGGGGCTCAGTTGTGCCCTGGCTTACACCCGATTACAACCCCATTTTTGCCTTGTGTTGGCCTCAAACAGCTGAAGAAACGCTAGGATTTTTAGGTCTCAGAATAAATACTTAAGAACCTCTAACTGCTGACAGGACAGATTAGCCTGGCTAACAAACATCTGTGTCAAAATGAGAAATCGCCCTCAGGTTACACCATGAATCAGATTATTTGGGTCGTGGACTAGGTCTTGGGAGACCTGGAGTCTGTTCCCAGCTTTACCACTGGCCTGCTAGGTGACCTTGGCCAAGTCACTGCCCTGCGCCTCAGTTTCCCCATTTGTAAAATGGGGAGAATGACACTGGCCTCCTTTGTAAAGCGCTTTTAGATCTACTGAGAATAGCTAGGCATTCTACAGGCACTGATCCAAAGCCCACAGAAGTTGAATCCTACCACTGACTCACATGGGCTTTGGATCAGGCCCTGGTAATGTGTATACACAATTATTTTTGCCAGAGCGATGTATACTGCTAGTTTACCACACAAGTTGCGTGGTGCCAGAAAGAGGAGTCGTTAAACTTGTGTGACTAATTTGAAAAGCTTTAGGCCCTATCTGAACTTGCAGGATACCTAGAGGTACCTGAGTAAACCGCGTTCACAAGGGGTTTCCAGGGCTTACACAGCCTGAGCTGGACTTCATCGCATATACCAAAGCAGCAAGGACGTGAAAAATGCTGCATTTGTACATATATATTATAGTAAGGAAGCAGCATGGATGAGAGGATGGCACAGGAGTTATCTTCACAGGATTCAATAGAGTTCTGTGCTTTATTAAAAAAACCCATCATTTGTTTATTGAAAAATAGTACTTTTGAACACAGCATAACTCCAATAGACAGTATCTTACAGCTATGCTGTTTCTTTGATGCTAGATAAAGGCAAACAGGAATGAGAAATATGTGGGTAGAGATAAGTGCTTAGCCCAAAGAAAATAATGCCAGTGGTAAAGCGCTCTCCGAGAGCATGTGACTGCATGCAGCAATCATGAGGTCTGACCAACCCAGTACTGTCAGGTAAGTCAGACAATCAGACACACTTGCAAGTGATCGTTTAAAGAGCCTGCAGAATAGTAAGAGCTCTTATAACTTTCAGCTGCAACCAAGATGGCGCAAGGTAATTTTAACGGGGCCTCAGCTAATTCCAAAATCAGGCCTGGTGCAGGGAAGGAAGGTAACATACAGCAACTTCTGCACCCCATCCCTACATCACCTGTGCTGGATGCTGTTCTGACACAGCAGAGGATCCAACCAAGGTCTTATTGCTCACTCCAGCCACCTCAGATTCGTGATCTTTTCAGTTCTTTAGATGCGACTGCAGAAGTCAGGGCGAAACAGCACAAATTCCTATTGCTCTCAAGTTATCAGCTCCTTTCACCTTAGCTAGGGCCAAAAGGCAATGCCGGAAGTCCTTACCTGACACTGGCAGGACACAGTCTGGCTTTGAAGGTCACTTGTGATATCTGGCTTTGATAAGCTCCAGCAGGAGAAGATTCTATCCTACCGCTTTGATGCCCACATACCAATCCTGCTCTCGCCTCTGTTTTGAGGGGAAGTCTGTGACTGTTTCCACTCCTGAAAATACCTGGCAAGTGGGGGGGAAATTTACATGCCCACGAAAAACTAAAAACTTTGTGCAAGAGTCTTGATATGCAGCATAGCAGCTATATTACTACTGCAGCCTGTCACAACGCATGTACACTTGCCATATCACAATAACGCCTTGAACTTCAAGAGGCTCTGTTATCAGGACGACTCTGAGCTTTCTACAAGGAGTTATTAAACCTCACACACTCCTCAGAGCTAGGTAATCAGTATTATGCATTTTACAGGGTAAATGAAGGCACCGAGGGGATGGTCAGTTACTTCAAAGCCAGCCGCCTATGCTTTGACTCTGAACTATTTGTAGGCATCTGAATAGAAGGGGTGTGATTTTTCAAGAGGTCTGATAACTTCAATGGGATTTGTGGGTTCTCTCAACACTTCTGAAAATCAGACCATTTCTACGTAGGTTGCCAAATTACCGATCGAGGAGCCTAACTTTAGGTGCCCAGGTTTGCAAATGTCAGCCTTATAGGGATTGCTTATGGTCAGAAGGCAAGTCAGCAACAGATCTAGGATTAGGGCCCTGAAGGGAATAGAGCACATGCGATCTAGGTGGATCCCCTTCCACCTGGGGGGGGGCACATGCTTGCCCAGAACAGAGCCCTTTATAGCTTTCTGGAAGAGCCAGTATTGTTGTAGGATCAGGATTCTTCAGGGGCCATGTGGCAGGCTGCTCAGAGGTGCCAGGTCCCCTCTATTCTTCCAGAAAAAGTGACTGTTTTCTTCTGTTTGCTCTCTTTTCTGAGCCCACGGGCTCTGCAGAGCCAGACCCAGCTTTTCAATCACACTAAGAGTTACGAATGGCATGGCAATGAAGTAAGAGGTGTGTGTTTCACGAGGAAGAAGTATCTTTGCTGAGGGAAACACAGCTTGTGATGTCTTTTTTTAGGCCCCATCTCCACGGGAGATGCTGGACTGGTGTCACTCTATGGGAGTGAGCTTCCCGGGTATGAAGACTGCCTTACACAGGTGTAACATGTCTGCATTAGGGGTTTGCTGTGGTTGATGTGTGTGATGCTGGCTCTGGTCAAGGCTGCAGGCATTAGCTAGGAACTGACAAACTCATAGCTGGAGAGCAGGCTAGTTCACTTATGTCTTAGTGTTGCTCAAAATAGGTATTACTCTTATAAGAATGTATTTAGTGTTTAGTTTCTAATGTACGTCTGTAAGTTGCTATAGGCACTAATCTTATTTGTCATGTCTGCATTCCAGGCTATAAGGCAATATGTAAGGTTTGTTTTATAACTTTGAAAATGTTTGCTCTGAACTTGTGAACTCAGATGGGAAGAGTGTGTCTCCCCCAGCCCCCATGCAACCATCCAGAAGAACTATCAAAATCAGATGGGCCATCAAAGACCATCACAGTACAAAGAATTGGTGAATGGCCCTGTTAGACCTTGGAAATGCTATGTGCAAGGAAGCTTGTCCTATGGACCTGGAGGCTGAATGAAGGAAATAAAAACAAAGAAACAGGAAAATTTGTCATCTCTTTGCTGTTTGAACTCTCAAAGGGCCAGAGGCACTAAACTGAAGCCAGAGATCCCCAGTGGTTACCCCTGGGTCTGCCCTGAAAGACATTTTGAATTGACAGATCTCTACAACTCTTTCACTCTTAGTCTGTAGATTGCAACTCATGTGTATATGTGTTTGCTTGCTTTAATCTGTAAATAACTCTTATGTCTTTTTCCTAGCTAATAAACAGTTAGTTTATTACAGGACTGGCTACAGGCGTTGTCCTTGGTGTGAGATCTAGGGTACCAGTTGATCTGGGGTAAGTGACTGGTCTCTTGGGACTGGAAGCAACCTGAATATTGTGATTTTTGGTGTAAGTCACCCTTTGTCACTAAGTCCATCTTATCTGGGTGGCAAGATAGATTGGAGAGTCCAAGGGGACTGTCTGTGATGCCATGGTAAGATGTTACAGTGATCCATGAGTGTGTACTTGTCACTGGCTTGGTGAAATGTAATTACAGAATCATAGAATCATAGAATATCAGGGTTGGAAGGGACCTCAGGAGGTCATCTAGTCGAACCCCCTGCTCAAAGCAGGACCAATCCCCAGTTAAATCATCCCAGCCAGGGCTTTGTCAAGCCTGATCTTAAAAACTTCAAAGGAAGGAGATTCTACCACCTCCCTAGGTAACGCATTCCAGTGCTTCACCACCCTCCTAGTGAAAAAGTTTTTCCTAATATCCAACCTAAATCTCCCCCACTGCAACTTGAGACCATTACTCCTTGTTCTGTCATCTGCTACCACTGAGAACAGTCTAGATCCATCCTCTTTGGAACCCCCTTTCAGGTAGTTGAAAGTAGCTATCAAATCCCCCCTCATTCTTCTCTTCCACAGACTAAACAATCCCAATTCCCTCAGCCTCTCCTCATAAGTCATGTGTTCCAGTCCCCAAAAAATTTTTGTTGCCCTCCACTGGACGTTTTCCAATTTTTTCACATCCCTCTTATAGTGTGGGGCCCAAAACTGGACTCAGTACTCCAGGTGAGGCCTCACCAATGTCAAATAGAGGGGAACGATCACATCCCTCGATCTGCTGGCAATGCCCCTACTTATACTTCCCAAAATGCCATTGGCCTTCCTCGCAACAAGGGCACACTGTTGACTCATATCCAGCTTCTCGTCCACTGTAACCCCTAGGTCCTTTTCTGCAGAACTGCTGCCGAGCCATTCGGTCCCTAGTCTGTAGCAGTGCATTGGATTCTTCCGTCCTAAGTGCAGGACTCTGCACTTGTCCTTGTTGAACCTCAAGCAGATTTCTTTTGGCCCAATCCTCTAATTTGTCTAGGGCCCTCTGTATCCTATCCCTACCCTCCAGCGTATCTACCTCTCCTCCCGCTTTAGTGTCATCTGCAAACTTGCTGATGGTGCAATCCACGCCATCCTCCAGATCATTAATGAAGATATTGAAGAAAACCAGCCCCAGAACCAACCCTTAGGGCACTCCACTTGATACCGGCTGCCAACTAGACATGGCGCCATTGATCACTACCTGTTGAGCCCGACAATCTAGCCAGCTTTCTATCCACTTTATAATCCATTCATCCAGCCCATACTTCTTTAACTTGCTGGCAAGAATACTGTGGGAGACTGTGTCAAAAGCTTTGCGAAAGTCAAGGAATAATACATCCACTGCTTTCCTCTCATCCACAGAGCCAGTTATCTTGTCATAGAAGGCAATTAGATTAGTCAGGCATGACTTGCCGTTGGTGAATCCATGCTGACTGTTCCTGATCACTTTCCTCTCTTCTAAGTGCTTCAGAATTGATCCCTTGAGGACCTGCTCCATGATTTTTCCCGGGACTGAGGTGAGGCTGACTGGCCTGTAGTTCCCAGGATCCTTCTTCTTCCCTTTTTTAAAGATGGGCACTACATTAGCCTTTTTCCAGCTGTCCGGGACTTCCCCCGATCGCCATGAGTTTTCAGAGATAATGGCCAATGGCTCTGCAATCACATTCGCCAACTCCTTTAGCACTCTCGGATGCAGCGCATCCGGCCCCATGGACTTGTGCATGTCCAGCTTTTCTAAATAGTCCCGAACCACTTCTTTCTCCACAGAGGGCTGGTCACCTCCTCCCCATGCTGTGCTGCCCAGTGCAGTAGTCTGGGAGCTGACCTTGTTTGTGAAGACAGAGGCAAAAAAAGCATTGAGTACATTAGCTTTTTCCACATCCTCTGTCACTAGGTTGCCTCCGTCATATAGAACACACCCAAACTGGGGGTGTCTGCCCTGAGGTAGGCACTCACAGTCATGAGCCACTCCAGACAGCATGACAGTACAGTTTTACACTGCTGCCGATTTCTCTAATGTAGACAGGACCCTGAGGCAGCTCCAGCTTTGCTTCACTCCTGGAGTCAGGAAGCCCCGTAAAGAAGCAAATAATAGCCCTGATTTGTTAGTATAAGACTGACAGCACCTGGAGCACTAGGATTTAGGGCCATTTGGGGCATCTGCAGTGTTCTGGTCATCTGCAGCATGAGCCCCTTTGGAAAAGAGCAGTGGGATGAGTATTGTAATCTACAGTAGCATAGGGTAGATTCCCGCTAGTGTCTAGGTCCGTGGTTCTCAACCAGAGGTACATGTACCTCTGGGTATACGCAGAGGTCTTCCAGGGGGTACATCAACTCATCTAGATCAGTATTTCTCAAACTGTGGGTCACCAACCCTGGTGTGTATGTGTGTGTCACAGGAAAGGTTTTGAGGGGGGTGGGGCACAAGTGCAGGGCTGTTGTTAGAGAGTGGCAAGCAGGGCAACTGCCTGGGCCCCCATGCCACAGCGGGAGCTTACGTAGCTAAATTACATGTCTCAGCTCTGGGAAGTGGGGCTCAGGCTTCAGACTTCTGAAAGGGGTACAGTAATCTGAAAAGGTTGAGAACCATAGGTCTAGACCATGGGTAGAGGTCTGAGTCTGGCAGAACCTCCAAGCTAACAGGCCTTGTCCTTCAACTCAAGTAATATATGCTCCTGCTTTTAAGTCCAGGGTTCAATTCCTGTAGCCAACTTGGTTTGGTTTTGGGGTGTCAGAATGTAATCTTCTAAGTTAGACTTTCATGTGTCTAGCTCCTTCGAGCTGATTTTTCTAAAGTGCTTTACAAACACTGATGGATCAAACCTATGTGAGGTAGCAAAGTATTATTCCCATGTAAGGGATGGAAAAGGCCAGGGCCATAGACGCTGAAGGATCTGCCCCATGGTACACACAGGGGGTTGTGGTATAGTCTGGAATGGAACTCAGGTCTCCTAGCTCCAGCTGGTTGTGAGTTTAGTGAAACCAAACATGTTCACAGAAATGTGCCTTTTTTGACAAACCATTCATCAGGAGAGGTCTCTGGTCTGAGATGAAGAGGAGACAGCGTGGTTAGAACTGATAGCCAAGTGGTAGGGCACTCACTGGGAGGTGGGAGGCCAAGGTTTGAGTCCTGAATCTGGAGCAGGAACTTGAATCCAGATTCCCAAGTGCATCTCTCTTTTGGGCTTTCCATCAACCCCGCCCCAGAGGTCTGAGCTACAGACCAGGACAGCCATTTCCCCCCAGCTCTACCTCCTAGGCTTGAGCACAGAGGTAGGCTTCCTTATTCTCTCATCTGTAAATGTCATACACTCTGGGCTTGCCTACACTGGGTTTTTCACTTAAGTTGATTGCTAGTTAACTCAAGTCAGCTAGCTTGTACCAAAACGCTGGGTACCTATCTCACTAGGCATCTATTTAGAGGTGCCTAATACTTTGCAAATCCGGTCCTAGATGCCCAATTCCTGGAGGAGCCTTGGACAATCCCAAGAGGTAATTACTTAAACTAATTATTCTGCCCCTTTTGATGAACTAAGTTGACTTTCGAGTCATTCAGAACTGCCTGGGGCTGCCGCTGAAGGAGAGGCAGATGTTCACAAACATCAGTGGTGAACAGGACTGTGGGACCCAGCACCATGGGGGATACCTGCTGTGGCCTCCACTTCCTAAGAGGAATAGGGGAGGGATGCAAACCAAAAGAGCAGCTGCGATGGAGTTTATTTAATTTCTCTTCCCTTGTTTCTTTCTCTTCTCTTCAGCGCATGTTCACAGCATACACAGAGATGTTAGATAAGAACATAAAATGTTCTTGCTAGAAGGTTGAAGCTTGGCGTTACTTTACTCCTTAGAGCTCAGCAGATCAAACAGCAACAAAGCAGGCTGCTCCCTAAGACAGAGAGGCACAGCTGTTGCCACCTGACTGCTCACCCGCTTCTCCGCATAGCCCCGGAGCCTGCGGGCAGGGCCAGGGTTGTGGAGCATTTGAAGCGATAGTGCTCCAGGCTTAGTACAGAGACCCCAGCATGCAGCTGTTTTTATGAAGAGTTAAGGTTCCCATAGCGACCCTAATTCTGCCCACCCTCTTGCGCAAACGATTACAACACAGTACCTGATTGCATGACATTGAGCAAACAACCAGTGCATGCTATTTGGCCAATACCAGAAGTGGAAAGAAGTGAAAATATTGCTTCTGACCCTTATATGCGACTGTGGTGGCGTGTAGGGACCACATGGGGGCTTGCAAGGCCCGGGGGAAGATTTCCCTTCAGTAAAGAACCACCATAGGGCCAACATAAGCAGGGGTTGAGCTGAGAGCAGGCTGCTGGTGAGAACAGGCAGGTATGTCACCCTGAGTGCTACAGGGGGGTCTCGGTTCTGGTGTAGGTCACGGGCAGCCCTGGAGCAACCCAGCATCTTGTCAGGAACATGCATGACGACAGGGAGCCACCATTTCCACATCCTCTGACTTGGGCTGCACCTCTCAGAGGACACAGCACAGCCTCCAGCCTGACCCCTTCTGCCAGAACCGTGGCTGCAGCATTTTGGATTGTGGCACTGTGTGGTGGGGTAGTGACCGTCTGTCTTGGCTTGCGTGCAAGCCAGGGGGCTGAGCTCGTGTCAGGGTGGGATCTTTCATAGCATGCAATGAAAATACCAGCTAACTGCTTAGGCCATTGGCATATACTGCAGTTTTTAGCAAAACACTGCTAGCCTCCCCCTGCCCCCAGTCAAGCAAAATAGACACAGAGCAAACGCAAAGGACCCAACTTAACACACACAAATAACTCTGCCTTAGTACTAGGGCCTGTGTCAGGGGCTTCACTCACTGCTGTGGCTTCTCCTGGTGGCTCATCTGGGGATTAGCTTGCTGCTAATTGGCTGCCTCCTCCTGTGGTTTCTCTGCCCCTTGCCCCAATCTTTCACTTGGTGGCCTCTCTCACACTCCATGAGCTGTGCAGCGCTTCTTCTTTGTGGCTTGGCCCCCCGGCCTCCCTCCCATCAGGGTATCAAACACCCTGCCTCAGGCAGCCTGCTAAGTCCACTGCCCTGTGCGTGCCACTTGCCCGGTGGCTGGAAGGGGAACCCAGGCCTGCCTGCTACACCGGGTTCCAGCCTAGGGACCCTACAATCAGCAGCCAAGGTCCAGGGGGTCTCACCCTGGCTGCTGTTTTGCCTAGGCTTGTTCCTACCCCCATCTCTCAATCCAGGGATGGCCAACACTCTCCCCCTGCAGCAGCCCCCCCTCTGGGTGCCTCTCCCTGGCTTTATACAAGCCCATCTGGGCTTCACATTCAATTAGGGCTGGATAGCCACCTCACCCAGGTGTCACCCATTCGGGCCATTTTAACCCCTGCAGGGGTGGGTTGGGGTGAACATCCCCATTACACCCTGATTCAACAAGGCACGTAAGCACATGGTTAACTTTAAGCAGGCACTTAAGTCCAGTTGAAATCAATGGGGCTAAAGCATGTGCCTTAATGCTTATGAGCCTAACCTGAGCTATTTCTCAGCCCTGTTCATTCTCCTGTATATTTTTTTATTTTCACAGCCCCATGAGAAAAGGCGGGGGAGGGGGGTAATCCTGGACCTGCATCCTAACTGCCATCTTCTCCAGGTTGCCTAGCACCATAAACATTATCTAATCAGAACCTTTTGATGATTGTCAGAAAGAACACACAGGCACATGGTACAAAGCGGGAGGTAAATCATTCATCTCCTGTGGTCACAAAGTTTTATCTTTGTATAGAAGAGGAATATAATTCTGTGAAATTGCTAACCTCAGTTTATGGCAGTGTCAGGTACAGAGTATACAATTCTATCTATTTTATAGTTCCAAATTATTTAACTATACAGGGCCCAAACCTGCTGTATTTCAACAGGCTAAACTCCCATTGAAGACATTGGGCCGGAAAAGGGTTCAACCTTCACTGGATTTTTGTGTTTTGGCGTTTGTAAGATTCATCACTCTCTGTTTCAACAGAAGCAGATAATAGAGAAACACATCTTCCGTTTGTTTTTTCCGTCTCCTGATTTCCAGATCCCAAACCTGTGTTAGCTCCACAGGAATTAACAGAGGAAGGCTTAGTTTTCTTCCGCAGCAGAGATCCACTTTTCTCTCACTGTTGTTTTCAGTTAGTAACATTTATTATGACACCTACAATCCTGCTTTGTGTGGGTTTTTTGACTCTTGTCTATTACACTAGCTTGATTGTTACTCCCGCAGCCTTAACGAGGAAACATCCTAATGTTCTGCCCTCTTCTATAGTGTGGGAAGGATTTTCTCTAGAAAAAAACCCCTAAAATTTACTTGTCACAACCCTCCCTACCCTCTGTCGAGAAAAAGAGATAAAATGACTTTCCTCCTCTTATTTCCTTCTCCTTCCTTTCTCTCCCCCTCATTCATAATGTGCCCATCCTATTAATAATAGCTGGACATGTGTTAAAAAAAAAGTTTCCCCAAACATAGGGAGCAAATACTCCATAATCTGAGGACCTAGACTGAAAATGTACACAGCAGAATTCCCCATCTAGCCTGTAGCTAAACACCTGGTTAAAGAGATCTATTCTTACAGCATTTCCTGAACTGGGCCAGGCTTTGGATTATTATATTTCTGAGCGAGGGGAGTGAAGGGAGGAAGTGGGAATACCCTGCCATCTGCTCCCAGGAGCTGGGTCACTGAAACTGGTTGGTTTTAGACAAACGGCATGCTGGGTTACAGGGAGAGAGATCGTCTCTGGAGTACCCAGGATCTAGGTCTGTTGTGAGCTTTGTAGACAGCCATGAACACCTGGGATTTCACCGAGAAGGTGACTGGCAGCCAGTGGTGAATTCAGGGCAAAGGTGTAATATGCTATTGCGGGGCCAGCTTGCTAAGAAAGCAGGGAACTGTTCATCAAAGTTCAGGGCAGTTGCACCTGTATTTCCCCTCGGTGGTCCAGCAAAGGCACCCAAGGTCAGTCTTCCAGCTCCCCAGCCATTTACTTTCTTGGGTGGAGATTCCCACTCCCCCCCGACTGGGGCATCTCGAGGCTGCACAGCTCCCTGTGTTATTCTCAGCAGAGACAGGCTGCCCAAGCATACCGGCTTGCTTTCTCTTCAGGGACAGTTAACAGTGCGCCTGCCCCCAGTGACAGACACCACACAGCTGTTTTCATGCAAGCCTGTGTTTTTCTTGAGGTAAAAGCACTATAGAAAAAACATATTAAAATAAAAGAACCTACACACGTGCTAATAAGCTTACCAGAGATCACCCCTACCCTAACATAGGCTCTGGCAGGAGCCATCTTTACATACCCCACCATAAGGGTTTCCTTGTGGTTTCAAGTTCTTCACAGCTTCGTCTCAGAACTAGCACATAGTCTTATGGGCCCAGTCCTTCCAACCCTTCCCTAACGATTGGGGCCTTCCGTGGACCCAGAGGTCCTGTCAATTTTCTGGATCAGGAAGAAGGCTCTGAGCCTGTTTAAAAACAGGCTATTTATCCAAATATCCTTTCTTTGTCAGTTGGGCCCTGGTGAATCCAATTTCAATTAGTATATGCAAACCTCTCCAGGGGGTGACTTCACAGGACTGATAACTGGATGCATTACATTACCACCCGCCTCCCTCTAGAGGGGTTACACACAATTCCACAATAACACACAATCACATTTTAACACAATGGGATCTCACAAAACTGGGTGACTGGGAAACAAAATGGCAGATGAAATTCAGTGTTGATAAATGTAAAGTAATGTACATTGGAAAGCATAATCCTAACTATACAGACAAAATGATGGGGGTCTACATTAGCTGTTATCACTCAAGAAAGAGATCTTGGAATCTTTGTGGATAGTTCTCTTAAAACATCTGCTCGATGTGCAGCAGCGGTCAAAAAAGCAAACAATATGTTAGGAACCATTCGGAAAGGGATAGATAAAAGACAGTAAATATCATAATGCCATTATGTAAATCCATAGTATGTCGACAGCTTGAATACTGCATGCAGTTCTGGTCGCCCCATCTCAAAAAAGATAGATTAGAAATGGAAAAGGCACAGAGAAAGGCAACAAAAATGATAAGGGGAATGGAACAGCTTGCATATGAGGAAAGATTAAAATGACTGGGACTTTTCAGTTTGGAAAAGAGATGACTGAGGCGGATTATGAGAGAGGTCTATAAAATCATGACTGGTGTGGAGAAAGTAAATAAGGGAGTGTTATTTACCCTGTCACATAATACACGAATACATGACCTGATGAAATTAGTAGGCAGCAGGTTTCAAATAAACCAAAAGAAGTACTTCTTCACACAACATACAATCAAGCTGTGGAACTCATTGCCAGGGGATGTTGTGAAGGGCAAAAATATAACTAGGTTCAAAAAGGAATTAGATAAGTTGAGGGAGCATAGGTCCATAATGGCTATTAGCTAAAATGGTCAGGGACGCAACCTCATGTTCTGGGTGTCCCTAAACCTCTGACTGCCAGAAGCTGGGAATGGGTGACAGGAGATTGATCACTCAGCAATTGCCCTGTTCTGTTCATTTCCTCTGAAGCACCTGGCATTGGCCACTGTTGGAAGACAGGATACTGGGCTAGATGGACCATTGATCTGACCCAGTATGGCCGTTCTTATGGAATGCTGTGATTAAGTGAGACTCTCGGCTTTGATTTTTTAAAATTAAAAGTACATGTTGTGCTCTCACACCAGGAGATAAATTAAGAGCTCCAAAAGCCACTTTAGAACGTTTCACAATTTTTATACCAATGTCTTAATTTTTGGGAGCCTGACTCATTTTTCGCAAAAAGAAAAGGAGTACTTGTGGCACCTTAGAGACTAACCAATTTATTTGAGCATAAGCTTTCGTGAGCTACAGTGAAGTGAGCTGTAGCTCAAGAAAGCTTATGCGCAAATAAATTGGTTAGTCTCTAAGGTGCCACAAGTACTCCTTTTCTTTTTGCGAATACAGACTAACACGGTTGTTACTCTGAAACCTGACTCATTTTTGAATGCCTGGGGTTGGCAACGCCATCCCTAGGCCAAGCGCCCATCCCCTGGCCAATAAAGCAAGTACTAATGTCCAAGGAGAAGTGGGAGCTATTGAAAAGTGCAAATCACTGGGCCATTTACCTGCACAGCCTTTCCCCTTCAGGGCTCTGAGATAGACATCTCAGCTATGAAAGGAATCCTACAAAACCCAGTCTAGTCCAGAAACCAACAAGAACAGCTCACAGGCCAACTCCAACCTCAGATACCAGGGATTGGTTTCTAGTGTAACAAGAAGCACTGGTTGTCAGGAAGCTATTTAAAACCTGTTTATTAAATTAAACAAAGGTGTGGCTTGCTAAAAATTGACGGAAGGCGCATTGTTCTGAGACCATTCCCTTTATCTGCCTGCCCAGCGGCTTTCACCCACCTCACGCTGCTACATCTGTACAATAGGAACAGATGCAAGCTAATGGTGTCTTGCAGGGGGCTCTGCTCAGGGGCTAGGGGAGATTCCTGGACGGGCATGGAGTGAATTGTAAATAGGACTGAAGGGAGCTGCCGAGTCTGGAGTCTGGATTGTTTTTCCACAGTATTCCCACCTCCCCACCCCCGCCCATGGTTTCTACCAGCGCAGTGGCATAGGATCTCCCACGGCAGTGATCGAGCATGCAGTTCCCTCAGGCTGCGCAGGGTTTTGAAGACCAGTGGGCCCCTCAGCTCAGCTCTGACCCATGGTCTGTTAGCTTTTAGAGCACTGTTCTCCCGGAAATAGAGGGCAGCAAGAGGATCTCCTTCCTCCAAGGAGCATCTTCCTCTACCTGTTGTGCAGCGTGGACTAGATGACAGGAACTCCCGCCAGCTGAGTTCTTGCCAGCAGTATTGGGATTCCAGTCAGGACCAGAGCCTTGGTGCAAACAGACCATCACAGGCAGGCCCCACCCCAAGATGCTTGTAGTCTAAGGCTCCAATTGAAGAAAGCACTTCATTAGGTGTAAATTGGAGTTACGCACGTGCTTGGTTTTAAGAATGTGCTTAAGTGCCATTCAGAATCGGGGCCCTTATTGCTCATCTCTGCACAGAGAAGGACTGCAGCAGGAAGATTACCCAGGAAGTCAGTAAAGGGGTGTAACTCTTCTGCCCGTCAGAGTTGGCAGCAACAAGGGCCGGGTTCAATATCTAGGGGATCCATTCCAATAACACAATGCAAACCGGCTGGAGCCCCCACCCAGTGACCTGGGACAAATATATACCACCCCCGCTGGGCACCTCCAAGAGGCAATACTTCCCCTCTCGCATGCAGAGAGTCTGAGTGTAGCAAAAGGCCTTTTAATAACAGAGAGAAACAATGTGGCATTATGTTGGGGAAACACCACCAACAGGATTCATAACACAACCCATGAGCAAAAAACCCACCCCAAGCAAATTGGGGCATGCCCTTTTCCCTTTGGTTCTTGAGTCCAGCAACCCCAAATCACCCAAAGTCCCAAAAGTCCAATGACCCAAAAGTCTCTGTCCCTGGTCAGGGCAGCCCCAGAGTTCAAAAGTTTATCTACAGAGCTTTACCTCCCAACCTGGGTGGAGATGGGGGCGGAGGTAAGAGGCACCTTACATGATCTGAAGCTGATCGCCCCACAGCTCCCTAGGCCTTCGCTCTGCTCCGCTCCGCCAGCCGCTCCACAAACTGCTTTGCTCAGCTCCGTGGCCCACAAGCAGCTCCCACCGTCCCACGAACTGCTCCACCAGCCAGTCCACAAACTGCTCCACATCCCACCAGCAGCTCCCACCATCCTATGAACTGTTCCACAGCCTGTCCACAAGGCACTCCAGCCTCCCGCAAACTACTCCACAATATATCTTCAGGCTCCCCCACTACTTAACACAACACTCAGTGATTTCAGCTCTTAGTCAGTTCAGCTCTTTGGTGAATTCAGCTTGTAGTAAGGGAGCCTCAGTGCTGGTGCACTATTAGCCCAAGGTGAGCTCAGCAGCCTGTAATTAGACTTCTAATGAAATCAAAATTAGCTCTGATATTCCACAATAGAGAGAGGAAGAAGTGCAATTAGCATGTAAGGCCCTCACCAGGGGGCCCATACCACCAAGTATTACTACTTG
Source organism: Eretmochelys imbricata (assembly GCF_965152235.1). NCBI lineage: Eukaryota > Metazoa > Chordata > Testudines > Cheloniidae > Eretmochelys > Eretmochelys imbricata. The sequence continues at coordinate 126,603,290 of NC_135576.1, forward strand.
TCCCCAGCCTTTATCCATTCACACAGTTTTGGAACCCATGACCCTTGCCTAGCGAGTGCTACTTAGTTGATGGTGAGTCCCTCCATCATAACAAAAGGCCAAGTACAGTTCCAAGCACAGTTCCCATAATCAGGGTAATAACAATTTATTCTTCCTGCCCCAATAACAGAGACACTGGGGATCCCACAGGAGCCAAAGTGACCATTTGGGCAGCTATGGCTTCATTCTAGGAGGGGTGGGTGTGCCTATGCAAATGAGATCAGCCCCTGAAGTTCTTTTCCACAACTTGCCATACCTCACCACCAGATGTTGGGGTGGAGCTCATCCTGACACTGCTTACAGGGGTAAGGACCGCAGTTGGACTGTCTATATGGCCCTGGCCATAGCATTGCCTCTGCAGTCACATTCCTATTTTAGCACTGGGTCTAAATAGTTTTGATTGCTAAGGAGTTCCTCACCCACACATTGTAGTTAGTCCTTCCCTGCAGGTACTCTTCATAGACTTCAAGGAAGCAGTCTTTTAGGGCTCCACCTCGGCTTGAAACTTTTCTTCTCAAGAATCTCATGCAAATGCTGTTTGATTTTCCTAGTATAAATCTGTATTAGTCACATGGAAAAGATTCAATGGCAACAGAATGAGTCATTGTGCTGTTTTGGTAACTTACACAAATTCCAGCCTGAAGTTCCAAATCTCTTAGAACAGGTTAATTTTCAGAACTCAGGGGCTCAGGGAATTCATGTCTGGAATGACAATACAGCTTCCTTTCACCTCTAGGTCACTGATTGGGTTTGGGTCCGTCATGGCTGAAAATCACTGGCCCATGGAAAATGAATTATTGGTCACAGTCCTGTTCCTAAAGGCCAGATTTCCATATCAGGGAACCCACCTGCATCACAGCTGGTGCATTTGTTCTGCAGGTAGATAAGAGGGTGAAAGTCCTCAAGCTGGTATGTTTCAGGAGTCCAAAATTCAATCCCATTTTTTACTGGGAAAGTGGCTTTAATTTCATATTGACTCCCAAGCTAATTTAGTCTGTAGCTAGTCATTCTAAATGCATACCACTTTAGAGCTGGGCAAAGGGTTTGGGCTCTAATTGTATGACAGAAATGTCATCCTACACCCAGGAAAGGGTAATAAATGCACCCTTAAAAGTATCTGAGAAGGAAATGGAAAGGACACAAAATATATGCTCCCCAAAGAGGCTAAATATAGGAAGAAATCTAGCAATGGATCAGGGTAGGCCTAGCAGGCTGCCTGCATGACTGCTACTATTATTTCTCTGCAGATAGTGCCAGTAAAAATGGCTTTTTTTATGTAGGAATGAGAATTTGTTTATCTTTAAAGAATGGAACATTTGCATTTAGGCCCAGATCCTGCAAAACACTTAAAATTCAGCACATGCTTACGTATTCAACTATTCTCCTTGAAATCAATGCATCTAGTCACATGTCTGAAATTATGCATGTGCTTAACGGTGTTGCTGGATTGCAGCCTTAATCTTTACCCACTTTACAAAGCTTATTTTTATTACTGCTTTTGTGATAGCGAGTTGTCTGCATTTTTTTCTGCACTGTTTTTTTCCCTGCACTCCATCTCTCGCACAAAGCTAAATGTTTTGTGCATCGTCAGTCCTGTGTATTATTCTTATATATTTGTATTACAGGGGTGCCACTCACTCACTCACTCAGTGTCGTATTGGGCTAGGTGCTCCACTAGCAATAACAAAGATGACAATTCCTGCCCTAGACAGTTTCCAGTTTCAGTGTCTTTTGCACCTGTTGTGGCCTGTCTGATAGGCAAAGAGGGTGCTGGAAGGTGAGGCAACTGGCAGAAAAATGGACATCTCATCTTATCTGTATAAGACAGTAATGACTTGTAGGCAATTAATTGGGTTAAAATAGCATCTGCAGACCATCAAATGCACTGTGGAAACAGTCCCTGCATCAAAGAGCTTTCAGACTTGCTCAAGGTCACATACAGCAAGCAGCTGGGAACAGACCTTGGGTCCTCTGAGTCCCAAGCTAGTCACAAGCTCATATCACCACTCTGAGCTGCTGCTGCTAATGACTGTGATTGCTGTTACTAATATGGATTCCTGCTCCCTTAGGCGATGGCACAGACCAGTGTACTATTTAACCCGATGAATTAAAAATAGTGAATGATTCAGAGATAGCTTTTCCTTTCCTGCAATCCCAGAGATGCAAATTTCCTCCTAATGGCCATAAACCTGCTGCTATTCAAAGGTTATTGTCCTTGTGCAAATATTTGTTTAGACGTTAACACAGAGAATGAGAAATTGCCCTGTCCTGGATTGCCAATCCCTGTAAACATAGATGGCGTCTGTTTGCAATGGGTGGGGATGTTTTAAAAACACATCTTTGCTTTTATTTGTCTTGGCATGATCCAAAGCCCATTGAAGCCAGTTGGGAAAGGCTTGTTGATTTCAAGGGGTTTCAGATCTGGTCCTTGGTGAGATTTTGCCTGGCTTTTCCTGGCTGTCCACGGTGTGGAAGGCCATGGGGCGCCCACCCGGTTACTTGGCCCATGTGAGAGCCCGTCAGAATTCCAGCCCTGCCTTCAGTGGGTTGCAGGGACTGCTCCCTAGCTGCTTCCCCAAAAAGAGACGGGGAGAAGTGGGACCGTGGCTCAGCTTCCACGAGGCACTGGCAGCAAGCTACACTCCATGCTGGTGTGCTGCAGTGGGCTAGAAGCACTGGAGCACCAGGAGGTGCTCCATTCCTGTTAGCAGGTACCAGCTACAGATGTTCCTTGGTTTGGGGTTGGGGGTATGGAAGGCTCTGAATTCCCTGCAAGGCCCATTTGAGACCTTGCCGGCTGCCCCTTTGCTTCTGGGCTGGGCAAGTATTTGCCCATGTCTGATCTCTGCTAAATGTTCATGGGGTAGCTCATGGTCTGGGCTGTGGCCCTATTCGCATATTGCTGCCCCTGTGTCGGCATATTGCTGCCCCTACTGGCATATTGCTGCCCCTGTTTGCCCCTATGTTCTTCATGCCTTCCAGGACCCAATTGCTGCTTGTACCACTCTGCCAGCTGGTCAGCCCCTTGGTAGATGCACGCTTAGATCCCCACCATCCTCACAAACTGCTCTGTATTTAACAGCCTATAGTTTCCCCACAACATTGCTGTGCAACACCCCCTTTAATTAGGACCCTGTGGGTAGAACATCAGACTTTCAATCTGAGGCTCTATGTTTCACTCCTCTGTTCAGGGACCAGTGCTTTCCTGGGAGGTTATAAGTGCTTTGCGTTAGGGGCCATCCTGCTGTATGATTATACAGTGCCTAGCACAATGGGGCCTTGGTCTAGCCAGCTTCTAGGCATGACCACAATATAAGTGTTAAATAATAATAAATCCTCACGCTTTCTACCGTTTGTGCAGAGGAAACGCCATGAGCCCTTTTCAGGGATGGTGACTAAAATGCTGTGACCGAATGCCCCCCTGTATTCACACCCTACACACCATTGTAATAATCTTTGTGCATAATACGCATTGTGAGGAGTCATCTGAAAACTAATAACTTGCTGGTCAATAATATCGGGGGTGGGGAGGGGAGAGGAAATATTTGTAGCAACATTATATGCAAAGTTATAAACTTATATATTCCCCAGATGATGTTGGTGGCACATGTTCAAACCCATGTAGCCCCAGTTAGGCAGAACTGGTGAAGAAGGTCTTAAACAAAGGAATCTGTGCTTATTTCAATTTGCATATACGTTGTAAACAGAGTCCTCAGATAGCGAGAGGGGGCAGATAGGAGCCAAGGAAAATCTGCATGTCAGCAAACAGCAGTGAGAAGAAACAGCATGCAGCCTCTTTCATGACTAGACACCACATGGCCATCTTTACTGTTTGAATAAACTTGCTTTGAGGGGTAACCTTCAGGGAAAATGCATCTCAAAAGGGGACTGGACTAAAAAAGTGAGGGGCAAAAACACCCCAGGTTCTCTCTCCCCTACCCATCTCTCTCTTTTCACCCATGAAGAAAAAGGAAACAGCTGTTGGACTTTGGGAGCAGATCCTGGCTTGAGAGTTTGGTCAGCAATGTTACTGGAAACATGTGGTAAGGAACTTTACAGTGAACTCAGTCTAGCTTGTTAAGTTTAGAAAGCCATTTATCTTTATTTTTCTTGTAACCATTTCTGACTTTAATGCCACATTATTTCTACTCAACATCTATCTCTTTGTAAGTAAATACACTTATTTTATTCTTTAATTAAAACTAATCCAGTGTTATGAATTGTTTGGGCAATTCTATTTAAGGTAGCAGGCTGTTGTATATTGATCCCCTTAGATGTGCAACAGACCTAATATAGCTGGACTGTTGAGGCATGGGCTGGACAGCGCAGAACATCTGTTTGTTTGGGGAAATCTGGGATGGGGAGTGTGTTGAGGTCACCCTGCAAGTGAGAACCAAGGCTGGAGGAAGCCAGAGGATGGCTGGTGTGCTGCTGACAGGCTGCTGCGATCCCAGGACTGTAGCTACACCCAGACACTCAGGGTGTCACCTGCATGCTGTTTCTAAGGAGCCCAGGCTAGGAGCTACAGCAGCAAAGCATTGTGAGGCACCTCAGGTTACAGTCCAAGTGGCATTGTCCACGTGGCCCAGTGCTTCAAAAGCAGGGGAGGGGGGAACACCAATAATGCACCAGTCCAATTATGCATGGGGGAAAAAAGTCCTTCCTGACCCCTGTAGCAACTGGGTAAAACCGCAGAGGATGAGAGTAATTCTCCTTGCTGTCTTACCAACACAGCTATATAAATCCCTACCAATAGGTTCTGGCTGGGGAAGCCTGGCCATTGCTGGGAAAGGGGCTTCTCTATGGTGTGAAAAATACTGAGTTGCCCTTGGCCACCCATTTCTTTGCCATGCCCTGATACTGAGTGGCTGGGATTGGTCGTGGAGAGATGAGGTCATCAGCATTATGACACCCCATTGATGACTCCACCCACTCAGCCCGGCTGCTGGTCAACGAGATCACACCATCTCACAACCAGAATCCCAGGTTCTCCCTCCCCACCGACTGCAGCTCCTCCTGGGGCTCTCCTCCTTAGACTTCATGGGGAGGGTGAGGGCCCCTTTCTGACACAAGTCAGGGTACCTCAGTCAGGTGCCAGACCTCAGCGTGGGAAAGGGCTGCTCCATGGTCACTGCTCCCCATGGGGCTCTCCTTCAAGGGGCCCAGAGGGCATCCCATTGCTCAGCTGCAGCTCCTTCCAGTGCTCCTTTCCCTGGACTTGCAAGGGGGAAAGGACCAAAGATCCTCCCTGCTCAGTGGCTCCCTGTGGTTCTGCAGAGTGTCTCTCCTCTGGCCCTTTAGGGTGACACAATAGCAAGTATGAAAAAACAGGACAGAGGGGTGGGGGTGGGGGAATTGGAGCCTATAAAAGAAAAAGCCCTGAATATCGGGACTGTCCCTATAAAATTGGGACATCTGGTCACCCTACCGAATAGACTCTGAGTCTGTCCTTGGCTCCCCCTTCGTACCAGGGACAGTGCCCCTCCCTGAGCTACCTGCACACAGAGCCCCAGGGACCTAGCCCCAGGGACCATGGGGGTTACACACATGCGGTGAAGCAAAAGCGGCATCTATTTAAAAATAATTGCATGCAAAATGTGATCTATGTTGAAAGTTTGTTCATGGACTTTCCGACACTCGTGGGACCCACTTTTGGGTCGTACCCCTGGGTGGAAAAAAATGCTGCTCTGGAGCCCGTCCTCCCCACTCCAGAAAGGGCCACCCAAGACACACGGTGTCTGCTTCCCTTCACAGTCACAGATGCTGTGCCCGCAGTGCTCCTTGTCTCTGCCCAAACCTCCCCTTGAAGTAGCTTGATGAGGCTCTTGAGGGGTGAATCCTCTGGCTAACTGGTCATATCGCTAGGAGGCCACGGTGGTTAAAATGACCCTGGAAGGTGACAGTTAAAGGGAGCAGTGGTGTGATCCCATCCTGTTCTATGTGGGGTCAGGCTTGTGCACGGGATTTGTCCCAGCCCCACTGATGGTACACTTAGAGCTTGCTGTACTATGCTGGCTAGTCTTTAACGTCTATGCTGTAATCTTCCAGAGGCCCTGGGAAGTCCAGTTCTCCTCCCCACCCACTCTTGCAGCAGGACTTACCTGCTTTGCTCTTCTTTGCAATTTCACCCCAGGGGCCCTGTGGTTCTAATCTCTGGGCTGCTCTTTGCCAGCCCACTGCTGAGGCATCTTCCTCCTTCCCCCAGCTGCAGCCTTTCAGCCCAACTTTTTGCTGGTCAGTTGACCGGCACAGGTCGGGGAGAGTGTCTCTGTTTATTAATCTCTTAGGGAGTGTTACCATGTAGGGTTTATACATCCCCAACACCAGGCTGAGTGGGCCCCAGCAGACATGTCAGCCCAGGGTTACTGTAGCTGTATCACACTCGATGGCTAAAATAAATCATGAGAGACTTACTGCCGATAAACTGGGGAGCTGTTTCTGAGCAAAGAGGAGCATGATAAGCAACACACAGTTATTGCAATAAAAATATACGTGATGGATTAATCACTGGGCTGATACTAGAGGGGACAAATGTTCAGCTCTGCTCATCCGGGAGTTTAAAGGCAATGGATGTGGTCCTTGAGATGTGTTTGTAGGATGCTGGTGAAGGGTTGTATAGAAATTGCTACGTGCTATCTCCATGCCAGGCTGGATATGACTGGGACCAGAAAGAGGCCATCCACAGGACCCCAGCCCACCAAAACCAATGCTCTGGCCATAAGAAGTGAAGAGGGTGGAGCTACTGTCACCCATATCCGACTGAAAGGTCTGGCAAAGGGACGTCAGGCCCAGAAGAAAAAGGAAGCAGATACTCCTGCACGGCACCAAACCAATGATTTCTCAGTGTGCTGCTGGCCTTCTGTGTGCAGCATGAATGGATGCCCAAGTGCAAGCTTAACCCAATTAGCCCAGGCCTGTGTTCCACATACAGAGGAAAGGAGGGGGGCCATGGGGAGGACAGGAGTACACAGAGCTGCCATGGAGGTGCTTATGTATAAGAGGAGCCATGGAACCAGAGACTTCAAGAACCAGGGGAAAGTGTTGAATGTTTTATAAGAGCTCTGCATACATCGGCTGAAAACTGATTTTGGGAAGCAAAACAGGAAAATATCAGAGACAGTCTGGTTATTGGATTAACAGCAGCTACCACGGATGAGAGATTTAACCCTAGCCACCGTTATGCAGAGCGCAAAGCAATCAGCATTCATCAAATGACAGAACAAAAGGTAGGGACAAGTCGAAAAACCTGAAACTAGCTTTGAAGCTATAACCAATGTTAAAAATCAATATCGTAAAACCCCCGAGGTGAGAAGAGAGAACTCCCAAACTCAGAGAGACAAATTCCAACCTACATGCTCAAGGTGTGGAAAAAGTCACATCCCAAGATAGGACACATGTCCAGCCAGAGGCACATGTGTAATACATGCATGAAATCTGGACATTTTGCAGCTGTTTGCCATGCCAAAGCAGTCAACTCATATTACAGACAACCAAGAGCTACTGTTTCTGGGATCTCTCACTTGTGATGACGCAGAGCCTGCCTGGGAGAGTGAAATTGAATATTTCTTGCAAGACTATTGACTTTAAAATTGACTCAGGAGCTGATGACACAGTCATCTCAGAAGGGATTTACAAATCACCATCACTCCTCCCAAAGCTGAAGTCACATGACACACCTGTGACTAGCACTGGAGGGATTCTGCACTGCATGGGCCAGTTCACCACAGAAACCACTTACAAAGGCAAAAGCTTTGCATTCAGAGTGCATGCAATCAAAGGATCAAAGACCACCAACCCTGTTTGCCACATTGTGGCAACCGTGATGGGCCGAGTGAGAAAGGTGGAAGAACTCGATGGACTTTTGAAGGGAAACCCAGTACAAATAACCTTAAGAGACAATGCTGAACCATATCGTGTATATACACATTGCAGGATTCATAGGTGCCAACTCTGTGGGTGCTTTGGGGCTGGAGAACCCAGGGGGAAAAAATCCCACCGGCAGACCCGTGCCTCCCCATCAGCTTCTGCCACCTCCCGGGCGCCTCCTGCCCGTCAGTGGCCCTGTGGATCAGCGCCTCCTGCCTGCCGCGAACAGCTGTTTTGTGGCATACAGGGAGGCTGGGAGGGAGAGGGAGAAGCGGGGACACCGTGCTCAAGGGAGGGAGCGGAACTGGGCAGGAAGAGGCGGTGCAGGGGTGGGGCCTTGGGGTGGAGTGGGGGTGGGGCCTGGGGCAGAGCCAGGGGTCGAGCACCTCCCGGCAGTTTGAAAAGTCTGTGCCTGTGGTGGGATTCCTATCAGTTTCTTCATAAAGTGGAAAAGGAATTAAAGGGAATGGAATGGCTTGGCATCATCAAGAAAATCTGTGTGGATCTTAAAAGACTCAGTGAAGCAGTTGGGAGAGAAAAATCTATCCTCCCAACACTGGATGACTTCCTCCACAAAGTGAAAGGAGTGACAATTTTGCCCAAACTGGATGCCTCAGGTGGATTCTGGCAAATTCCTTTAGCCAAAGGAAGTGCTAAACTGACTACACTGATCACACCCTTTGGGAGATTTTGCTTTTGAAGGTTACCTTTTGGGATTACCAGTGCACCTGAAATTTTCCAAAGAAAGATGGCAAACTTTTAACTGATGGCAAACTTTTAACTTAAAACTGTTAAACACAAATGGAGTTATACTTGTCATGAATGATATTCTGATATATGAATCTTCGATGGAAGAACGCATCAAAACTTTCAGTGAAGTCCTAAGCCGAGTCAATCAGTCTGGTCTGAAGCTAAACAAGGAAAAATGCATTTTCTGCCTCCCCCAAATTGAATTTTTCTGACAGACAAACAAAGTTGGAGTCAGTCCTAGCCTTGAGAAAGTAAAGGCAATTAGATAATTGAAGGCACCAATTAGTGTACCAGAACTGAGACAGAGTGGGGAATGGTAAATTACCTTGGTCGACACCTAAAACATCTTTCTACAGTGACAAAACCACTGAATTGCGGCCACATCAAGAAATTGCCTTTAAAAAAGATAAAATAAATGATCGCAACAGCTCCAGTTCTCAAGAATCAGGATGTGAACAAACCCACAATGATCAGTGCATATGCAAGCAGCTATGGCCTTGGTGGTGCATCGTCGCAACAACATGGCTCTGAGTGGAAGCCAGTTGCATTTTGTTCTCACACACTCGCAGAAGCAGACAAATGATATGCACAGATTGAAAAGGAGTGCCTGGTAAGTGCATGGGCGTGTGAGAACTTTTAGAGATGTCTGAGTCAACTGGGTTTGTTTACACTGTTAACAGGCTATAAGCCACTTGAAAACTTGGATCAAGCACCTCTGAGATGCCAACATTTCTGGCTATGCTTAGTGCAATTTAACGCAATTGCTAAATATGATCCTGGGAAAAATCTGGTAGTAGCAGACACTCTGTCATGGAGCCCAGCATCGCATTCAATTTCCTGAAAGCTCAAAAATGTACTTGAAAGACATAAAACGTCAGAGTGTTGCTGAGAAACTGAAATGCGCTTTTGCTCAGTTTGGTGTTCTAGAACAACTAGTGATGGACCACGGACCACAATTCACTGCTGCAGAATTTAAGTCCTTCTGAACGAAATATGATTTTGATCATATTACTAGCAGCCCACATTACCCACAAACAAATGAAGAGGCTGAGGGAGCTGTACAGAATGCCAAGAAAATCCTACAGCAGGAAGATCCATTCTTTGCTCTTCTGAGTTACAGATCAACACCAATAGCAGCTACTGGATATAGTCCAGTACAACTCCTGATGAGAAGACAACTCAGAACTACTGTTCCAGCTTTGGAAAATAACCTATTTCCAATGTGGCCAGAAATGAAGAAAGTAGCCAACTCAGATAACAAGGCTAAAATAGCTTATGAACACTTTTGCAACAGATGTAAGAGAACTGCCAGGTCTAGAACCTGGTGACCGTGTTCACATCCAATTAGATGGAGAAAACAGATGGACAACTCCAGCTGTCAAAGAAAAAGAATTCTGTGCCCAGATTGTAAGTGATTGAGACAGACAGTGAAGAAGATCAACATAAAACCATCAGCATCTACAGATTGTTCCTCAGAAAGAGGAATCAAGAGGGCAAACTCTACAGATGGCAGATTGAGATACAGGTGGCAGTGTATAAAATACCCTATTTACGATATCCTTAGCCATACCTGGCAGAGCTTAAGAGACGTTCTGATGAACACAGCAAGCTCTGTGAGCAGTCCATGTCTGGTACAGAGGAACATGGCAGAAGAGACCCAGCCATGTTCTACTGGTATCTGCTGAGAGTAGAGGTGGATGGGCTGATGATTCACGAGCAAGTCAGAGGTGGCGAAACTAAATCTCAACACTGGAGCTGGCTGAGAAATCCAACTTTATTGCTGCGGCAAATTTTAATTAAAATTTTTCATTTAACTTTTTTTTTAAACTAAAAATTCAAAATGAAACTTTTGTCTCGTTTTGGTTTTTGAAGACCAAGCTGAAGGAGAAACTCCAGTTTAAAAAGGGAACAAAGTATTGTTTTGATTTTTTTTTGGGGGGGGTGTGGGGCAGGTTGGTCAGGGTGTTGATTTTTGATAAACCTGCAGATTTCAAGAAACCCCTGCCCCCCACCTTTTGGTTAAAATCACGTTGAGCACTTCTGCTCTAAACAAGCTTCCCCACAGACTTGTTTGGCTGGCTAATGATTCATTATAAACTTTATTACTGTTCTGCTCTATTGAAGTTACCCAATCTATTAATTTGGAGGGCTTTGCGATTTTTCCCCCTAGTGTATGTTACACAGTTGTGTCCGTAACGTGCATTTGCCCTAGTTAATGAACTGGCCTTACACCCACAGGGTCGTGCTCACTAGTTGGACGGAGAGAATGGCAGCCCCACTGGGGATGCTGCTGATCTGCCTTGGTTAGATCATGTGAGTTGCATTGTTTTCAGCATCCATGCAATCTGTGCCACGATATGTTCCCATTAACTCTAACCTCTCACAGTCCCCTGGGAGAAGATGCAGGGCGTTCATCCCACTGCTGATTACTGTGTTTGGGGTGGTATGGTGCAGGACTGCATGTGTTGGGTGGAAACATTTTGCAAAAGGTCGGATTCAGGAGGTACCATATTTTATTTAAAGGAAGGTGACAAGAGATTGTTGAATAATACTATGGTGCCCATGATAAGAAACAATGAACCGAGGAAACAAACACACAGAGTGATGGCTTTTTACTAATAGTGACAGAATGAACTAACAATAGAAGACACTTAAGTCTACCTTGTTAAAGCTGAACAACGACAATCGTTATGGCCGCATGGTCTAGTGACTAGGGCACTGTGCTAGCACTCAGGACACCGGGATGCTATTCCTGGCTCTGACACTGACCTGCCAGATGTGTCCTTGGACAAGTCACTTCCCTCTGTCTTGTTCATTTAGACTGTAAGCTGCTTGGGGCAGGGACCATTATCAGTGTGTTTGTACAGCGCCAAGCACAGTGCAGCCTCCATTGAAAACCCTCTAATTCTGCTAGCTGCAGAAGCGTATGTTTGCTGCCCTAATATTCCAAACTACCCACCGTGAGCCTTCAACCTTTAAATCACCTTATTTACAGCCAGATTAATGTGCTGGTACCTAGTTCTGTGGAGCAGCACTGACCCCCAATGGCCTTTAGTGGAAGTACAGCATCTATATCCTAATATCCAACAAGGGTATGATCCCTGAGCTGCCGGAGTCTCATGTTGTTTTTTTCCTTTTGGTTTATACAATTGACCCATCCCTTTCTCTTGGCATGTTTACTACAGTATTTCAAAAACACTGATGTACCAAACACCGCATTCAAAGTATCCCCAAACCACGCTGAGCAATAACTCAATCTTTCCCTAGCTGGCGCCCTCCAAAGATAAAATTTTGAGAATACAGCTTGGCAGTGAGCCTTGGTGGTCACCAGGCAGAGAGACAAACAAACACCGGAGCCCCCGCCCAGCATGTCACTGTACCAAAAAACCCCCAAAACCAAACACAAAAAAAGAGCTAGTCTGGGGGATGTGACCTGAGGATGTGACCAGGGCACGTATCTAGGAAATGGCTCTATTAAGATAAGCCAAGCCAAATTTAGAGTCCCGAGCATGTGACAGGATGCTAAAGCAACTGCAGTTTGTAATGATGCAGTCAGAGCTGTAAATCATGGTTGCTTTGCAAACCTCCACGGGGAAAGTGGTTCAAGCCAAGTGCTTACTGCTGCCATAACATAGTTCAGTTTGTCCGGGCTGTGGCAGAGTGACCATTAACCATGTAGTTAGTAGTGGCAGCTGCAGATAGTGTTCTGTTTATTTCTCTGTGAGACACGTGCATGTCCCACGCAGGCAGCGTGGGACTAGACCTCTCTCTAGGTTCTCAAATCCAAGCTACGTCTAAGTCTTTCCAATTCTTTCTGCACCATGTCTGAGATATGGCCTTTCCTCTCCGTCCACATAGCTAAAACTCTTGTCCCGGCTCTCGTCATTTCATATCTCAACTACTGCAGCATCCTTCTTTCTAGCCTTGACTAATGCAACCCTGCCCCCATTCAGATCATTTCCCTAGCCCCTTGCTTTGACCACGGACACACCTCTCTTTGCGTCCCTTCATGAGGTCCCCCTCCTCTATTGCAAACACATCTTCACTTTCAAGGCCCTACACAGTCAAACCCCACCCTTCCTCTCATCCCATTCACCACCGAGATGTCAGCTCCAGCCTCCAATCAGCCCACGATGTCAGGCCTCCATCGCCTGCTTGTTATGTTTTCAAACAAATGCCTTTGTGCTTTCTCCTGGGCTAGCTCCCGCACTTGAGAGGTTCCCCATCAACAGCTGCAAAATGAACACCTTCTCCTTCAAACTCTTCCCTGCTGTTGTTACCCACACTAACCAGATGAAAGCTTGCAGAGTGTGCCTACCTGCACTGCAGTCACCCTGCATTTATGGTGTAGACATAGCCACAATGTTATAAGGGCCAAACTCTGCTCGGGGAACAAGGCAAGCAGGGTTTTGTGCCAGGACGCATACGCGCCGACGCCGGGGGTACTCCAGGGGAAAAAATGGTGGGTGTTGAGCACCCACCTGCAACCCCCATTATCAGCTCTTCCCTCTCCCTCCCAGCGCCTCCCGCCCACGGCGATCAGCTGTTCCACAGTGTGCGGGGGGCGCTGAGGGGAAGGGGGAAGAATGGGGAGGGAAGAGGTGGGGCAGAGGTGCAGTCTTGGGGGAAGGAGTAGAGTGGGGGCAGGGCCCGGGCGGAGCCGGGGGCAGGGAGCACCTCCCCGGCACATTAGAAAGTCGGTTCCTCTGCTAGGATTGGCTGATACATTTCCAGGATGGGGCCAACTTCTGCTCTCCTCAGTATCAGCACTCCCACTGGCTGTTAATGGGGCAGGTTTGTTGATACTGCCGGCTATCGGCACGTCCCACCTGTGAGCTGAAAAGTCTGACCGTGAAGCAGCCATGGGCTAAGTGACTGAGACTCTCTCACAAAAACACTTTTCAGCAATTAGGACACACTTTATTCTCTCTTTTGCAAAATCTTTTCTGAGCAGCTCAGATTTTAAAATTCCAAAATGTCCATGAAAAATGTCATTGAAATATTGACTTTAAATGAAAAAAAAAAAAAGAAAAGAATTGACATTTTCGTGATGTATTGTGTTTTTTTAGGGTCCAGCCATAGAGCTGGGTGAACGTTGTCAAATGGGGCTGAAGTTTTTCATTAAAATTTCAAATTGTGATGAAAAATGACAACAAAAAAGTTGACAAAAATATTCACCACTTTTCCAGTTCCAACTCTCTCTAACTGTCCATTTTCCTCCATCCTCTCCACCACCTTGACACCTTCCAGGAGTCTCTAACCATTAACAGCTGTATTTCTGCTGTTAGACTAGAGTTAGTTGAGAAATTTTCAACCAAATGTTTTTTTGTTGGTGTGGACAGGTGTCATCCCAGGGTGCCCCCGTCATGGCCTGACATGGCCCTGCAGTCACCCTGCCTTAGCTTTCCTCAGAGGCTCCAAAAATAATGCACACTCAGAGTCCTTAAAACAATGCTTCCCTGCTCTCATGGCTAGTTTATTAAATATCCTTCAGCTGCCATAGACTCTCCCCTCAGGTTGTGGGCTGCATGTCACACCCTGGGGCTCTGGGCTCTCAGTTGCTCCCTCAGTAGCAGCTCCCCTTCGCTGGCCTGGCCTTGGAGCCTCCTTCTGACTCACACGACTAGCCACCAGTCAGTCAATCTCTTGATCTTCTCACGGTGACTCTAATAACCCTAAACATGTGCCTACGCTGGCTGGGAAAGAGGAGAGCCCTGCCGTGCCCACCCTACAAGGCTCCTGGCCCCAGGCCCTTGAAAGAGCAATGGTCTGTACCATGCCTGTCCCAGGCACCGACTGCTCCCGGTCATCAAATTCCTCCCTCCCAGTGACAGGGCCCACTGCTTTTATCCGCTTCCCCTGAACCCATGGAACAGGGTACCTACCTTCTCTGGTCTTAAAGGGCCAGGACCCCCTTATACAGTTGGAAAAAACCCCAACTTGTTGAAAGGAAACTTTTTGCAGGAAGTATCAGTTTAGTCAAAACTTCCCCCAGGAAGCTCTCTGAGGGTGGACTTTCTGTCAGGACACCAGAGAGAGAGGGGGGGGGAGGGATAGCTCAGTGGTTTGAGCATTGGCCTGCTAAACCTAGGGTTGTGAGTTCAATCCTTGAAGGGGCCATTTGGGATCAGGGCAAAAATTGGGGATTGGTCCTGCTCTGAGCAGGGGGTTGGACTAGATGACCTCCTGAGGTCCCTTCCAACCCTGGTATTCTATGATTCTATTCTATGATTCTATGAGAGAGATTGAGCCCGGAACAGCCTTGGGCTTAGGGGGATGTGGGAGACCCAAGTCCCTGATTCAGAGCCAGGGCTTGACTCTGGGCCTCTCACATCGCTGCCTGAACCAAGCTCCAATGACTAATTATGAATACTAAGTGGAACAGGAGAGATTAAAGAGATCATCATCACACCCCCATAGTCTATGGAGGATTACTGCACCAGCCAGAGTGACTACAGGTGCTGGCCTTGCAGTTCCCAGATCTGGCTCAATCCTGCGAACCCTAGAATCTCTATGGTGGTGCCTGGGAGGGTCAGGGCATGCACCATCTTACGTGTCCATGGAGCGTTTGAGAGCACCGGGTGCTGGGTGATTTTGTCCAGGGTGGTGACATGGCTGGAGAGACTGCAACTCTGCTTTGGAACGCAATGAGCGATTGATGGGAGACCAGAGCTGTGTGAGAGTGTGACATTTCACACGGTCAAATCACATATGGAGTGCCTCTAGGCACTCCATGTCTGCCCGTGGGAGGGTTCAGGATTCTGACCCATAGAGCAATACAGGAAGTCCACAGCGCTGAGAGATCCTGAACTTTGTCTCAGTGCAAAGATGTTTTTTTGCCCATAAGCGAGACACGGACTTCACGCGCGAGGCGGTGAGACCTCAGAGGACACCTGGTTCGCTTTGACTGTTTGAACGCTGCTTGCGGCCTAGGCAGGAGAACGTGCCAGCGCTCTCGATGGTACTCAACCCCACCTGCACTGTGGGTTCTGGTGGTCCAGCTCCAAGGTTCTAGACCTTGGTCTTCAGCCAAGAGATGTTCCACCCCACAGTGCAGGCAACATCTTGGAGTGTGGGGCTGAAATTCTCTGACTTCAGAGAATTGAGAGAGCCCCACTCCTGAACGGGCAATAGGCTGGCGGTTGGGGCACTCCCCTCAGAGGCTGGAGAATGGCAGGGTAGAGGCTTGAACCTGGGTTTCTTTTTACAAGAAGGCTGCCCCCCCCCACAAGGTCAGTGAGAGAAAAATAAGCATCTCATGGCCCTGAAGCTGGTGTGTTTTGGGAAAGTTGAGGAAGCCATGGCCGGCCGGTTTGAACTGGTACACAGAGCCTGGGGTAAACATAGCATGACAGAGAACCGGAGAGAGGTTTAGCATTCCTCTCTCCACCCCAGTCACTGGAGGAAGGGTGCAGGTGGGCCTCCAGCCATAGAAGTACCAGGTAATCGGAGGAGGGCTTAGAGACCCTAACTCCAAGCGGAAGGAATAATCCTCGGTGCCTACACTCTCAGTCGTAGTATGACTGAGCATAGGAGGAGAACTTAGGGTTTCTCGCTCTGCCAGGGATGGGGCTTTGGATTTGGTGTATGGACCCTTGGTGGTAGAGGACCGAGTAATACGGAGGGAGGCTTAGTGTCTCTCCCTCCGGCCCAGGAGGGGGTCAGCATTGTAAGCCCAGGTGCCAGTGTGGGCAGCGTGAAATCTCAAGTGATGAAAAGCCCTTCAGAGTGGTACTAACGGTTTGTGATAATAGGTTCAGGAAACAGAAGAGTACAGCTGCGGACTCGGGAGTCCCTCAGTCGTGGGTGATGGCATCAATGGTGGAGTCCCGGGAGGCTGGGGGACTGGATGCACGTGCCATGGGGGAGGCAGCAAAAAGGGACAGGACCCTGTTGCCTCTTTCAAAGTGTGGTGAGGACCTCTCCCGGTTGGAGAGGCCTCTCACCAAAGTGGGATACAATCCCTGGGGTTCTGTGGCGGAGCTCCAGAGAAGCATGCATACTTGGCAGGATTTGTTAGACCTGTATGCTGAGTATGAGAAGCAGAAGGGTAAAAATCTAGGGCCAGCTATGGGATTGATATGGACTGCGGTGGCCATGTGGTATCATATGTTGTCGGGGCAGAAAGAGGAATTAGGGAGAAGGGAAGAGGTGTGTACCGACAGCTAGTGGAAATTGAGCAACTGAAAGTGCAAATTACTAACCAGGCGGCAACCCAAGCCTATGCCCAGGATAAGTTGCAGGTGTTGAGACAAGACTTCCAGGCGGAAAAGGCGGAATGCACCCACCTGGAAACACTGGCTAAGCAAGTACCAGTCCTTCAGGGACTCAAAGATTTGACCATTTGTACCCAGAATAAGCCCCAACTGCAGTGTGTCCACCATGAAAAGGAAATTAAACAGTTAAAACACTAATTGGCTGTGCGTTCTGCCCAGGTGGCAAGCCTCATGGGGGACAACTCGGGTGACCCTTGTGAGTGATATTGTTTAAGGAAAGGGATCAGGAGGGGCGGGGGCTAATTAAGGAGCCCACCTTCCTTGCTAAATTTGTAGTGGAACAAAGCCTGTATCTGTGGAAAGGGACGGTGCAGTGAGAAAAAAAAGGATTGGGCCCAGACAAGCAGGCAGGCAACAGATAAAGAAATTGGAAAACAGGTTGGAAGCTCTGAGGGCATAGTGGCAGGAGTAAGTGCAAACATGGGGAATTCAGACCCCTGAAATAGTATTTGGAATGGTAAAATCTGAGTTGATTAAGGTGTGATTTGGAAAGATAAGCAAGTGATTTAAGGAAAGAGTGAGATGTTAACTCTGCAGAGGCTGGAGGAAATTAAGCAGTTGAACGTTGTAAAAGTGTTAAAAAGGAAAAGTGTTATAAAAAGAGAATCCTTGGTTTCTGTGCAGTCATTCTGAAGGAAAAATGGGCCCTTTTCCCAAAGGAATGTCTGTAAATAATCCAGGCAAAGAGACTATCTAAGTGAAACCATTTGACTATGAACAAGTCAGTCAAATTTGCTAAAAGAACACTCCTGGTGTGTATAATCTTTGTTTTGTAGGTTTAAGATGAATTGGTGTTGTTTTAAATAATAACACTAAAAGCCATTTGAATCTTCCATTCAAAGTTGCAAGATCGAGAAACACTTTTTGCCAGACACAGGTAACTAGTGTTGTTTAACTGTGGTATTTAGCATTTAACCCTTAAGGTAACTCAATGCTTTACAAAATTTAAAATATTTTTAAATAAAGACCAAAGTCGTGGCTGCAGCAGGGGAGTCAAAGCCAGGAGAATGGGAAAAGATTTTGAATTTGTTTTTTGGTGACAAAATAGCAGATAAGAGCTCTAGGAAAAGAGAGAAAGACATTGCCCCACACTGAGCCTTAAGGTGGCTCTGTGTAATCAAACTGTCACTTTGCTAAGGGTACATAAAAATTCTGTGAGCACAGAAGAAACAGTTACTCCTTACATAAAAATTGATATGGCTAATGTTATAGAAATTAAATTATGGAAGGAATGTGTATTTCCCCCAGTGTATATTGTAAAAGGGGTAAAAGAAATGCAAAAACATACCATACTACTTAATTAAAATCCTATTAGGGTTCCAAAGAGAGCCACAATAGGCTGTGTTTTCTTTTAGATCACTGTGTGTTTTGGAAGCAGGAGTTAAAAGTTAAAAGTAATCAAAACTCTGGTGAAAGTTGATTGTGTCTCTTTTAAGACAGAGTCTCTGAGCTGCTGATGGCTTTGGATCCCAAAAGCAAGCTACAGAGTAACAGCCGTGTTAGTCTGTATTCGCAAAAAGAAAAGGAGTACTTGTGGCACCTTAGAGACTAACCAATTTATTTGAGCATAAGCTTTCGTGAGCTACAGCTCACTTCATCGGATGCATACCGTGGAAACTGCAGCAGACTTTATATATACACAGAGAATATGAAACAATACCTCAGAAAGCATTTGTGTTAATGCAAATTACCTAACTGATAAAGGTAGAAGCCATTGAAATCTGGCCTGCCTATAGAACAAACACAGGAAAATATGGGGCAATGCCTCTGTTTTGCCTGCAATCAGCAAGGATATTTGTAAAAGAAAGGAATATTGTAAGCAATAATCTGCCACCCCCAAAAGGGGTAGAAACACGGTCTTTTCGTTTTTCAGAAAAACAGGAAAAGCTACTACCAGCTGAAAAGCAACCCAGAATACCATGAATCTACTGTTACAATAGAAATTGTGTTCTGTGTTCTATGTTTTGTCTTGATTTGTTTGTCTTGTTGCTAGCACTATTGTGTATCAAATGCTGCAGGGAAACCTCCTCAGGTAGCAGACACCATATTAAGAGAAATTGGTTTTGGAGCAGGGATGATAAATACTGTAGACCTGGAGGTGACTAAGAATAAATTAAGCTCTCTGTCCCAGCTACAGGACAGCCGAATACAAAAACAAATGGAAATGAAAAATCATACTGCTATTGCACATGGGATGTACTGAAATGCAGACACTTGCTTTGTCCACCTTGGAACACAAAATGTTTTGGGTAATATCAGGAAACACTAAGGTTTTGGATGCACTTGCTAAAGCAAAGCAAAAGATCACTGTTTGATACTTATCAATACGAATGGATGCAGTATGCTTCTGGCATAATAAGGCCAGACTTTTTAATTGGGGAAATTGTTGTTAAAAACGCACACCAACAAGCTCTGGAAACAAGGATATGGAAAGTTAGCCCACTCCTCATATGGCACATGGAATCCTTCTGGCTACCCCAGACCTTGAGCCAGTGGGCTGGGGAGGAAGGGAAGCTATTAAACACCAGAGGTTGTACCAAGGGACTTCTCAAAAGTGGGTGTGCTTGTCCTTGCCTGTTGCTCCAGATCCCTGTAGTAAAGACATTTCACTAGGATCCTGTATGTGGGATGAATTGGATAATGAGACCAAAGTACTGTATAATGGACAATGTGTA
Source organism: Eretmochelys imbricata (assembly GCF_965152235.1). Classification (NCBI taxonomy): domain Eukaryota; kingdom Metazoa; phylum Chordata; order Testudines; family Cheloniidae; genus Eretmochelys; species Eretmochelys imbricata. The sequence goes on from NC_135576.1 coordinate 126,622,896, forward strand.
TGTGTTAATTCCTGGGAAGAAGTGTTTTGGGAGGATGGAAGTGTTAGCAACCCGCTAGTAGACAAATGTAAATGTAATGTAAGTACTGTGTTTACCAATAATCACATTTACTGTTTGCCACAACCAAAAAAGTCTCAGCTTTGTCCAGATGAGGGAGGAGCTATGTGAAACCCGCAAAGCCATAGAGGCCGCTTTAGATAAGGAAAAGGCCAAGTGTAAGGGAATCGTTGTTAAAGACATCCAGGGATGGCAAATTGAAGATACGATAATGTTGCAAAAGCTGGGGAAGGTGGCCCACACCCTAGACATCAAGTGGGTGGGTCCGTACCCCATTGGGAATCACATCTCCCCGGTAGTGCAGCAGCTTCAGCTACCCAGTAAACTAAAATTGGCACATGCCAATCAGCTCAAAACATATGTTTCTCCCTAGATTTCTGGTCATGGCATCGTGGGCCTCAGTTGTGGACCAGCCACCTGCCTGGACCATCCGGGTTTCCAGCTGTCCATGGGATTATCTGGATGATTATAATGCTGAGGATGGAAAATACCTCCAAAGGCTCTCCCTGGCTCGAGCTGCTGATGGGGCCTGAGCCGTAGTGTGATGGAAGGTTAAAGGGAAAGTGCCTTGAAAACAGTGCATAGTCCGAATAGACACAGCAGGGCCACAGCAAAATACTTGGTGGGTTGCCCCGAACCTCCCCTGGATCCCATGGGGATGAACCCTGTTCCTCCTGTGGTGGCCTGGAGTGGAAGTGGAATAGGAAGCTCTTTGGCAAGCAATAGCAATTACTGATCTTGGGTCGTAATATTGTTGTTGTAACCTCCTAAACGAGGCAAACAACATCCATGACAAAAGCCAGGGAGGGCTGTAATGGGACAACTAATAATTTAGGGAGTTTTTCATCCATGCCTCAGTTTCCGCAATAGGCGCATTTGTGTTGTTCTCTTTCTTTCCCTCTTGCTTTGTTAACAGGACAAGGCAGTAATAGCGAGAGCCCAGGGACACCCTGAACAGGAGTGGTGGGACCGCTCTTGCTGCTTTGGGCCTGCAGAATTTGTTAGTGTGATACAATGTATGTATGGTGGCACATATCTATGGGAATCCTTGGGTGTCCGATGCTTTTGTCCTCCTTTGTTAATTTTACCGCTGTTTAGAATTGGCCATGGTGGAAGAAAAGGTCAATTATCCATTGACAGGGGCGGCAATTCTGGCTTAGCATCCTGGGAATGTGGCATCACATATTATCTGGGATTGGGTGGTCCATCGCAACATGTGGGAGGTGGCTCCCCCCAATGACATGGCTAAGTGGTATGTGCTGACTACATCTTCTGACTATCAGCATATATGGATTGCAGAGGGCAACACCTGGCAATTACGATCTATGGAGCCCCCTCAAATGATATGTAAAGAAAAGGCAATGCCAGGCCGATTTTACGAGGTGGGTCAACGCATCTGCTGGGAAGGGGAGGCATCGGGATATGCCTCCACTAAGGCCCATCTGTTTACCAATACCTCTGCATGTGTTTGGAGGACCACCTACCCCAGGGTGCCCCTTAATTTGCTGTTACACTCTCAGGCACAAGATTTTTCGGTGCATTGGCCCGCAGTTATGAAAAGTATGGTGAATATCTCTAACTATGTTGTGTTTAATTTTTCACGGATTGCACCCAATGTTTTCCTGCCCTTGACGCATACCCGGGAACAACTGACTGTATTCCAGACAGATGCCTCCTCCTTTACCATGTTGCAGCACACATTTAATCTGGAGAAAGCTGCCTTTGCCACAGCCATCCGGCTGGGGTATCTATGCCAACAGGGGGACGAGTTATGTGATGTTACTAATGAAGCCAGAAGCCACTACTGGCTAGGGTATGCGATTGTTCTCACCCTAACAATTCTGTTTGTGCTATATTGCTGCTTGTGTAGAAGGGCAATGGTGACACTAGCCACCGTGCCAGAGGCAGGGTGGAAACCTAAATGGTGACCCCCCCCATAATAAAGTGTTGATTCGGGGTCAAAGGGGGGGACTGTCACAAGATGGCTGCCCCCCCCCCCCCGCCCGGGGGGTCCCCTGAGTAAACACCAGCCTCATATATTGCTAATGCTGTTGTATGTATTAGAAAGAATTCTGGGAAGGGTTAAAGGTATGAATGCGGAACAAAAGGTTTCTTTACAGGCGGCGAAAGGCTGAAGGGGGAGGAAAGGAGAAAGAAACGGGTTAACTTGATGTTCCAGCTAAACCCCAAGGGTGGAATGGGAAATCTCAAACACTTTTGCAAGGTGGGAAAACCATTTAGCACCCAGCTCTGATTAGAACCCCCAGAATAAACCTCAGCAGAGCAACTGACTTAAACTAAGGGCCAGCACCACTGACTTCAAGGGAGCTACAATTGATTAACATCAGTTGGGGAACTGGCCCTGGCATCTAATCTTTGCACATTCACTCCAAGCTAATGGGCGATATTAAGAAAGGTCATTGTTCATGTGAACTCCCATTTAGTGAGTAATTGTATCTGGGCCGGTTGTAATTGCGCTGATCAGATTTGTATTAGAATTTTGACCAACTGCAATCTTTCTGAACTGTGTGTACAGGATTTTGGCATTCAACAGTTACAACAAATCAGTAATAAAGCGTGAATTTGCTCCTGCATTATTTGTTACCAACGGGCACTCCTCTGTTATTTATAAAATTCAACTTGGCCTTAATTATGGAGTCACAGCCAATGCTTCTGTAATAACTTGTGTTTAATTATAGCCAAATATAGATGTTTAGCATGCGGAAAAGAGGAAGCAAACACATGTATCATTCCCTTCTTTAAATGCATGTTCTCTAATTGTGAGGGGCAGGAAACCAATGTGCCTTTGAGTCTCAACTTTAGCATCTCAAGAACATTTTCTTGTAGAGATCTAGCTTAGTTCATGGCTTTTCTATTAGCAGATGCAGGAAAGGTTCTGTACATACAGATCTCAAAGAATCCCTGGAGTGGGCTTAAACACATTGGGGAACTGAGGCACAGAGGGCTGGAGGCCTACATTTCCAAAGCATCTAGTGATTTTGAGTACCTGGGTTTTGTGCACCCGGCTTGGTACATCTTAAAGGGACCCGATTTTCAGAAAGCACTGAGCACCTATTCTCTGGAAATTGTGCCTCTTCAAACTTAAGTTGGACACCCAAAATCACTAGTTACTTTTGAAACCTCAGCGCTAAGTACCTAGCCCAAGGTCATGCCAGAAATTTGTGGTAGAGCCAGGAGCTGAACGTCAGTCACTTGGGCCACGTTCGAATGTCTTAGCCACTAGACCAGCCCTTGCCCAGTCTAATTGCAGATCGGCCCTGTAGCGGGGTAGACACCTGCTCCTGCCCTGAGGGGCTTAGAACAGCCCAGGGGAGGGCTGGGGCTGAGGCTGGGGCAAGCAGCCCAGGCTGAGAAGGGAAGTAGGCTCAGCTGGGGCCACGCCCCAATTAGGGCTCAGCTGGCCTTAGAAGTAGGCAGTGAGCCAGGAGCTGACACTCACTTGCTTTTGGAGAGGGAGGGACCTGACTGCAGAGAGTACCTAGATTGGAGCAGGGCTGGGGAAAGGCTAAGGGAGCTGGGCAGCTCTGGCCTGGAAAATCCCAGGCTTGCAGCCTAGAAGAAGGCCAGGCAGGTACTGGGGTTGCAAAGGGGGCAGCCCATGGGTAGGCTGAGGCAGCAGGTCCAAACCCCTCCTTGCCGGTGATGCGTGGCTTTTACACTGCTGTCTGTCCCAATACAAGGGGCTAGTGGGTGACTGCCAGTAGCCTTACACTGAGGTAAGGTGGGGATAGTGGGTGGGGGTTCCCCTGGGTGTGTGTGTGGGGACACTGGGTGTACTGCCAGGGTGCAGCCATCCAGGAAACAAGGGTCTGGGAGGAATGTGGGGCCAGTGGACAGGCAGATCATTGACCTGCAGAGGGCGCTCTGGAGCCTGATGAGCTAATTCCTGACTAAGACCAGCAGGAGGTGCCACGGGGGTGAGTCCGCTCCCTTACAGGCCCCAAGAACCTTTCACTGCAATGATTTAGAAATATAGACAAGTTTTTCCTCTCTCACACAGATTCAGGAAAGCACTTAAATGTATGCTCAAGTCTCATGGAGTTCAATGAAGACATGCTTAAACCAAAGCATCTGCTGAATTGCTGGAGTGAACAGAGAGGTTTTCCTGAACAGAAGCCTCTCTGTAAGTAGCCCCCTTGAAATCAAGGGGAGTGCTTGTAGGCTAAGGAGAGCAGGTGGAAAATGGGCCTTTGTCCTGCGAGAAGTTTCATGGAAAAAAATTCCCAACCACTTTTTTTTTTTTTTTTTTGGATGAAGAACTCCCCTGGCCCCATTTTCACACTTTCTTACTATTTCACAACTTCTCCAGTCGCCGAGCAGGTGAAAAGCAGGAGAAAGTGGGGGACTGTGCCAGTATTTTGAAATTTCTTTTTTGAAAAAAATAACTTACTTCCTACTGCCTCACCCCCCACCCCCAATTGTTCAGTTTGAAATATTTCAGAAAAACATAGTCCAAAAATGTTTTCAACTAAACCATGTGTTCTGACGAAAAAAACCTTTCACCTGAAACGTCTTGGTAAGAGGAAGGCACTACACCTGAGTGGAACTGGCAGAATCTGCGTCCCTAAATTCAATAAAACGGTAAGTAGCTCAGAGAAAATTTGCAAACAGAGAAAGAAGCTAGATCCATCATCTTTATTATCTGCTGTGAATTATTCACTCAGCTCTACAGAGGGAGCTGCCTTCCTTCCTAAAGTACTTTAACATCTGCCTACTGGCTCTCCCTGCTTGAGTTATGGCTTCTGGGCTGAGTAAATAATTTGCAATGAATAATTTATTTAACAAAATTCACCTTGTTTGCTCCTGGTTCGTGAACTGTGTGTGGAAAAGGTAATGAGACCCTCACGTTTACTAGGAAACATTTGTGAATTTCTTCAGCTGGTGATTTCACTGAAGGTATTCAACAACTCGTGTTGGTTAATTACATAAGTCCCATGGGACTTTTTTCTGTTTCCTGAGTGGGTGACTTATGTAACTAAGCAACATAGCAAGAATTTCCAGTGGTATAGCGTACTTGATTTCAAAAGTGAGGAATGCAGTAAAAAGGGACGCTTTAAAGTCTAAAGGGAGAAAATTAAAATAGAATCATAGGACTGGAAGGGAGCTTGAGAGGTCATGTAGTCCAGTCCCCGGAACTCATGGCAGGACTAAGTATTATCTAGACCATCCCTGACGGGGGTTTGTCTAACCTGCTCTTAAAAATCTCCATTGATGGAGACTCCACAACCTCCCTAAGCAACTTATTCCAGAGCTTAACCACCCTGACAGGAATTTTAATATCCAACCTAAAACACCCTTGCTGCAATTTAAGCCCATTGCTTCTTGTCCTGTCCTCAGAGGTTAAGGAGAACAATTTTTCTCCTTCCTTCTTGTAACAACTTTTTATGTACTTGAGAACTGTTATCCTGTCCCCTGTCTTTTTTCCAGACTAAACAAACCCAATTTTTTTTTTTCAATCTTCGCTCATAGGTCATGTTTTCTAGACCTTTAATCATTTCTGTTCTTTGGACTTTCTCCAATTTGTCCACATCTTTCCCGAAATGTGGCACTCAGAACTGGAAACAATACTTCAGTTAAGGCCTAATCAGCGCAGAGTAGAGCAGAAGAATTACTTCTCGTGTCTTGCTTACAGCACTCCTGCTAATACATCCCAGAATGATATTTGCTTTTTTTGCGCCCGTGTTACACAGTTGACTCATATTTAGCTTGTGGTCCACTATGACCCCTAATCCTTTTCTGCAGTACTCCTTCCTAGGCAGTCATTTCCCATTCTGTATGTGTGCAACTGCGTGTTCCTTCCTAAGTGGAGTACTTTGCATGTGTCCTTACCGAATTTCATCCTATTTACTTCAAATCATTTCTCCAGTTTGTCCAGATCATTTTGAATTATAATCCTATCCTCCAAAGCACTTGCAACCCCTCCCAGCTTGGTATCTGCCACAAAATCCTTACACTCAGTACAGAGTGCTTAAGTATGTTCTAACAGTCACAGAAGGCATGCTCATTCAAAACTCAGAAGGAATTAGGGAACCAAGAAACAATAAGTTTAGTTGAATGGCAGGTTCAAAGACATCAGCCATGCCCAGATCCTTCAGAAACATGGAGATACAGCCCAACTGAACTTAAGAGTAAGAAGCATAAATTATGGCAGGTGAAACGTGTGATGGAGATTAGGAGAGCTACGAATGAATCTGATGAGCAACTAGCTCCTTTTTCCTAATACAAGACAGCCAATAAAATTGAAAGGCAATACATTTAAAAGCAATGAAAAGAAATAGGTTATTGAACAATGCATAGCTAATCTGGGGAACTCATTGCTGCAGGACATCACCCAGGCCAAAAATTTAGTGAGATTCAAAAAAGGATCAGACGAGGATCAGGATAATGTGAATGTCACACAACTCACTGATTCTACAGTTTTTACAACTGTGTTTGGATAGTGCCATTAATCTTGGCTCTTGCTTTCTGGTTGAGAAGATCCCAAACAAAAACCTCAGGGCTGAACACCCTTGAACTTAGGAGGGTGTTTGAAATTCAAACAGAGACTAAAGACGCCTGATTCACCCCCACCCTGAATCATGAGGTGTTTGAAATTTGCATCTGAACTTCTTGACTTAGGACCGTCTCTTCCTTTGATGCACCACCACAAAGGCTGGTGCTCTATTTTGCCTGCTGTGTGATATTCAGCATTTTCCTTACACTGAGCAAAGATGCTGAGACTTATATTAAATTTTCACTCCAAACTTCCACAGGATTTTTGCCCAGTACAAAGTTTTTTAATCTTGCTGACCTTTTGGCCTCTGCAATATCTTGTGACGGTGAGTTCCGCAGGCTATTGAGGTACCTTTATGCTTTGGCTTGCTGTCTTCTAGAAGATGCCCCCTTCACAAATCTGACTTCATCTGAGTGTACTAGCTTGTTAGCCTTATTTTGTAATGTGAAGGCTAGAATTTTGGCCCTTTGCTTACAATTGCAATTTATAACTGACACTCAGCAGCAGATACCCTGTATTAGGCTGTTCCACGGTGCTGCATGTGAAAAGGATTAGAGTGAATAGCACTGTGAATAGCAGTCTACATAGTTAGCTCTTGACAATGGTCCCAACTTGGGCCAGATCCCATGGAGAGGTTAGCCTGGGGAAGGTCTGATCCAGGAAGATGCTCCATGCCTGACACTGTATCAGGAAACATGCCTGTTTCCTACAGGCAATTCAGAGCTTTACAAGGGGATTCGTGCTGACCATAGCTCTTCTCCTGTTTCAGAGTAGCAGCCGTGTTAGTCTGTATTCGCAAAAAGAAAGAGTACTTGTGGCACCTTTAGAGACTAACCAATTTATCTGAGCATAAGCTTGACAGCCTGGGTTAAACACCCATCAGCTTCAAAATAGGAGCAGAGTTAGGCCAATGCTGAGCACTTCTGCAATGCCCCCCCATCACCAGCAGAAGGCTCACACGCTCCAATGAGAGCTGCTGGGTGCTTTTGAAAATCAGGCCACTTACTTAGGAACCTAAATGTGAACTTAGGAGCCTCACTTTCAGGCTGAAAACCTCAGCTGCTATTTAATACTTCAGGGGCCTTGGTTATTCTTCTGGGTTAGGGTTAATTCCTGCTCTGGCTCTCTTCCACCTCTTAGCCTTGCTTAACATAACATGGCCCCTCTTCATGGGGCAGTAACCTTGCGGGGGTTTCCTGGAGCACGCTCTCCATGCCCACACTTCCTCTCCCCTCTCCTGCGTCACTTTGCATGGCAGTGCGGAGCCATGTCTCGCCAGGAGACACCCACAGGTGGTGAGTGCGAGATATGTCTCAGCTGTTTTGTTTGACCGGTCCAGAACCCTGGTGCCGTCCTCAAACACACTCCTGATTTTCAGCCTGCTATTCCCCGGCCTCCATCCTTCATCCTCTCTGACTGTTTTGGGCCTTGCTCCTTCTGCTCCAGATCTACAACTCCTTCCAAAAAACGGTGTCTCCTTCTTACTCCCTTCCTAATCCGGAGTCACAGAAGCTGGAAAGGACCAGCCGAAAGGCAGGCCCCCAGGTTCAGCCAGCCAGTCCCAGCTAACAGCTCTGTCCTGCTCACTAATGTCATCTTGGTTAATTACCATAGCAGTACCTTTTCACACGGTAGACTTGACAAATCGGACAATGATGAGCTCATGGGGTGAGGACCGACCCCCAGAGATGAAACCTAGATATAATACTGGGGCAGCTCCTCTCTGCTGTGCAGTACCAGCAAGGCCCAACGTCAGCACTGGGGACAAGGAGCCTTCAAGGCGAGCAATGCACCTACCAGGGCATGATGGAGAGCGGGTGGCAGAGGGATCTGAGCTGCTCTCTCTTGATCCCAAGGAGCCCAGGAATTGAAGTGATAAGAAAGCAAATGCAGGAAACGCAAGAGGAGGGAGCATTAACCACAAGGAGCTGCCCTCCTCCGGCAGGACAGCGCTGTGCCAAGCCCCCAGAGTGGCCCACCAATTACCAGCAGCTCAAAATAGATAACAAAGGAGCAACTGCCAACCAGCTGCCATTGCTGGAGAAATTCATCCGGGGACACCAGAGAGACCACACAGCTGGGGCTTATGAGAGAGGTCAGTCAGCAAATAGTCCATAGGCATCCTGTGAATCCATCCAGACAAACACCCACACACTGAAGCTGGCTGGGAGTTTTACATGAACGTGTTTTTTCTCAACAAAAACACAGTTTCTGCAAAAATCAAAACTTGCCATTGAAAATTGTTGAGTTTGCTGACACATTTTTGATTTTCCATTGGGAAATGAAAACCAATTTCATTTTCATAGTGAAACATGTCCGTGTGTGTAGCAGATTGCACACTCATCAGCGTGGCACCTCCTGCTGGTCGACTGGGAATTAGCTCTTTTCCAGCCTCTGAGCACCCTCTGCTGGTCAGTGTCTCGCCTGACTCAGGCCCCCATGTCCCTCCTGGACCCCAGAGCCCTTTACCTCAGGGTTCTGCCTCAGCAGTACCCCCACACTGGGTCTCCCTTCTCAGGCAGTGGCGGTTCGCACCGGTTCACTAGAACTGGTTGTTAAATTTAGAAGCCCTTTTAGAACCGGTTGTCCCTCACGGGGAACAAACTGGTTCTAAAAGGGCTTCTAAATTCAACAACCGGCCAAAAGTGGCGCCTTAGACGCTGACTCCGTGGGTGCTCCGGGGCTGGAGCACACACGGGGAAAATTTGATTGGTGCAGAGCACCCACCGGCAGCTCCCCACCCCGCCCTGTGCCTGGCCCCAGCTCACCTCCGCTCTGCCTCCTCCCCTGAACATGCAACCCTGCTCTGCTTCTCCACTCGCCCCCCCCCAGGCTTCCCACGAATCAGCTGTTCGCCCGGGAAGCCAGGGCGGGCTGAGAAGCAGGTGGCGGCTTCGCGCTCAGGACCAGGGAGGTGGAGCGCAGGGGAGCTAGGGGGAACGAGGAGGGTCGCCCGTGTTACAGCAGGTAACCCTGGGGGGAGGAGGGGGTGCAGGGGAACCGCTCCCCGCCCCAGCTCACCTCCGCCACCCTCGGCCTGAGCGGGAAGCCGCCACCTGCTTCTCATCCCTTCCCGGCTTCCCATGCGAACAGCTGATTCGTGGGAAGCCGTGTGGGGGAGGATGGTATAGAGAAGCAGAGCGGGGCGGCGCATTTAGGGACAGAGGTGGAGCAGAGATGAGGTGAGCTGGGGCTGGGTGTGGGGCAGGGAGCTGCCGGTGAGTGCTCTGCACCCACCAAATTTTCCCCATGGGTGCTCCAGCCCCGGAGCACCCACAGAGTGAGCGCTTAAGGCACCACTTTGGATGTGATCAGTGCGGGGAGTGGCCACTCCCCCTGTTCCCCCCAGCTATGCTACCCCGCCCCTAGGAGCCAGAGGGACCTGCTGGATGCTTCCTGGGAGCTGCCCCAGGTAAGCACTGCCGGGACTCCCCACCTCACCCCCCAGAAGGTCCCTCTGGCTCTTAAGGGTTGAGTGGGCACCCACTACAGTGGCCCACAAGACCCTCCTGCCCAGTTCTGGGGGCAGATAGGGGAGGGGGGTGGATAGGGCAGGGGTCCGGGGGGGGGCATCAAGGAACACGGGGGGGTTGGATGGGGCAGGAGTCCCCAGGGGGTGGGGGTGGGCCACAGCCCCCTCATGGGGTGAGGAGGGAACCAGTTAAAATTTTTGGCAGTCATCACTGCTCTCAGGGGAACCCCCTACCCCCTATGCCCACTTTGCCTCAGTGGCTACTGCCAGTCATCATCTAGCCCCCCCCTCACTGAGGCAGACTGCAGTCTGCCAAGGCCATTCATCATTGGAAAGGGGGTAGGCAGAGGCAGGTGGTCCTATCTCCAGGCTACACCCTAACCCAGTACCTCTTTTAGGTCTTTACCAAGGCCTCAGCCTGGGGAGTTGCCAGGCTGAAGCTCCCCAGCTCCACTTGCCCTTCCCCAGCAGTGCTTGGCTTCAGGGACCTTGCTCCCAGGCAGCTAGATGAGACTCTCCTCAGCTCCTGGCTCCCCAGCACTCTTATCAGGGCCAGCTGGGCCCTGATTGAGCTGCCACAGGTGTACTCCCTAGCTGCTCTCACTCCTTCTATCCCAGCCACAGCCCTCTCCAGGGCTGCTTTTAACCCTTGTTCTTCAGGAGTGGGGCAGCTGCCCCACTACAGTGTGTCAAACAGAATTGCAACATTTCATGCCAAACTCCTCATTGATCTGTGCCTGATGGAGCTGCTGCAGTGCCTCATGGGAGTCAGGTGGCCATGTTGCATCATGGGAGATGTAGGCCACCCAGGGGGCCCAGGACATAGAGGAGAATGATGAGCTTGAGGCACCCGAACTACAACTCCGATGAGACATTGCGGCAGCTCTGGAGGACAGATTATTGCTAAACTGACCTGAAAGGAATAGTGTTGATTCGATTTGAAATGGTGAAACAAAATGTTTTGAACCATTTTTTCTTATTTCTTCATGCTGCACAAGAATGTTCCCGTTTTGACTTTTAGCTCCTGTTTGGGCTGAAAACAGATGGTGAAATACCTGAACCTGCTACAGGATGGAAACTCTGATTTTTGGCCAGCTCCCACACCCACTGATTGAGCTGCAGTGCTTTGCCCTTGTCTGCGTGCAGCCTGCCACACCTCCCAGATCAGGTCAGATTCTGCTGGTTGGAGTGGGGATGGAGGGACAGCGTGTTACATTTTGGCTTAGTCTACATCCCTCCCCACTTGGATCTCTGTGTGAGTCACTGAGATCCTGGGCTCGGGCACTTGTGGGCATGGGCAGGAAGGGATGGAGTTTAGCTCCATCCTACTTGCTGAGTTCCTGATAAAGGGGCTATGGTTGTGAATGGCCCTTGCGGGGGCATGCAAGGGGTGAGGGATGTATGGTCTCCCTCCCATACCCCAGGCACCTATGTAAGGGCCCAACACAATCCAGGCCCGTATTTGTTCCCTTAACCAATCGGATTGCACGGGCCAATCTCAACTGTAACAGGAGTGCTCCGTAAAAGAGCAAAGTCTCTATATATGTAAATAATTCATAGGCATCTTGCCAGTAGATGGTGCTCAGGAACATGTTACATCATTGCCGGGTTTTGTAGGCCCGATTGCTGTGCACTGCAAAGGACTTGCTGCGTGCAGCTCTTACCATCAGCCTCGGTGTGGCAGTAACTGGCCTCCTGTTCGGAGCGCTCATTGGGAAGCCGAGTGACACTTCGGAACCGCTTGGCTGCAGTGGAGAGATTTCCAGATGCTTCCAGCAAATACACGTTGATTATCTTCATGATGATAAAAAGAAAAGGAGTGATTG